>NC_092002.1:24173283-24498283 GCF_044704955.1 Pristiophorus japonicus
CCCACACCCCAAAACCCTCACCCCAAAACCCCTCATCGCAACCCCGCCCACACCCCAAAACCCTCACCCAAACCCCCTCATCCCAACCCCCCACACCCCAAAACCCTCATCCCAAACCCCCTCATCCCAAACCCCCCACACCCCAAACCACCAACACCCCAAACCCCCTCATCCCAAGCCACCTCAGCGCAAACCCTCACCCCAAAGCCCCAAACCGCAAACCCACCACACCCCAAACATCCTCACCCCAAACCTCCTCACCCCAAACCCCCCACACCCTAAACCCCCTCACACCAAACACCCCACAACCCAAAACCCTCACCCCAAACCTCCTCACCCCAAACCCCCTCATCCCAAACCCCCCACACCCCAAAACCCTCACCCCAAATCCCCCACACCCCAAACCCCCTCACCCCAAACCCCCTCACCCCAAAACCCTCACCCTAAAACCCTCACCCAAAGCCCCTCATCCCAAACCCGCTCACCCCAAAACCCTCACCCCAAAACCCTCACCCCAAACCCCCTCATCCCAAACCCCCCCACACCCCAAACCTCTTCACCCCAAAACCCTCACACCAAACCCCCTCATCCCAAACCGCCCACACCCCAAACCTCCTCACCCCAAACCCCCTCACCCCAAAAACCTCACTCCAAACTCCCTCACCCCAAAACCCTCACCCCAAACCCCCTCATCCCAACCCCCCCACACCCAAAACACTCACCCCAAACCCCCTCATCCCAACTTTCCCACACCCCAAAACCCTTACCCCAAACCCCCTCATCTCAAACCCCCCACACCCCAAAACCCTCACCCCAAACCCCCTCAGCCCAAACCCCCCCACACCCGAAAACCCTCACCCCAAACCCCCTCATCCCAACCCCGCCCACACCCCAAAACCCTCACCCCAAACCCCCTCATCCCAACCCCCCACACCCCAAAACCCTCATCCCAAACCCCCTCATCCCAAACCCCCCACACCCCAAACCACCAACATCCCAAACCCCCTCATCCCAAGCCACCTCAGCGCAAACCCTCACCCCAAAGCCCCAAACCCCAAACCCCCCTAACCGCAACCCCCCTCACCCCAAGCCCCCCCTCACCCGCAAACCTCCTCACTCCAAACCCCCTCATCCCAAACCCGTCTTACTCCAAACCCTCCACATCCCAAACCTCCTCACCCCAAACACCCTCATCGCAAACGCCCCTCACCCCCAAACCCGCCTAACCCCAAACACCCTCATCCCAAACCTCTCTCACCCCAAACCCTCCTCACCCCAAACCCCCTCACCCCAAACCCCCCTCACTCCAAACCCTCTCACCCCAAACCCCCCTCACTCCAAACCCCTCACCCCAAATCCCCCTCACCTCAAACTCCTCTCACCCCAAACCCCCTCATCCCAAACCACCCACACCCCAAACCACCAACACCCTAAACCCCCTCACCCCAAGCCACCTCAGCGCAAACCCTCACCCCAAAGCCCTTTCACCCCAAACCCCCCTCACCCCAAGCCCCCTCACCCCAAACCCCTCACCCCAAGCCCCCCCTCACCCCCAAACCTCCTCACTCCAAACCCCCTCATCCCAAATCCATCTTACTCCAAACCCTCCACATCCCAAACCTCCTCACCCCAAACACCCTCATCGCAAACCCCCCTCACCCCCAAACCCGCCTCACCCCAAACACCCTCATCCCAAACCCCTCTCACCCCAAACCCTCCTCACCCCAAACCCCCTCACCCCAAACCCCCCTCACTCCAAACCCTCTCACCCCAAACCCCCCTCACCCCAAACCCACCTCATTTCAAACACCCTCATCACAAACCCCTCTCACCCCAAACCCGCCTCACCCCAAACACCCTCATCCCAAACCCCTCTCACCCCAAACACTCCTCACCCCAAACCCCCCTCACCCCAAACCCTCTGACCCCAAACCCCCCTCACTCCAAACCCTCTCACCCCAAACCCCCCTCACTCCAAACCCCTCACCCCAAACTCCTCTCACCCCAAACCTCCTCACCCCAAACCCCCCACACCCCCATACACAAAACACCCCACCCACCACCCCACCCCCTGGGATCTGTCAGTCCCCCCGAAATCTCTCACTCCCCGAACTCTCTCGCTCCCCCCAAACTCTCTCACTCCCCCCAAACTCTCTCACCCCTCCGAATGGTCTCATGCCCCCCGAACTCTCGCACTCATAGAAACATAGAAATTTACAGCGCAGAAAGAGGCCATTCCGGCCCATCGTGTCCGCGCCGGCCGACAAAGAGCCGCACGGCCCTCGGTCAGCAGCCCTGAAGGTTACATATAAACCTATGAACAATGAACAATGGCGGAAAGGCAAAGAGCACCCAGCCCAACCAGTCCGCCCCACACAACTGCGACACCCCTTATACTGAAACATTCTACACTCCACCCCAACTCTCTCACTCCCTCCAAACTCCTCCCATGTGATCTCCTGGGAGAGGCAAAAACCAGATAAAAACCCAGGCCAATTTAGGGAGAAAAAATCTGGGAAAATTCCTCTCCGACCCATCCAGGCGATCGACACTAGTCCAGGAGATCACCCTGGCCGTATTCTATTCCCTGCAGTACTTACCATTATATCTGCTCCATCCCACAAAAGGTCATCCAGTCTAATCCCAATTACCAGCTCTAGGTCCGTAACCCTGCAGGTTACTACACTTTAAGTGCCCATCCAACCATCTCTTAAAAGTGGTGAGGGTTTCTGCATCCACCACTCTTCCAGGCAGCGAGTTCCAGATCCCCACAACCCTCTGTGTAAAGAAGCCCCCATCAAATCCCCTCTAAACCTTCCACCAACCATCTTAAAACTATGCCCCCTCGTAATAGCCCCCTCCAGCAATGGAAATTGACCCTTACTATCCACTAGGTCTAGCCCCTTAAAATTTTGTACACCTCAATGAGGTCTTCTCTCAGCCTCCTCTGTTCCAATGAGAACAAACCCAGCCTATCCAATCTGTCCTCATAACTAAGATTCTCCATTCCAGGCAGCATCCTAGTAAATCGCCTCTGCACTCTCTCTAGTGCAATCACGTCCTTCCTATAATACGGTGACCAGAACTGCACGCAGTACTCCAGCTGTGGCCTAACCAGCATATTATACAATTTAAGCATAACCTCCCTGCTCTTATATTTTATGCCTCGGCCAATAAAGGCAAGCATTCCGTATGCCTTCTGAACTGCCTTATCCACCTGGCCTGCTACTTTCAGCGATCTGTGGACAAGCACTCCAAGGTCCCTTTGTTCATCTACATTATTAAGTGGCCTACCGCTTAATGTGTATACCCTTTCCTTATTAGCCCTCCCAAAGTGCATCACCTCACACTTCTCTGAATTAAATTCCATTTGCCACTGCTCTGCCCACCCGACCAGTAGATTGATATCCTCCTGCAGCCCATGACTTTCCTCTTCATTATCAACCACACAGCCAATTTTAGCCTCATCTGCAAACTTCTTAATCATACACCCTATATTCAAATCTAAATTATTGATATAAACCACAAAAAGCAAGGGACCCAGTACTGAGCCCTGCGGAACCCCACTGGAAACATTTTTCCAGTCACAAAAACATCCATCAATCATTACCCTTTGCTTCCTACCTCTAAACTAATTTTGGATCCAACTTGCCACTTTGCCCTGTATCCCATGGGCTTTAACCTTCGTGACCAGTCGACCATGTGGGACCTTATCAAAAGCTTTGTTAAAGTCCATACACACCACATTGTATGTACTACCCTCATTGACTCCCCTGGTTACCTCCTCAAAAAATTCAATCAGATTAGTCAAACACGATCTTCCCTTAACAAATCCGTGCTGACTGTCCCTAATTAATTCTTGCCTTTCCAAATGTAGATTTATCCTGTCTTTCAGGATTTTTTCCAATAATTTTCCCACCACTGAGGTTAGGCTGACAGGCCTGTAATTACTTGGGCTATCCCTTTCTCCCTTCTTAAACAAGGGTACTACATTAGCAGTCCTCCAATCCTCCGGCACCACACCTGCAGCCAGAGAGGACTGGAAAATGATGGTCAGAGCCTCTGCTATTTCATCTTTTACTTCGCTCAACAGCCTGGGATGCATTTCATCTGGGCCTTGGGACTTATCCACTTTCAAAGCTGCTAAACCACTTAATACTTCCTCTCTCACTATATTTCTTTCATCCAGAATATCACACTCCTCCTCGATAGCAGTATCTGCATTGCCCCTTTCCTTTGTGAAAACATGCAATGTATTCATTAAGAACCCTCCCAACATCTTCCGCCTCCACACAAAGATTACCCTCATGGTCTCTAATAGGCCCTACCTTTTCTTTAGTTATCCTCTTGCTCTTAATATATTTATAGAACATCTTTTACTAGCCGAGAGTGTTTCATACTCTCTCTTATCATTCCAAATATGCTTTTTAATTTTACCTCTGAACTTTCTATATTCCTCCAAAGATTCTACAGTATTTAGCCGTCGGTATATGACATAAACGTCCCTTTTTTTCTTTATCCTGCCCTGTAAGTCCCTAGACATCCAGGGGGCTCTAGAATTATTATTCCCAACCTTTTTCTTTAAGGGCACATGTTTGGCCTGAGCCTTCCGGATCTCCTCCTTGAATGCCTCCCACTGTTCCGACACTGATTTACCCACAAGTAGCTGTTTCCAGTCCACTGTGGACAAATCACTCCTTAACTTAGCAAAATTAGCATTTCCCAATTTGGGGCTTTTATTCCAGGCCTAGCGTTGTCCTTATCCATAACCAACTTGAATCTGACTGAATTATGGTCACTGGCACCCAAGTGCTCCCCACTAATACCCCTTCAACCTGCCCAGCTTCATTCCCCAAAACTAAATCCAAGACCACCCCCTCTCGTGTTGGGCTTGGTACATACTGACTAAAAAAGTTCTCTTGAATGCATTTCAAGAATTCCGCACCCTCTATACCCTTCACACTAAATTTGTCCCAATCAATATTTGGATAGTTAAAATCCCCTACTATTACTACCCTATGGTTTTTGGACTTCACAGCAATTTGCCGACATAGTTGCTCCTCTATCTCCCCCCCACCCCCGCCCCGACTGTTTGGGGATCTATAATACACGCCCAGCAGTGTGATCGCCCCTTTTTTATTTTTAAGTTCGATCCATATGGCCTCATTTGAGGATCCCTCTAACATACCATCCCTCCTCACCGCTGTAATAGTTTCTTTAATCAGTACCGTGACACACACCCTTTTTACCCCCCTCTCTATCTTGTCTAAAAATCCTGTAACCAGGAATATTGATCTGCCAAACCTGCCCCTCTTTCAGCCATGTCTCTGTAATGGCTATAATGTCATACTCCCAAGTATCTACCCGTGCTCTTAGCTCATCCGCCTTATTCGCTATACTCCTTGCATTAAAGTATATCCCATTCAGCACAGGAAGACCTACTTGATTACTACTTACTAACCCTTGTTTCCTCTGACTTACAGATTTGCTTTCTAAATTCTTGCTTACCAATTTCTGCTTTACTTGCCTCCCACTTGAATTCATTCTCAGATTCCCATCCACCTGCCAAGCTAGTTTAAACTCTCCCCAACAGCACTAGCAAAACTCCCCGTGAGGATATTGGTCCAGGCACTGTTGAGGTGCAACCCGTCTGGTTTGTACAGGTCCCATCTCCCCCAGAGGCGGTCCCAATGCCTCAAGAATTTAAAGCCCTCCCTCCTACACCAGCTCTCCAGCCACGTGTTCATCCTCTCTATCCTTCTATTCTTATACTCATTAGCACGTGGCACCGGTAGTAACCCGGAGATTACTACCATTGAAATCCCACCCTTTCATTTTCCTCCAAGCTCACTAAATTCTGTCTGTAGGACCTTATCCCTCTTTCTACCTATGTCATTGATCCCGATATGGACCATGACCTCTAGCTGGTTACCCTCTCCCCAGAATGCACTGCGTCCACTCTGTGACATCCTTGACCCATGCACCAGGGAGGCACCAAAGCATTCTGGAGTCACATCTCCGGCCGCAGAAACGCCTGTCTGTCCCCCTAACTATAGAATCCCCTATCACTAGGGCCCTTTTGTTCTTTGTCCCTCCCCCCTGTGCAGCTGAGCCACCCGTGGAGCCTTGGTATTGGCTCTGGCTACACTCCCCAGAGGCACCATCGTCCTCACCTCGAACCCTCTCACTCCCCGAACCCTCTCACTCCCAGAACCCTCTCACTCCTTGTACCCTCTCACTCCCAGAACCCTCTCACTCCTCGAACCCTCTCACTCCCCGAACCCTCTCACTCCTCGAACCCTCTCACTCCCCGAACCCTCTCACTCCTCGAATCCTCTCACTCCCCGATCCCTTTCCCTACCCCTGAACCTTCTCACTCCCAGAACCCTCTCACTCCTCGTACCCTCTCACTCCCAGAACCCTCTCACTCCCCGAACCCTCTCACTCCCCGAACCCTCTCACTCCCAGAACCCTCTCACTCACCGAACCCTCTCACTCCTCGAACCCTCTCACTCCCCGAACCCTCTCACTCCTCGAACCCTCTCACTCCCCGAACCCTCTCACTCCCCGAACCCTCTCACTCCTTGTACCCTCTCACTCCCAGAACCCTCTCACTCCTCGAACCCTCTCACTCCTTGCACCCTCTCACTCCCAGAACCCTCTCACTCCTCGAACCCTCTCACTCCCAGAACCCTCTCACTCCTCGAACCCTCTCACTCCCCGAACCCTCTCACTCCCCGAACCCTCTCACTCCTTGTACCCTCTCACTCCCAGAACCCTCTCACTCCTTGTACCCTCTCACTCCTCGTACCCTCTCACTCCCCGAACCCTCTCACTCCTCGAACCCTCTCACTCCCCGAACCCTCTCACTCCCCGAACCCTCTCACTCCTTGTACCCTCTCACTCCCAGAACCCTCTCACTCCTCGAACCCTCTCACTCCCCGAACCCTCTCACTCCTCGAACCCTCTCACTCCCCGAACCCTCTCACTCCCCGAACCCTCTCACTCCTTGTACCCTCTCACTCCCAGAACCCTCTCACTCCTCGAACCCTCTCACTCCCCGAACCCTCTCACTCCTCGAACCCTCTCACTCCTCGAACCCTCTCACTCCCAGAACCCTCTCACTCCTCGAACCCTCTCACTCCCCGAACCCTCTCACTCCCCGAACCCTCTCACTCCTTGTACCCTCTCACTCCCAGAACCCTCTCACTCCCAGAACCCTCTCACTCCTCGAACCCTCTCACTCCCCGAACCCTCTCACTCCCCGAACCCTCTCACTCCCCGAACCCTCTCACTCCTTGTACCCTCTCACTCCCAGAACACTCTCACTCCTCGAACCCTCTCACTCCCCGAACACTCTCACTCCTCGAACCCTCTCACTCCCCGAACCCTCTCACTCCCCGAACCCTCTCACTCCTTGTACCCTCTCACTCCCAGAACCCTCTCACTCCTCGAACCCTCTCACTCCCCGAACCCTCTCACTCCTCGAACCCTCTCACTCCTCGAACCCTCTCACTCCCAGAACCCTCTCACTCCTCGAACCCTCTCACTCCCCGAACCCTCTCACTCCCCGAACCCTCTCACTCCTCGAACCCTCTCACTCCTCGAACCCTCTCACTCCCAGAACCCTCTCACTCCTCGAACCCTCTCACTCCCCGAACCCTCTCACTCCCCGAACCCTCTCACTCCTTGTACCCTCTCACTCCCAGAACCCTCTCACTCCTCGAACCCTCTCACTCCCCGAACCCTCTCACTCCCAGAACCCTCTCACTCCTCGAACCCTCTCACTCCCAGAACCCTCTCACTCCCCGAACCCTCTCACTTCCCGAACCCTCTCACTCCCCGAACCCTCTCACTCCCAGAACCCTCTCACTCCTCGAACCCTCTCACTCCCCGAACCCTCTCACTCCCCGAACCCTCTCACTCCTTGTACCCTCTCACTCCCAGAACCCTCTCACTCCCAGAACCCTCTCACTCCCAGAACCCTCTCACTCCTCGAACCCTCTCACTCCCCGAACCCTCTCACTCCCCGAACCCTCTCACTCCTTGTACCCTCTCACTCCCAGAACCCTCTCACTCCCAGAACCCTCTCACTCCTTGCACCCTCTCACTCTCAGAACCCTCTCACTCCTCGAACCCTCTCACTCCCAGAACCCTCTCACTCCTCGAACCCTCTCACTCCCCGAACCCTCTCACTCCCCGAACCCTCTCACTCCTTGTACCCTCTCACTCCCAGAACCCTCTCACTCCTTGTACCCTCTCACTCCCCGAACCCTCTCACTCCCCGAACCCTCTCACTCCCCGAACCCTCTCACTCCTTGTTCCCTCTCACTCCCAGAACCCTCTCACTCCTCGAACCCTCTCACTCCCAGAACCCTCTCACTCCCCGAACCCTCTCACTCCTTGTACCCTCTCACTCCGAGAACCCTCTCACTCCTCGAACCCTCTCACTCCCCGAACCCTCTCACTCCCAGAACCCTCTCACTCCTCGAACCCTCTCACTCCCCGAACCCTCTCACTCCCAGAACCCTCTCACTCCCCGAACCCTCTCACTCCCAGAACCCTCTCACTCCCCGAACCCTCTCACTCCCCGAATCCTCTCACTCTCCGAACCCTCTCACTCCCAGAACCCTCTCACTCCCAGAACCCTCTCACTCCCCGAACCCTCTCACTCCTTGTACCCTCTCACTCCCAGAACCCTCTCACTCCTCGAACCCTCTCACTCCCCGAACCCTCTCACTCCCAGAATCCTCTCACTCCTCGAACCCTCTCACTCCTCGTACCCTCTCACTCCCAGAACCCTCTCACTCCCCGAAACCTCTCACTCCTCGTACCCCCTCACTCCCAGAACCCTCTCACTCCTCGAACCCTCTCACTCCCCGAACCCTCTCACTCCCCGAACCCTCTCACTCCCAGAACCCTCTAACTCTGCCCGAACCCTCTCACTCCTCGAACCCTCTCACTCCCCCAGAACCCTCTCACTCCCCGAACCCTCTCACTCCTCGTACCCTCTCACTCCCCGAATCCTCTCACTCACCGAACCCGCTCACTCCCAGAACCCTCTCACTCCCAGAACCCTCTAACTCTGCCCGAACCCTCTCACTCCTCGAACCCTCTCACTCCCCCAGAACCCTCTCACTCCCCGAACCCTCTCACTCCTCGTACCCTCTCACTCCCCGAACCCTCTCACTCCCAGAACCCTCTCACTCCCCGAACCCTCTCACTCCTCGTACCCTCTCACTCCCAGAACCTTCTCACTCCCAGAACCCTCTCACTCCTCGAACCCTCTCACTCCCCGAACCCTCTCACTCCCAGAACCCTCTCACTCCCAGAACCTTCTCACTCCCAGAACCCTCTAACTCTACCCGAACCCTCTCACTCCTCGAACCCTCTCACTCCCCGAACCCTCTCACTCCCCGAACCCTCTAACTCTGCCCGAACCCTCTCACTCCCCGAACCCTCTCACTCAACAAACCCTCTCACTCCCCGAACCCTCTCACTCCCCGAACCCTCTCACTCCCCCCGAACCCTCTCACTCCCAGAACCCTCTCACTCCCCGAACCCTCTCACTCCCAGAACCCTCTCACTCACCGAACCCTCTCACTCCTCAAACCCTCTCACTCCCCCCGAACTCTCTCATTCCACGAACCCTCTCACTCCCTGAACCCTCTCACTCCCAGAACCCTCTCACTCACCGAACCCTCTCATTCCTCGAACCCTCTCACTCCCCCCGAACTCTCTCATTCCCCGAACCCTCTCACTCCCCGAACCCTATCACTCCTCGTACCCTCTCACTCCCAGAACCCTCTCACTCCTCGAACCCTCTCACTCCCCGAACCCTCTCACTCCCCGAACCCTCTCACTCCCAGAACCCTCTAACTCTGCCCGAACCCTCTCACTCCTCGAACCCTCTCACTCCCCCAGAACCCTCTCACTCCCCGAACCCTCTCACTCCTCGTACCCTCTCACTCCCAGAACCCTCTCACTCACCGAACCCTCTCACTCCCCGAACCCTCTCACTCCCAGAACCCTCTCACTCCCAGAACCCTCTCACTCCTCGAACCCTCTCACTCCCCGAACCCTCTCACTCCCAGAACCCTCTCACTCCCAGAACCTTCTCACTCCCAGAACCCTCTAACTCTGCCCGAACCCTCTCACTCCTCGAACCCTCTCACTCCCCGAACCCTCTCACTCAACAAACCCTCTCACTCCCCGAACCCTCTCACTCACACCGAATCCTCTCACAGCCCGAACCCTCTCACTCCCCGAACCCTCTCACTCCTCGAACCCTCTCACTCCCAGAACCCTCTCACTCCCCCCGAACCCTCTCACACCCCGAACCCTCTCACTCCCCGAACCCTCTCACTCCCAGAACCCTCTCACTCCCAGAACCCTCTCACTCCCCGAACCCTCTCACTCCCCGAACCCTCTAACTCTGCCCGAACCCTCTGACTCCTCGTACCCTCTCACTCAACAAACCGTCTCACTCCCCCCGAACCCTCTCACTCCCCCCGAACCCTCTCACTCCCCGAACCCTCTCACTCCCTGAACCCTCTCACTCACCGAACCCTCTCATTCCTCGAACCCTCTCACTCCCACCGAACTCTCTCATTCCCCGAACCCTCTCACACCCCGAACCCTATCACTCCTCGTACCCTCTCACTCCCAGAACCCTCTCACTCCTCGAACCCTCTCACTCCCCGAACCCTCTCACTCCCCGAACCCTCTCACTCCCAGAACCCTCTAACTCTGCCCAAACCCTCTCACTCCTCGAACCCTCTCACTCCCCCAGAACCCTCTCACTCCCCGAGAACCCTCTCACTCCCCGAACCCTCTCACTCCCCGAACCCTCTCACTCCTCGTACCCTCTCACTCCCAGAACCCTCTCACTCAC
Organism: Pristiophorus japonicus; assembly: GCF_044704955.1. NCBI lineage: Eukaryota > Metazoa > Chordata > Chondrichthyes > Pristiophoridae > Pristiophorus > Pristiophorus japonicus. The sequence goes on from NC_092002.1 coordinate 24,184,178, forward strand.
CGAACCCTCTCACTCCCCGAACACTCTCACTCCTCGTACCCTCTCACTCCCAGAACCCTCTCACTCACCGAACCCTCTCACTCCCCGAACCCTCTCACTCCCAGAACCCTCTCACTCCCAGAACCCTCTCACTCCCCGAACCCTCTCACTCCTCGTACCCTCTCACTCCCAGAACCCTCTCACTCCCAGAACCCTCTCACTCCCCGAACCCTCTCACTCCCCGAACCCTCTCACTCCCAGAACCTTCTCACTCCCAGAACCCTCTCACTCCTCGAACCCTCTCACTCCCCGAACCCTCTCACTCCCAGAACCCTCTCACTCCCAGAACCTTCTCACTCCCAGAACCCTCTAACTCTGCCCGAACCCTCTCACTCCCCGAACCCTCTCACTCAACAAACCCTCTCACTCCCCGAACCCTCTCACTCCCCGAATCCTCTCACTCCCCCCGAACCCTCTCACTCCCAGAACCCTCTCACTCCCAGAACCCTCTCACTCCCCGAACCCTCTAACTCTGCCCGAACCCTCTCACTCCTCGTACCCTCTCACTCAACAAACCCTCTCACTCCCCGAACCCTCTCACTCCCCGAACCCTCTCACTCCCCTCGAACCCTCTCACTCCCCCCGAACCCTCTCACTCCCCGAACCCTCTCACTCCCAGAACCCTCTCACATCAGAACCCTCTCACTCACCGAACCCTCTCATTCCTCGAACCCTCTCACTCCCCCCGAACTCTCTCATTCCCCGAACCCTCTCACTCCCCGAACCCTATCACTCCTCGTACCCTCTCACTCCCAGAACCCTCTCACTCCTCGAACCCTCTCACTCCCCGAACCCTCTCACTCCCCGAACCATCTCACTCCCAGAACCCTCTAACTCTGCCCGAACCCTCTCACTCCTTGAACCCTCTCATTCCCCCTGAACCCTCTCACTCCCAGAACCCTCTCACTCACCGAACCCTCTCATTCCTCGAACCCTCTCACTCCCCCCGAACTCTCTCATTCCCCGAACCCTCTCACTCCCCAAACCCTATCACTCCTCGTACCCTCTCACTCCCAGAACCCTCTCACTCCTCGAACCCTCTCACTCCCCGAACCCTCTCACTCCCCGAACCCTCTCACTCCCAGAACCCTCTAACTCTGCCCGAACCCTCTCACTCCTCGAACCCTCTCACTCCCCCAGAACCCTCTCACTCCCTGAACCCTCTCACTCCTCGTACCCTCTCACTCCCAGAACCCTCTCACTCACCGAACCCTCTCACTCCCCGAACCCTCTCACTCCCAGAACCCTCTCACTCCTCGTACCCTCTCACTCCCAGAACCTTCTCATTCCCAGAACCCTCTCACTCCTCGAACCCTCTCACTCCCCGAACCCTCTCACTCCCAGAACCCTCTCACTCCTTGTACCCTCTCACTCCCAGAACCCTCTCACTCCTCGAACCCTCTCACTCCCCGAACCCTCTCACTCCTCGAACCCTCTCACTCCTCGAACCCTCTCACTCCCAGAACCCTCTCACTCCTCGAACCCTCTCACTCCCCGAACCCTCTCACTCCCCGAACCCTCTCACTCCTTGTACCCTCTCACTCCCAGAACCCTCTCACTCCCAGAACCCTCTCATTCCCCGAACCCTCTCACTCCCCAAACCCTATCACTCCTCGTACCCTCTCACTCCCAGAACCCTCTCACTCCTCGAACCCTCTCACTCCCCGAACCCTCTCACTCCCCGAACCCTCTCACTCCCAGAACCCTCTAACTCTGCCCGAACCCTCTCACTCCTCGAACCCTCTCACTCCCCCAGAACCCTCTCACTCCCTGAACCCTCTCACTCCTCGTACCCTCTCACTCCCAGAACCCTCTCACTCACCGAACCCTCTCACTCCCCGAACCCTCTCACTCCCAGAACCCTCTCACTCCTCGTACCCTCTCACTCCCAGAACCTTCTCATTCCCAGAACCCTCTCACTCCTCGAACCCTCTCACTCCCCGAACCCTCTCACTCCCAGAACCCTCTCACTCCTTGTACCCTCTCACTCCCAGAACCCTCTCACTCCTCGAACCCTCTCACTCCCCGAACCCTCTCACTCCTCGAACCCTCTCACTCCTCGAACCCTCTCACTCCCAGAACCCTCTCACTCCTCGAACCCTCTCACTCCCCGAACCCTCTCACTCCCCGAACCCTCTCACTCCTTGTACCCTCTCACTCCCAGAACCCTCTCACTCCCAGAACCCTCTCACTCCTCGAACCCTCTCACTCCCCGAACCCTCTGACTCCCCGAACCCTCTCACTCCCCGAACCCTCTCACTCCTTGTACCCTCTCACTCCCAGAACACTCTCACTCCTCGAACCCTCTCACTCCCCGAACCCTCTCACTCCTCGAACCCTCTCACTCCCCGAACCCTCTCACTCCCCGAACCCTCTCACTCCTTGTACCCTCTCACTCCCAGAACCCTCTCACTCCTCGAACCCTCTCACTCCCCGAACCCTCTCACTCCTCGAACCCTCTCACTCCTCGAACCCTCTCACTCCCAGAACCCTCTCACTCCTCGAACCCTCTCACTCCCCGAACCCTCTCACTCCCCGAACCCTCTCACTCCTCGAACCCTCTCACTCCTCGAACCCTCTCACTCCCAGAACCCTCTCACTCCTCGAACCCTCTCACTCCCCGAACCCTCTCACTCCCCGAACCCTCTCACTCCTTGTACCCTCTCACTCCCAGAACCCTCTCACTCCTCGAACCCTCTCACTCCCCGAACCCTCTCACTCCCAGAACCCTCTCACTCCTCGAACCCTCTCACTCCCAGAACCCTCTCACTCCCCGAACCCTCTCACTTCCCGAACCCTCTCACTCCCCGAACCCTCTCACTCCCAGAACCCTCTCACTCCCAGAACCTTCTCACTCCCAGAACCCTCTAACTCTACCCGAACCCTCTCACTCCTCGAACCCTCTCACTCCCCGAACCCTCTCACTCCCCGAACCCTCTAACTCTGCCCGAACCCTCTCACTCCCCGAACCCTCTCACTCAACAAACCCTCTCACTCCCCGAACCCTCTCACTCCCCGAACCCTCTCACTCCCCCCGAACCCTCTCACTCCCAGAACCCTCTCACTCCCCGAACCCTCTCACTCCCAGAACCCTCTCACTCACCGAACCCTCTCACTCCTCAAACCCTCTCACTCCCCCCGAACTCTCTCATTCCACGAACCCTCTCACTCCCTGAACCCTCTCACTCCCAGAACCCTCTCACTCACCGAACCCTCTCATTCCTCGAACCCTCTCACTCCCCCCGTACTCTCTCATTCCCCGAACCCTCTCACTCCCCGAACCCTATCACTCCTCGTACCCTCTCACTCCCAGAACCCTCTCACTCCTCGAACCCTCTCACTCCCCGAACCCTCTCACTCCCCGAACCCTCTCACTCCCAGAACCCTCTAACTCTGCCCGAACCCTCTCACTCCTCGAACCCTCTCACTCCCCCAGAACCCTCTCACTCCCCGAACCCTCTCACTCCTCGTACCCTCTCACTCCCAGAACCCTCTCACTCACCGAACCCTCTCACTCCCCGAACCCTCTCACTCCCAGAACCCTCTCACTCCCAGAACCCTCTCACTCCTCGAACCCTCTCACTCCCCGAACCCTCTCACTCCCAGAACCCTCTCACTCCCAGAACCTTCTCACTCCCAGAACCCTCTAACTCTGCCCGAACCCTCTCACTCCTCGAACCCTCTCACTCCCCGAACCCTCTCACTCAACAAACCCTCTCACTCCCCGAACCCTCTCACTCACACCGAATCCTCTCACAGCCCGAACCCTCTCACTCCCCGAACCCTCTCACTCCTCGAACCCTCTCACTCCCAGAACCCTCTCACTCCCCCCGAACCCTCTCACACCCCGAACCCTCTCACTCCCCGAACCCTCTCACTCCCAGAACCCTCTCACTCCCAGAACCCTCTCACTCCCCGAACCCTCTCACTCCCCGAACCCTCTAACTCTGCCCGAACCCTCTGACTCCTCGTACCCTCTCACTCAACAAACCGTCTCACTCCCCCCGAACCCTCTCACTCCCCCCGAACCCTCTCACTCCCCGAACCCTCTCACTCCCTGAACCCTCTCACTCACCGAACCCTCTCATTCCTCGAACCCTCTCACTCCCACCGAACTCTCTCATTCCCCGAACCCTCTCACACCCCGAACCCTATCACTCCTCGTACCCTCTCACTCCCAGAACCCTCTCACTCCTCGAACCCTCTCACTCCCCGAACCCTCTCACTCCCCGAACCCTCTCACTCCCAGAACCCTCTAACTCTGCCCAAACCCTCTCACTCCTCGAACCCTCTCACTCCCCCAGAACCCTCTCACTCCCCGAGAACCCTCTCACTCCCCGAACCCTCTCACTCCCCGAACCCTCTCACTCCTCGTACCCTCTCACTCCCAGAACCCTCTCACTCACCGAACCCTCTCACTCCCCGAACACTCTCACTCCTCGTACCCTCTCACTCCCAGAACCCTCTCACTCACCGAACCCTCTCACTCCCCGAACCCTCTCACTCCCAGAACCCTCTCACTCCCAGAACCCTCTCACTCCCCGAACCCTCTCACTCCTCGTACCCTCTCACTCCCAGAACCCTCTCACTCCCAGAACCCTCTCACTCCCCGAACCCTCTCACTCCCCGAACCCTCTCACTCCCAGAACCTTCTCACTCCCAGAACCCTCTCACTCCTCGAACCCTCTCACTCCCCGAACCCTCTCACTCCCAGAACCCTCTCACTCCCAGAACCTTCTCACTCCCAGAACCCTCTAACTCTGCCCGAACCCTCTCACTCCCCGAACCCTCTCACTCAACAAACCCTCTCACTCCCCGAACCCTCTCACTCCCCGAATCCTCTCACTCCCCCCGAACCCTCTCACTCCCAGAACCCTCTCACTCCCAGAACCCTCTCACTCCCCGAACCCTCTAACTCTGCCCGAACCCTCTCACTCCTCGTACCCTCTCACTCAACAAACCCTCTCACTCCCCGAACCCTCTCACTCCCCGAACCCTCTCACTCCCCTCGAACCCTCTCACTCCCCCCGAACCCTCTCACTCCCCGAACCCTCTCACTCCCAGAACCCTCTCACATCAGAACCCTCTCACTCACCGAACCCTCTCATTCCTCGAACCCTCTCACTCCCCCCGAACTCTCTCATTCCCCGAACCCTCTCACTCCCCGAACCCTATCACTCCTCGTACCCTCTCACTCCCAGAACCCTCTCACTCCTCGAACCCTCTCACTCCCCGAACCCTCTCACTCCCCGAACCATCTCACTCCCAGAACCCTCTAACTCTGCCCGAACCCTCTCACTCCTTGAACCCTCTCATTCCCCCTGAACCCTCTCACTCCCAGAACCCTCTCACTCACCGAACCCTCTCATTCCTCGAACCCTCTCACTCCCCCCGAACTCTCTCATTCCCCGAACCCTCTCACTCCCCAAACCCTATCACTCCTCGTACCCTCTCACTCCCAGAACCCTCTCACTCCTCGAACCCTCTCACTCCCCGAACCCTCTCACTCCCCGAACCCTCTCACTCCCAGAACCCTCTAACTCTGCCCGAACCCTCTCACTCCTCGAACCCTCTCACTCCCCCAGAACCCTCTCACTCCCTGAACCCTCTCACTCCTCGTACCCTCTCACTCCCAGAACCCTCTCACTCACCGAACCCTCTCACTCCCCGAACCCTCTCACTCCCAGAACCCTCTCACTCCTCGTACCCTCTCACTCCCAGAACCTTCTCATTCCCAGAACCCTCTCACTCCTCGAACCCTCTCACTCCCCGAACCCTCTCACTCCCCGAACCCTCTCACTCCTTGTACCCTCTCACTCCCAGAACCCTCTCACTCCTCGAACCCTCTCACTCCCCGAACCCTCTCACTCCTCGAACCCTCTCACTCCTCGAACCCTCTCACTCCCAGAACCCTCTCACTCCTCGAACCCTCTCACTCCCCGAACCCTCTCACTCCCCGAACCCTCTCACTCCTTGTACCCTCTCACTCCCAGAACCCTCTCACTCCCAGAACCCTCTCACTCCTCGAACCCTCTCACTCCCCGAACCCTCTCACTCCCCGAACCCTCTCACTCCCCGAACCCTCTCACTCCTTGTACCCTCTCACTCCCAGAACACTCTCACTCCTCGAACCCTCTCACTCCCCGAACCCTCTCACTCCTCGAACCCTCTCACTCCCCGAACCCTCTCACTCCCCGAACCCTCTCACTCCTTGTACCCTCTCACTCCCAGAACCCTCTCACTCCTCGAACCCTCTCACTCCCCGAACCCTCTCACTCCTCGAACCCTCTCACTCCTCGAACCCTCTCACTCCCAGAACCCTCTCACTCCTCGAACCCTCTCACTCCCCGAACCCTCTCACTCCCCGAACCCTCTCACTCCTCGAACCCTCTCACTCCTCGAACCCTCTCACTCCCAGAACCCTCTCACTCCTCGAACCCTCTCACTCCCCGAACCCTCTCACTCCCCGAACCCTCTCACTCCTTGTACCCTCTCACTCCCAGAACCCTCTCACTCCTCGAACCCTCTCACTCCCCGAACCCTCTCACTCCCAGAACCCTCTCACTCCTCGAACCCTCTCACTCCCAGAACCCTCTCACTCCCCGAACCCTCTCACTTCCCGAACCCTCTCACTCCCCGAACCCTCTCACTCCCAGAACCCTCTCACTCCTCGAACCCTCTCACTCCCCGAACCCTCTCACTCCCCGAACCCTCTCACTCCTTGTACCCTCTCACTCCCAGAACCCTCTCACTCCCAGAACCCTCTCACTCCCAGAACCCTCTCACTCCTCGAACCCTCTCACTCCCCGAACCCTCTCACTCCCCGAACCCTCTCACTCCTTGTACCCTCTCACTCCCAGAACCCTCTCACTCCCAGAACCCTCTCACTCCTTGCACCCTCTCACTCTCAGAACCCTCTCACTCCTCGAACCCTCTCACTCCCAGAACCCTCTCACTCCTCGAACCCTCTCACTCCCCGAACCCTCTCACTCCCCGAACCCTCTCACTCCTTGTACCCTCTCACTCCCAGAACCCTCTCACTCCTTGTACCCTCTCACTCCCCGAACCCTCTCACTCCCCGAACCCTCTCACTCCCCGAACCCTCTCACTCCTTGTTCCCTCTCACTCCCAGAACCCTCTCACTCCTCGAACCCTCTCACTCCCAGAACCCTCTCACTCCCCGAACCCTCTCACTCCTTGTACCCTCTCACTCCGAGAACCCTCTCACTCCTCGAACCCTCTCACTCCCCGAACCCTCTCACTCCCAGAACCCTCTCACTCCTCGAACCCTCTCACTCCCCGAACCCTCTCACTCCCAGAACCCTCTCACTCCCCGAACCCTCTCACTCCCAGAACCCTCTCACTCCCCGAACCCTCTCACTCCCCGAATCCTCTCACTCTCCGAACCCTCTCACTCCCAGAACCCTCTCACTCCCAGAACCCTCTCACTCCCCGAACCCTCTCACTCCTTGTACCCTCTCACTCCCAGAACCCTCTCACTCCTCGAACCCTCTCACTCCCCGAACCCTCTCACTCCCAGAATCCTCTCACTCCTCGAACCCTCTCACTCCTCGTACCCTCTCACTCCCAGAACCCTCTCACTCCCCGAAACCTCTCACTCCTCGTACCCCCTCACTCCCAGAACCCTCTCACTCCTCGAACCCTCTCACTCCCCGAACCCTCTCACTCCCCGAACCCTCTCACTCCCAGAACCCTCTAACTCTGCCCGAACCCTCTCACTCCTCGAACCCTCTCACTCCCCCAGAACCCTCTCACTCCCCGAACCCTCTCACTCCTCGTACCCTCTCACTCCCCGAATCCTCTCACTCACCGAACCCGCTCACTCCCAGAACCCTCTCACTCCCAGAACCCTCTAACTCTGCCCGAACCCTCTCACTCCTCGAACCCTCTCACTCCCCCAGAACCCTCTCACTCCCCGAACCCTCTCACTCCTCGTACCCTCTCACTCCCCGAACCCTCTCACTCCCAGAACCCTCTCACTCCCCGAACCCTCTCACTCCTCGTACCCTCTCACTCCCAGAACCTTCTCACTCCCAGAACCCTCTCACTCCTCGAACCCTCTCACTCCCCGAACCCTCTCACTCCCAGAACCCTCTCACTCCCAGAACCTTCTCACTCCCAGAACCCTCTAACTCTACCCGAACCCTCTCACTCCTCGAACCCTCTCACTCCCCGAACCCTCTCACTCCCCGAACCCTCTAACTCTGCCCGAACCCTCTCACTCCCCGAACCCTCTCACTCAACAAACCCTCTCACTCCCCGAACCCTCTCACTCCCCGAACCCTCTCACTCCCCCCGAACCCTCTCACTCCCAGAACCCTCTCACTCCCCGAACCCTCTCACTCCCAGAACCCTCTCACTCACCGAACCCTCTCACTCCTCAAACCCTCTCACTCCCCCCGAACTCTCTCATTCCACGAACCCTCTCACTCCCTGAACCCTCTCACTCCCAGAACCCTCTCACTCACCGAACCCTCTCATTCCTCGAACCCTCTCACTCCCCCCGAACTCTCTCATTCCCCGAACCCTCTCACTCCCCGAACCCTATCACTCCTCGTACCCTCTCACTCCCAGAACCCTCTCACTCCTCGAACCCTCTCACTCCCCGAACCCTCTCACTCCCCGAACCCTCTCACTCCCAGAACCCTCTAACTCTGCCCGAACCCTCTCACTCCTCGAACCCTCTCACTCCCCCAGAACCCTCTCACTCCCCGAACCCTCTCACTCCTCGTACCCTCTCACTCCCAGAACCCTCTCACTCACCGAACCCTCTCACTCCCCGAACCCTCTCACTCCCAGAACCCTCTCACTCCCAGAACCCTCTCACTCCTCGAACCCTCTCACTCCCCGAACCCTCTCACTCCCAGAACCCTCTCACTCCCAGAACCTTCTCACTCCCAGAACCCTCTAACTCTGCCCGAACCCTCTCACTCCTCGAACCCTCTCACTCCCCGAACCCTCTCACTCAACAAACCCTCTCACTCCCCGAACCCTCTCACTCACACCGAATCCTCTCACAGCCCGAACCCTCTCACTCCCCGAACCCTCTCACTCCTCGAACCCTCTCACTCCCAGAACCCTCTCACTCCCCCCGAACCCTCTCACACCCCGAACCCTCTCACTCCCCGAACCCTCTCACTCCCAGAACCCTCTCACTCCCAGAACCCTCTCACTCCCCGAACCCTCTCACTCCCCGAACCCTCTAACTCTGCCCGAACCCTCTGACTCCTCGTACCCTCTCACTCAACAAACCGTCTCACTCCCCCCGAACCCTCTCACTCCCCCCGAACCCTCTCACTCCCCGAACCCTCTCACTCCCTGAACCCTCTCACTCACCGAACCCTCTCATTCCTCGAACCCTCTCACTCCCACCGAACTCTCTCATTCCCCGAACCCTCTCACACCCCGAACCCTATCACTCCTCGTACCCTCTCACTCCCAGAACCCTCTCACTCCTCGAACCCTCTCACTCCCCGAACCCTCTCACTCCCCGAACCCTCTCACTCCCAGAACCCTCTAACTCTGCCCAAACCCTCTCACTCCTCGAACCCTCTCACTCCCCCAGAACCCTCTCACTCCCCGAGAACCCTCTCACTCCCCGAACCCTCTCACTCCCCGAACCCTCTCACTCCTCGTACCCTCTCACTCCCAGAACCCTCTCACTCACCGAACCCTCTCACTCCCCGAACACTCTCACTCCTCGTACCCTCTCACTCCCAGAACCCTCTCACTCACCGAACCCTCTCACTCCCCGAACCCTCTCACTCCCAGAACCCTCTCACTCCCAGAACCCTCTCACTCCCCGAACCCTCTCACTCCTCGTACCCTCTCACTCCCAGAACCCTCTCACTCCCAGAACCCTCTCACTCCCCGAACCCTCTCACTCCCCGAACCCTCTCACTCCCAGAACCTTCTCACTCCCAGAACCCTCTCACTCCTCGAACCCTCTCACTCCCCGAACCCTCTCACTCCCAGAACCCTCTCACTCCCAGAACCTTCTCACTCCCAGAACCCTCTAACTCTGCCCGAACCCTCTCACTCCCCGAACCCTCTCACTCAACAAACCCTCTCACTCCCCGAACCCTCTCACTCCCCGAATCCTCTCACTCCCCCCGAACCCTCTCACTCCCAGAACCCTCTCACTCCCAGAACCCTCTCACTCCCCGAACCCTCTAACTCTGCCCGAACCCTCTCACTCCTCGTACCCTCTCACTCAACAAACCCTCTCACTCCCCGAACCCTCTCACTCCCCGAACCCTCTCACTCCCCTCGAACCCTCTCACTCCCCCCGAACCCTCTCACTCCCCGAACCCTCTCACTCCCAGAACCCTCTCACATCAGAACCCTCTCACTCACCGAACCCTCTCATTCCTCGAACCCTCTCACTCCCCCCGAACTCTCTCATTCCCCGAACCCTCTCACTCCCCGAACCCTATCACTCCTCGTACCCTCTCACTCCCAGAACCCTCTCACTCCTCGAACCCTCTCACTCCCCGAACCCTCTCACTCCCCGAACCATCTCACTCCCAGAACCCTCTAACTCTGCCCGAACCCTCTCACTCCTTGAACCCTCTCATTCCCCCTGAACCCTCTCACTCCCAGAACCCTCTCACTCACCGAACCCTCTCATTCCTCGAACCCTCTCACTCCCCCCGAACTCTCTCATTCCCCGAACCCTCTCACTCCCCAAACCCTATCACTCCTCGTACCCTCTCACTCCCAGAACCCTCTCACTCCTCGAACCCTCTCACTCCCCGAACCCTCTCACTCCCCGAACCCTCTCACTCCCAGAACCCTCTAACTCTGCCCGAACCCTCTCACTCCTCGAACCCTCTCACTCCCCCAGAACCCTCTCACTCCCTGAACCCTCTCACTCCTCGTACCCTCTCACTCCCAGAACCCTCTCACTCACCGAACCCTCTCACTCCCCGAACCCTCTCACTCCCAGAACCCTCTCACTCCTCGTACCCTCTCACTCCCAGAACCTTCTCATTCCCAGAACCCTCTCACTCCTCGAACCCTCTCACTCCCCGAACCCTCTCACTCCCAGAACCCTCTCACTCCCAGAACCTTCTCACTCCCAGAACCCTCTAACTCTGCCCGAACCCTCTCACTCCTCGAACCCTCTCACTCCCCGAACCCTCTCACTCCCCGAACCCTCTCACTCAACAAACCCTCTCACTCCCCGAACCCTCTCACTCACACCGAATCCTCTCACAGCCCGAACCCTCTCACTCCCCGAACCCTCTCACTCCTCGAACCCTCTCACTCCCAGAACCCTCTCACTCCCCCCGAACCCTCTCACTCCTCGAACCCTCTCACTCCCAGAACCCTCTCACTCCCAGAACCCTCTCACTCCCCGAACACTCTCACTCCCCGAACCCTCTAACTCTGCCCGAACCCTCTGACTCCTCGTACCCTCTCACTCAACAAACCCTCTCACTCCCCGAACCCTCTCACTCCCCGAACCGTCTCACTCCCCCCGAACCCTCTCACTCCCCCCGAACCCTCTCACTCCCCGAACCCTCTCACTCCCTGAACCCTCTCACTCCCAGAACCCTCTCACTCACCGAACCCTCTCATTCCTCGAACCCTCTCACTCCCACCGAACTCTCTCATTCCCCGAACCCTCTCACACCCCGAACCCTCTCATTCCTCGAACCCTCTCACTCCCACCGAACTCTCTCATTCCCCGAACCATCTCACACCCCGAACCCTATCACTCCTCGTACCCTCTCACTCCCAGAACCCTCTCACTCCCCTCGAACCCTCTCACTCCCCCCGAACCCTCTCACTCCCAGAACCCTCTCACTCCCCGAACCCTCTCACTCACCGAACCCTCTCACTCCTCGAACCCTCTCACTCCCCCCGAACTCTCTCATTCCCCGAACCCTCTCACTCCCTGAACCCTCTCACTCCCAGAACCCTCTCACTCACCGAACCCTCTCATTCCTCGAACCCTCTCACTCCCCCCGAACTCTCTCATTCCCCGAACCCTCTCACTCCCTGAACCCTCTCACTCCCAGAACCCTCTCACTCACCGAACCCTCTCATTCCTCGAACCCTCTCACTCCCCCCGAACTCTCTCATTCCCCGAACCCTCTCACTCCCCGAACCCTATCACTCCTCGTACCCTCTCACTCCCAGAACCCTCTCACTCCTCGAACCCTCTCACTCCCCGAACCCTCTCACTCCTCGAAACCTCTCACTCCCCCAGAACCCTCTCACTCCCCGAACCCTCTCACTCCTCGAACCCTCTCACTCCCCCCGAACTCTCTCATTCCCCGAACCCTCTCACTCCCTGAACCCTCTCACTCCTCGAACCCTCTCACTCCCCGAACCCTCTCACTCCCCGAACCATCTCACTCCCAGAACCCTCTAACTCTGCCCGAACCCTCTCACTCCTTGAACCCTCTCACTCCCCCTGAACCCTCTCACTCCCAGAACCCTCTCACTCACCGAACCCTCTCATTCCTCGAACCCTCTCACTCCCCCCGAACTCTCTCATTCCCCGAACCCTCTCACTCCCCGAACCCTATCACTCCTCGTACCCTCTCACTCCCAGACCCCTCTCACTCCTCGAACCCTCTCACTCCCCGAACCCTCTCACTCCCCGAATCCTCTCACTCCCAGAACCCTCTAACTCTGCCCGAACCCTCTCACTCCTCGAACCCTCTCACTCCCCCAGAACCCTCTCACTCCCCGAACCCTCTCACTCCTCGTACCCTCTCACTCCCAGAACCCTCTCACTCACCGAACCCTCTCACTCCCCGAACCCTCTCACTCCCAGAACCCTCTCACTCCCAGAACCCTCTCACTCCCCGAACCCTCTCACTCCTCGTACCCTCTCACTCCCAGAACCTTCTCATTCCCAGAACCCTCTCACTCCTCGAACCCTCTCACTCCCCGAACCCTCTCACTCCCAGAACCCTCTCACTCCCAGAACCTTCTCACTCCCAGAACCCTCTAACTCTGCCCGAACCCTCTCACTCCTCGAACCCTCTCACTCCCCGAACCCTCTCACTCCCCGAACCCTCTCACTCAACAAACCCTCTCACTCCCCGAACCCTCTCACTCACACCGAATCCTCTCACAGCCCGAACCCTCTCACTCCCCGAACCCTCTCACTCCTCGAACCCTCTCACTCCCAGAACCCTCTCACTCCCCCCGAACCCTCTCACACCCCGAACCCTCTCACTCCCCGAACCCTCTCACTCCCAGAACCCTCTCACTCCCAGAACCCTCTCACTCCCCGAACACTCTCACTCCCCGAACCCTCTAACTCTGCCCGAACCCTCTGACTCCTCGTACCCTCTCACTCAACAAACCCTCTCACTCCCCGAACCCTCTCACTCCCCGAACCGTCTCACTCCCCCCGAACCCTCTCACTCCCCCCGAACCCTCTCACTCCCCGAACCCTCTCACTCCCTGAACCCTCTCACTCCCAGAACCCTCTCACTCACCGAACCCTCTCATTCCTCGAACCCTCTCACTCCCACCGAACTCTCTCATTCCCCGAACCCTCTCACACCCCGAACCCTATCACTCCTCGTACCCTCTCACTCCCAGAACCCTCTCACTCCTCGAACCCTCTCACTCCCCGAACCCTCTCACTCCCCGAACCCTCTCACTCCCAGAACCCTCTAACTCTGCCCAAACCCTCTCACTCCTCGAACCCTCTCACTCCCCCAGAACCCTCTCACTCCCCGAGAACCCTCTCACTCCCCGAACCCTCTCATTCCCCGAACCCTCTCACTCCTCGTACCCTCTCACTCCCAGAACCCTCTCACTCACCGAACCCTCTCACTCCCCGAACACTCTCACTCCTCGTACCCTCTCACTCCCAGAACCCTCTCACTCACCGAACCCTCTCACTCCCCGAACCCTCTCACTCCCAGAACCCTCTCACTCCCCGAACCCTCTCACTCCTTGTACCCTCTCACTCCCAGAACCTTCTCACTCCCAGAACCCTCTCACTCCTCGAACCCTCTCACTCCCCGAACCCTCTCACTCCCAGAACCCTCTCACTCCCAGAACCTTCTCACTCCCAGAACCCTCTAACTCTGCCCGAACCCTCTCACTCCCCGAACCCTCTCACTCAACAAACCCTCTCACTCCCCGAACCCTCTCACTCCCCGAATCCTCTCACTCCCCCCGAACCCTCTCACTCCCAGAACCCTCTCACTCCCAGAACCCTCTCACTCCCCGAACCCTCTAACTCTGCCCGAACCCTCTCACTCCTCGTACCCTCTCACTCAACAAACCCTCTCACTCCCCGAACCCTCTCACTCCCCGAACCCTCTCACTCCCTTCGAACCCTCTCACTCCCCCCGAACCCTCTCACTCCCCGAACCCTCTCACTCCCAGAACCCTCTCACTCCCAGAACCCTCTCACTCACCGAACCCTCTCACTCCTCGAACCCTCTCACTCCCCCCGAACTCTCTCATTCCCCGAACCCTCTCACTCCCTGAACCCTCTCACTCCCAGAACCCTCTCACTCACCGAACCCTCTCATTCCTCGAACCCTCTCACTCCCCCCGAACTCTCTCATTCCCCGAACCCTCTCACTCCCCGAACCCTATCACTCCTCGTACCCTCTCACTCCCAGAACCCTCTCACTCCTCGAACCCTCTCACTCCCCGAACCCTCTCACTCCCCGAACCATCTCACTCCCAGAACCCTCTAACTCTGCCCGAACCCTCTCACTCCTTGAACCCTCTCACTCCCCCAGAACCCTCTCACCCCCGAACCCTCTCACTCCTCGTACCCTCTCACTCCCAGAACCCTCTCACTCACCGAACCCTCTCACTCCCCGAACCCTCTCACTCCCAGAACCCTCTCACTCCCAGAACCCTCTCACTCCCAGAACCAGCTCACTCCTCGTACCCTCTCACTCCCAGAACCTTCTCATTCCCAGAACCCTCTCACTCCTCGAACCCTCTCACTCCCCGAACCCTCTCACTCCCAGAACCTTCTCACTCCCAGAACCCTCTAACTCTGCCCGAACCCTCTCACTCCTCGAACCCTCTCACTCCCCGAACCCTCTCACTCCCCGAACCCTCTCACTCTGCCCGAACCCTCTCACTCCCCGAACCCTCTCACTCAACAAACCCTCTCACTCCCCGAACCCTCTCACTCCCCGAACCCTCTCACTCCCCCCGAACTCTCTCACTCCCCGAACCCTCTCACTCCCAGAACCCTCTCACTCCCAGAACCCTCTCACTCCCAGAACCCTCTCACTCCCAGAACCCTCTCACTCCCAGAACCCTCTCACTCCCCGAACCCTCTCACTCCCCGAACCCTCTCACTCCCCGAACCCTCTAACTCTGCCCGAACCCTCTCACTCCTCGTACCCTCTCACTCAACAAACCCTCTCACTCCCCGAACCCTCTCACTCCCCGAACCCTCTCACTCCCCCCGAACCCTCTCACTCCCCCCGAACCCTCTCACTCCCCGAACCCTCTCACTCCCAGAACCCTCTCACTCCCAGAACCCTCTCACTCACCGAACCCTCTCACTCCTCGAACCCTCTCACTCCCCCCTAACTCTCTCATTCCCCGAACCCTCTCACTCCCTGAACCCTCTCACTCCCAGAACCCTCTCACTCACCGAACCCTCTCATTCCTCGAACCCTCTCACTCCCCCCGAACTCTCTCATTCCCCGAACCCTCTCACTCCCCGAACCCTATCACTCCTCGTACCCTCTCACTCCCAGAACCCTCTCACTCCTCGAACCCTCTCACTCCCCGAACCCTCTCACTCCCCGAACCCTCTCACTCCCAGAACTCTCTAACTCTGCCCGAACCCTCTCACTCCTCGAACCCTCTCACTCCCCGAACCCTCTCACTCCTCGTACCCTCTCACTCCCAGAACCCTCTCACTCACCGAACCCTCTCACTCCCCGAACCCTCTCACTCCCTGAACCCTCTCACTCCCAGAACCCTCTCACTCCCCGAACCCTCTCACTCCTCGTACCCTCTCACTCCCAGAACCTTCTCACTCCCAGAACCCTCTCACTCCTCGAACCCTCTCACTCCCCGAACCCTCTCACTCCCAGAACCCTCTCACTCCCAGAACCTTCTCACTCCCAGAACCCTCTAACTCTGCCCGAATCCTCTCACTCCTCGAACCCTCTCACTCCCCGAACCCTCTCACTCCCCGAACCCTCTAACTCTGCCCGAACCCTCTCACTCAACAAACCCTCTCACTCAACAAACCCTCTCACTCCCCGAACCCTCTCACTCACCGAACCCTCTCACTCACCGAACCCTCTCACTCACCGAACCCTCACTCCCAGAACCCTCTCACTCACCGAACCCTCTCGCTCCCAGAACCCTCTAACTCTGCCCGAACCCTCTCACTTCTTGAATCCTCTCACTCCCAGAACCCTCTCACTCACCGAACCCTCTCATTCCTCGAACCCTCTCACTCCCCCCGAACTCTCTCATTCCCCGAACCCTCTCACTCCCCGAACCCTATCACTCCTCGTACCCTCTCACTCCCAGAACCCTCTCACTCCTCGAACCCTCTCACTCCCCGAACCCTCTCACTCCCCGAACCCTCTCAATCCCAGAACCCTCTAACTCTGCCCGAACCCTCTCACTCCTCGAACCCTCTCACTCCCCGAACCCTCTCACTCCCCGAACCCTATCACTCCTCGTACCCTCTCACTCCCAGAACCCTCTCACTCCTCGAACCCTCTCACTCCCCGAACCCTCTCACTCCCCGAACCCTCTCACTCCCAGAACCCTCTAACTCTGCCCGAAACCTCTCATTCCCCGAACCCTCTCACTCCCCGAACCCTCTAACTCTGCCCGAACCCTCTCACTCCTCGTACCCTCTCACTCAACAAACCCTCTCACTCCCCGAACCCTCTCACTCCCCGAACCCTCTCACTCCCCCCGAACCCTCTCACTCCCCCCGAACCCTCTCACTCCCCGAACCCTCTCACTCCCAGAACCCTCTCACTCCCAGAACCCTCTCACTCACCGAACCCTCTCACTCCTCGAACCCTCTCACTCCCCCCTAACTCTCTCATTCCCCGAACCCTCTCACTCCCTGAACCCTCTCACTCCCAGAACCCTCTCACTCAGCGAACCCTCTCACTCCCAGAACCCTCTCACTCCTCGAACCCTCTCACTCCTCGAACCCTCTCACTCCCCGAACCCTCTCACTCCTCGTACCCTCTCACTCCCAGAACCCTCTCACTCACCGAACCCTCTCACTCCTCGAACCCTCTCACTCCCTGAACCCTCTCACTCCCAGAACCCTCTCACTCCCCGAACCCTCTCACTCCTCGTACCCTCTCACTCCCAGAACCTTCTCACTCCCAGAACCCTCTCACTCCTCGAACCCTCTCACTCCCCGAACCCTCTCACTCCCAGAACCCTCTCACTCCCAGAACCTTCTCACTCCCAGAACCCTCTAACTCTGCCCGAACCCTCTCACTCCTCGAACCCTCTTACTCCTCGAACCCTCTCACTCCCCGAACCCTCTCACTCCCCGAACCCTCTAACTCTGCCCGAACCCTCTCACTCAACAAACCCTCTCACTCAACAAACCCTCTCACTCCCCGAACCCTCTCACTCACCGAACCCTCTCACTCACCGAACCCTCTCACTCACCGAACCCTCTCACTCCCAGAACCCTCTCACTCACCGAACCCTCTCGCTCCCAGAACCCTCTAACTCTGCCCGAACCCTCTCACTTCTTGAATCCTCTCACTCCACGAACCCTCTCGCTCCTCGAACCCTCTCACTCCCCCCTAACTCTCTCATTCCCCGAACCCTCTCACTCCCTGAACCCTCTCACTTCCAGAACCCTCTCACTCACCGAACCCTCTCATTCCTCGAACCCTCTCACTCCCCCCGAACTCTCTCATTCCCCGAACCCTCTCACTCCCCGAACCCTATCACTCCTCGTACCCTCTCACTCCCAGAACCCTCTCACTCCTCGAACCCTCTCACTCCCCGAACCCTCTCACTCCCCGAACCCTCTCACTCCCAGAACCCTCTAACTCTGCCCGAACCCTCTCACTCCTCGAACCCTCTCACTCCCCGAACCCTCTCACTCCCCGAACCCTATCACTCCTCGTACCCTCTCACTCCCAGAACCCTCTCACTCCTCGAACCCTCTCACTCCCCGAACCCTCTCACTCCCAGAACCCTCTCACTCCCAGAACCCTCTAACTCTGCCCGAAACCTCTCACTCCTCGAACCCTCTCACTCCCCGAACCCTCTCACTCCTCGTACCCTCTCACTCCCAGAACCCTCTCACTCACCGAACCCTCTCACTCCCAGAACCCTCTCACTCCCAGAACCCTCTAACTCTGCCCGAACCCTCTCACTCCCCGAACCCTCTCACTCCCAGAACCCTCTCACTCCCCGAACCCTCTCACTCACCGAACCCTCTCACTCCCAGAACCCTCTCACTCACCGAACCCTCTCGCTCCCAGAACCCTCTAACTCTGCCCGAACCCTCTCACTTCTCGAATCCTCTCACTCCACGAACCCTCTCACTTCTCAAACCCTCTCACTCCCCGAACCCTCTCACTCCCAGAACTCTCTCACTCACCGAACCCTCTCACTCCTCGAACCCTCTCACTCCCCCCGAACTCTCTCATTCCCCGAACCCTCTCACTCCCTGAACCCTCTCACTCCCTGAACCCTATCACTCCCCGAACCCTATCAATCAACAAACCCTCTCACTCCCAGAACCCTCTAACTCTGCCCGAACCCTCTCACTCCTCGAACCCTCTCACTCCCAGAACCCTCTCACTCACCGAACCCTCTCACTCCTCGAATCCTCTCACTCCGCCCGAACCCTCACTCCTCGAACCCTCTCACTCCCAGAACCCTCTCACTTCCCCCCAACACTCTCATTCCCCTCGAACCCTCACTCCCCCCAAACCCTCTTACTCCCCGATCCCTTTCCCTACCCCTGAACCCTCACACTCCCCGAACCCTCTCACTCTGCCCGAACCCTCTCACTCCTCGAACCCTCTCACTCCCAGAACCCTCTCACTCCCAGAACCCTCTCACTCACCGAACCCTCTCACTCCTCGAATCCTCTCACTCCGCCCGAACCCTCTCACTCCTCGAACCCTCTCACTCCCAGAACCATCTCACTCCCAGAACCCTCTCACTCCCCCCGAACGCTCTTATTCCCCCCCGAACCCCTACTCCCCCCGAACCCTCTCACTCCCCGAACCCTCTCACTCCCCGAACTCTCTCACTCCCCCCGAACCCTCTCACTCCCCCCGAACCCTCTCACTCCCCGAACTCTCTCACTCCCCCCGAACCCTCTCACTCCCCCCGAACCCTCTCACTCCCCGAACTCTCTCACTCCCCCCGAACCCTCTCACTCCCCGAACTCTCTCACTCCCCCCGAACCCTCTCACCTTATCACAAATGCCACGGTATGTGACTAACGGCAGTAAACTGTCCCGCCTCTTCCTTTGTGACCTGTCTGCAGACATTGAACGGCTGACCACGCCCTTGCTTCCATCATCCAGCTGGGTGGGACTGCACTCGCCTGGTTCCATTCTTCTCTATCTAATCGTAGCCCGAGAATCGCCTTTGCTTCCTGCTCCCGCTCCGTTAACTCGAACTAAGTATTGTGAAGACCGAAGTCATTGTCTTGCGTACCCTCAACCACTGACTCCATCACTCTCCCTGGTAACTGTGTGAGGCTGACCCACACTGTTCACAACCTTGTGTCCTGTTTGACCCGGAGTTGAGCTTCTGACCCCATATTCGCCCCATCACCCAGACCGCCTACTTCCACCTGCCTAACATCGCCCGTCTCCACCCCTGCCTCCGCTCATCCTCTGCTCAAACCCTCATCGTGCCTTTGTTACCTCCAGACTTGACTATTCCGACGCACTCCTGGCCGGCCTTACATCTTCCACCCTCCGTAAACTTGGAAACATCCTAAACTTGGGAGCCCGTGTCCTAACTCGCACCGAGTCCCGCTCACCCATCACCCCCTGTGCTCGCTGCCCCGTGTCCTAACTCGCACCGAGTCCCGCTCACCCATCACTCCCTGTGCTCACTGCCCCGTGTCCGAACTCGCACCGAGTCCCGCTCACCCATCACCCCCTGTGCTCGCTGCCCCGTGTCCTAATCGCACCAAGTCCCGCTCACCCATCACCCCCTGTGCTCGCTGCCCCGTGTCCTAACTCGCACCGAGTCCCGCTCACCCATCACTCCCTGTGCTCGCTGCCCCGTGTCCGAACTCGCACCGAGTCCCGCTCACCATCACCCCCTGTGCTCGCTGCCCCGTGTCCTAATCGCACCGAGTCCTGCTCACCCATCACCCCCTGTGCTCATTGCCCCATGTCCTAACTCACACCGAGTCCAGCTCGCCCATCACCCACTGTGCTCGCTGACCCCGTGTCCTAACCCGCACCGAGTCCAGCTCGCCCATCACCCACTGTGCTCGCTGACCCCGTGTCCTAACTCGCACCCAGTCCCGCTCGCCCATCACCCACTGTGCTCGCTGACCCCGTGTCCTAACTCGCACCCAGTCCCGCTCGCCCATCACCCACTGTGCTCGCTGACCCCGTGTCCTAACTCGCACCCAGTCCCGCTCACCCATCACCCACTGTGCTCGCTGACCCCGTGTCCTAACTCGCACCCAGTCCCGCTCACCCATCACCCACTGTGCTCGCTGACCCCGTGTCCTAACTCGCACCCAGTCCCGCTCACCCATCACCCACTGTGCTCGCTGACCCCGTGTCCTAACTCGCACCCAGTCCCGCTCACCCATCACCCACTGTGCTCGCTGACCCCGTGTCCTAACTCGCACCCAGTCCCGCTCACCCATCACCCACTGTGCTCGCTGACCCCGTGTCCTAACTCGCACCCAGTCCTGCTCACCCATCACCCACTGTGCTCGCTGACCCCGTGTCCTAACTCGCACCCAGTCCCGCTTACCCATCACCCACTGTGCTCGCTGACCTGCATTGGCTCCCGGTTGAGCAATGCCTCGATTTTAAAATTCTCATCCTTGTTTTCAAATCCCTTTATGGCCTCGCCCCTCCCTATCTCTGTAACCTCCTCCAGACCTACAATGCTCTGAAATTCTCTGCGCTCCTCCAATTCTGGCCTCTTGTGCATCCCCCGATTTTAATCGCTCCACCATCGGTGACCGTGCCTTCAGTTGCCTGGGCCCCAAGCTCTGGAACTCCCTCCCTAAACCTCTCCGCCTCTCTCTCCTCCTTAAAACTTACCTCACTGACCACCCCTAACCCTAATATCTCCTTATGTGGTTCAGTGTCAAATTTTGTTTGATAATGCTCCTGTGAAGCACCTTGGGCTGTTTTACAACATTAAAGGTTCTATATAAATGCAGGTTGTTGCTGTGCTGTCAGTACCCAGGTTGTGGTGGGGGGTACTGTATTCGCAACTGTTGTTGTGTGGGGAAAGTTTGCAGATTGACAGGCACTTGTAAATGTCCAGCTCCAGGTCTGAGTAAACCAGCACAAAATGACTGTTTTTCTTATCTTTTCTATACTTCGACACTTTACAGCGAGACGCACACTCATGGGGCACAAGCCTTTGATATATTTACCGCCAGGTGTGGCACGTGGATGACATGTGGCTCTTGGGCGAAGTGTGGTGAGAGGGCGAGGGGTTACATGGACCAGGTGCCCAGACACGGTTCAAGCCCCATTTCAAAATCAGACACTCTGCTCTTGGTTTTCTATAATACTTTGATTTCAAATTATGAATTATTAATAGCTGAATAGCAAAACACAAGGCAGCTGAGTAAGCAGACACGCAGAGTTGGATGGAGACAGAGAGTTTCTCTGCTGTATGGGACAGACTGAGGGGTTACAGCACCACCATGTGCAGGAGGTGACCTTGCAGCGTGACGTTTACATTCTAAACATGGGCTTAGGAATTTATACTGGCAGTGCCTGCAGAATGAGATTAATCATTTCGCTAGATAATAGATTTTTTTATGGGAAAATAAAAAAGTTGGGATTTTAAAAAATATTACCTTTTTTCTTCTGTGAGCTGGGTTCAAATCCATGGTGGGGGCTGACCCAGGACCTGCTCTCTCACTGCGTGCTGAGGCTCCGCCCTTTCACCAGCAAGGCCTGGGGTAAAACACACACCGTGAGCAACATCTACATTCCCATCGCCTCTCTCACCACCTCAGGACATCCCAACGCGCTTTACGGCCAAACACTGCGTCAATGGCAGGAACGGTCTCGTTGCTTACACAAGGCCTTCAGATATACTACCGCAAACTTTGCTCAACTGCAACTAGTCCATTATCTTCAGACTTTGCAAACATTATTTCTGGAGCATTGTGTTATCAGGGTGATGATGGGTGAGAGATGGGACCTGTCAGCTGTTACTTCAAATCCAGCGCAGCACAGGGGCAGGAAGTTACAGACACCACACCCAGCCACCCGGGAACTGCACCCACCCCCAAATTGTACCCACCCCCAAACACCCCCACCACCCCCAAACACCCCCACTCCCAAACACCCCCACCACCCCCAAACACCCACCACCCACCCCCAAACACCCACCACCCACCCCCACCCACCCCCAAACACACCCCACCCACTCCCAAACAGCCCCACCCACCCCCCACCCACTCCCAAACACCCCCACACACCCCCCACCCACTCCCAAACACCCACAAACACCCCCACACAACCCCACCCAGCCCCAAACACCCACCACCCACCCCCACCGAACCACCGCCACCCACCCCCAAACACTCCACCCACCCCCACCCACCCCCAAACACCCCCACCCCCAAACACCCCCCACCCCCAACCCCCAAACACCCACCCCCACCGAACCACCGCCACCCACCCCCAAACACTCCACCCACCCCCACCCACTCCCAAACACCCCCACCCCCAAACACCCCCCACCCCCAACCCCCAAACACCCACCCCCACCGAACCACCGCCACCCACCCCCAAACACCCTCACCACCCCCAAACACCCCCACCCACCCACACCTAACCTTCACCCAAACACCCCCCACCCACCCCCACACCCAATCCGCCCTGACCCTCACCCAGCCCTGCACACCCTCCCCACTGAACACCAATGGCGGGGATTTGATGGTCAGCAGTGAAGGAGTGGCACTCACTGCCAGCTGCCACAGAGATTTTGCCGGCTTTAGAGCGTGGTGTCCTCTCAAGGTGAACAGCGCAAGAAACTGTGAGGCTCTTCAACCAATCAGATTGAAGAATCCTCACTGAGACACGCAAGCCTAGAAATTTGTTTCCCCAAAACAGGCAGGGATCACGATGAGCGAGGAACCGGCTGCTTGTGTAATTGGGCCGCGCCCCGTGAGTTGCTGCGGGTGAAGTCAGTGCCAGCCTCGCGGGTCACGAACCCTGCTGCACTCCGCTCGCGGGGCAAAGGTTAAAGGGGAGGTGCACGCCACCATTGCTGCGATGGTGTAGCCCGGCACTCTGCTTCGGTGTCGGGCTACAGCCAGGGCGGCCTGTAACCCCGGTGGGCCGAGTGCAGGCCTCTCCATCTCCCCCCCCACAGCCCCCCAGAGCTCGCAGCGGGCCCTTCCCCTTTAACGGAAGGGGAGGGCCCTATGATCAAGTCAGCGCTACGCGGAGAGGCCGTGTCACACTGAGCTGCGCACTGAGAGGAAGTGGAGTGCCCGACCTTGCCATCCACTTCCTCTCAGGGGGCGGTGACGCCAATTTAGGTCACGGGGAGCCGGGTGCAGGAAGTCCTACCCCTAAACTTCGCCCCGAGTGCCAGGCTAATCCTTTCTTTACTTCGATTTACGCTGCGTAATGCAAACAGGGGTGAGCCGTGGATGTGTAACCCTGAGCTGGAGATGTGGATGTGCATGAGTGTCTGATTGAAGCGGAACGGGAAGGGACGGGAAGGGACGGGAAGGGGAGGGAAGCTTACACGAGGCCACAGTTCCACAAGTGCTTCCGCTCCCAGTGACTTCAGGCCCACTTCCATGGAGTGTTGGTCAAACCCAAGGGATAATTGGGGCTGCGAAAGGCGGGAGGTGTGCATTCTGTACAGCTCTATGTTTACACTGAGTGCACCTTAACTCCAGCTTTAGTTTCTCACCACCTGACAACAACTTCAGGTGTAATAATAAGAAAACGGAACAGAACAAGTCATTTGGTTCATCCTTCCACCAACAATAGCCAGTCTGTTTGTTATTGGAATGGGACGTTAAATCTGCTCCTGTGGTACGGATGAATTAATAAGGCAAATGGTGTCTGACTTTACCAGGGAGACTTTCAGGGTGTCCTTGAAATGTTTCCTCTCCTCACCTGGGGTTCACTTACCGTGTAGGAGTTCTGAGTAGAGCGCTTGCTTTGGGAATATTGTGTCAGGCATGTGAACAATGTGGCCTGCCCAGCGGAGCTGGTCGAGTGTGGTCAGTGCTTCGATGCTGGGGATGTTGGCCTGGTCGAGGACGCTAACGTTGGTGCGTCTGTCCTCCCAGGGGATTTGCAGGATCTTGCGGAGACATCGTTGGTGGTATTTCTCCAGCGACTTGAGGTGTCTACTGTACATGGTCCATGTCTCTGAGCCATACAGCCCTGTAGACCATGAGCTTGGTGGTAGATTTGAGGTCCTGGTCTTCAAACACTCTTTTCCTCAGGCGGCCGAAGGCTGCACTGGCGCACTGGAGGCGGTGTTGGACCTCGTCATCGATGTCTGCCCTTGTTGATAATAGGCTCAGGTGAATTTATAATGGGGAACAAAGAAATGGCAGACCAGTTGAACAAATACTTTGGTTCTGTCTTCACGAAGGAAGACACAAATAACCTTCCGGAAATACTAGGAGACCGAGGGTCTAGTGAGAAGGAGGAACTGAAGGGAATCCTTATTAGTCAGCAAATTGTGTTAGGGAAATTGATGGGATTGAAGGCCGATAAATCCCTAGGGCCTGATAGTCTGCATCCCAGAGTACTTAAGGAAGTGGCCCTAGAAATAGTGGATGCATTGGTGATCATTTTCCAGTAGTCTATCGACTCTGGATCAGTTCCTATGGACTGGAGGGTAGCTAATGAAACACCACTTTTTAAGAAAGGAGGGAGAGAGAAAACGGGTAATTATAGACCGGTTAGCCTGACATCAGTAGTGGGGAAAATGTTGGAATCAATTATTAAAGATGAAATAGCAGCGCATTTGGAAAGCAGTGACAGGATCGGTCCAAGTCAGCATGGATTTATGAAAGGGAAATCATGCTTGACAAATCTTCTAGAATTTTTTGAGGATGTAACTAGTAGAGCGGACAAGGGAGAACCAGTGGATGTGGTGTATTTGGACTTTCAAAAGGCTTTTGACAAGATCCCACACAAGAGATTGGTGTGCAAAATTAAAGCACATGGTATTGGGGGTAATGTACTGACGTGGATAGAGAACTGGTTGGCAGACAGGAAGCAGAGAGTCGGGATAAATGGGTCCTTTTCAGAATGGCAGGCAGTGACTAGTGGAGTGCCGCAGGGCTCAGTGCTGGGACCCCAGCTCTTTACAATGTACATTAATGATTTAGACGAAGGAATTGAGTGTAATATCTCCAAGTTTGCAGATGACACTAAGCTGGGTGACAGTGTGAGCTGTGAGGAGGACGCTAAGAGGCTGCAGAGTGACTTGGACAGGTTAGGTGAATGGGCAAATGCATGGCAGATGCAGTATAACGTGGATAAATGTGAGGTTATACACTTTGGTGGCAAAAACAGGAAGATAGAATATTATCTGAATGGCGGCAGATTAGGAAAAGGGGAGGTGCAACGAGACCTGGGTGTCATGGTACATCAGTGATTGAAAGTTGGCATGCAGGTACAGCAGGCGGTGAAGAAGGCAAATGGTATGTTAGCCTTCATAGCGAGAGGATTTGAGTATAGGATCAGGGAGGTCTTACTGCAGTTGTACAGGGCCTTGGTGAGGCCACACCTGGAATATTGTGTTCAGTTTTGGTCTCCTAATCTGAGGAAGGACGTTCTTGCTATTGAGGGAGTGCAGCGAAGGTTCACCAGACTGATTCCCAGGATGGCAGGACTGACATATGAGGAGAGACTGGATCGACTAGGCCTGTATTCACTGGAGTTTGGAAGGATGAGAGGGGATCTCATAGAAACATATAAAATTCTAATGGGACTGGACAGGTTAGATGCAGGAAGAATGTTCCCGATGTTGGGGAAGTCCAGAACCAGGGGTCACAGTCTAAGGATAAGGGGTAAGCCATTTAGGACCGAGATGAGGAGAAACTTCTTCACCCAGAGAGTTGTTAACCTGTGGAATTCCCTGCCGCAGAGAGTTGTTGATGCCAGTTCATTGGATATATTCAAGAGGGAGTTAGATATGGCCCTTACAGCTAAAGGGATCAAGGGGTATGGAGAGAAAGCAGGAAAGGGGTACTGAGGCTGAATGATCAGCCATAATCATATCGAATGGTGGTGCAAGATCGAAGGGCCGAATGGCCTGCTCCTGCACCTATTTTCTATGTTTCTTGAGGTATGGAAAGTGGTCCCCGGTGTCCAGGCCCGTGCCGTGGATTTTGATGACTGGGGGTGGGGGGCAGTGCTGTGTGGCGGGGTCAGGCTGGTGGAGGACCTTTGTCTTACGGATGTTTAGTGTAAGGTCCATGCTTTCATACACCTCAGTAAATACGTTGACTATGACTTGGAGTTCAGTCTCTGAATGTGCGCAGACGCAGGCATCGTCCACGTACTGTAGTTCGACGACAGAGGATGGGACGGTCCTGGATCTGGCCTGGAGACAGCGAAAGTTGAACAGGATCCCACTGGTTCTGTAGTTTTGTTCCACTCCAGCGGGGAGCTTGTTGAGTGTCAGGTGGAGCATGGCAGCGAGGAAGATGGAGAAGCAGGTTGACAAGAGATAAGGCAAATGGTGTCCGACTAACCTGACTGAGGTGGCATGGGATGTGTGGGACTTTGCCCAGAATGTATACTGAAGTGAGCTCCTATTCTCCAAACCTGTCATAGTGACCATCTTTAGTTTAACTGCTCATCAATTTCATGTTACAAAGGAACAAGAGATGACCTATCTTAGATAGTCAATGCGGCCTTCCTAATAGTTGCTCACGTGTTAGCTTCAGTGTCTCTATTGTTGTGGCCAATCTGCCATTAACACCTCACATGGGAGGCGTCGCGACATTGTCTCGACTAATCTCCAATATCCTAATCGGACAGTGAGCCCGCGATGGGACACCTGACAGAGCACATTCTAACCCGAGACACGGGGAATATAGCTTGTGGAAGAGCTGTGACCTGCTCGAGATTAAATAAAGCTGCAAATTATGCTAAAAAAGCAACCGAGGTGATGATTTTTAAGTCTGTCTGATTGCCTCATGATTTGAGACGGTATCTAAGCGATTGCAATTGGTGTCGTTATAAAAGTTGTTGTTATTGTTGTTGTAAACGTTGTCCACGATGTCCCCGGTGATCTGGAGGGCACCTTTGCTGTCCGATAGTTAGAGAGCGAGACACAGAGAGCGAGACAGAGAGAGAGAGAGACAGAGAGAGAGACAGAGACAGAGAGGCAGAGAGAGACAGAGAGAGAGAGAGAGAGAGACAGAGAGAGAGACAGAGAGAGAGAGACGCACATAGAGAGACACAGAGAGACACACACAGAGAGAGACACACAGAGACACAGAGAGAGACAGAGGCAGAGAGAGAGACAGAGAGAGAGAGACAGAGAGGCAGAGAGACAGAGAGAGAGAGACAGAGAGACAGAGAGGCAGAGAGAGACAGAGAGAGAGAGACAGAGAGGCAGAGAGACAGAGAGAGACAGAGAGAGACAGAGAGGCAGAGAGAGAAACACATAGAGGCAGAGACACACACAGAGACACACACAGAGAGAGACACAGAGAGAAAGACAGAGAGAGAGACAGAGAGAGAGAGAGAGAGAGACACACACACAGAGACACAGAGAGAGACAGAGGCAGAGAGACAGAGAGAGAGAGACAAAGAGAGAGACGCAGAGAGACACAGAGAGAGACACAGAGAGAGACAGAGTGAGAGACAGAGTGAGAGACAGAGAGAGAGACACAGAGAGAGACACACACAGAGAGAGACAGAGAGAAAGAGACAGAGACAGAGAGAGAGACACAAAGAGAGACAGGGAGAGAGAGACAGAGAGAGAGAGACAGAACACGGAGGTGGCTGACCTGTCCCTTCAGCTCTGTGTGTTACCTCACTCAGTCACCAAGTTAGCAGCTCGAATGGAAACATCATCCTTGCGCAGGAAGCTTTGACCACGACAGTTTAGCCAAACCCGCTCACCACACTACACAAACTGATTAAATCGCCCTCCGGCACTGAGTGTGTGTGGCATGGCTTCCCATTGACTCAAAGCTGATCTAAGATGCAGAGCGAATGCAAGTTTGGTTACAGTTTGGTTACAGTTTCATCAGGTATTTGCCGAATCGACTTACTCAATGGCCTGTGTGTCTCTGGGAGTTAACCCTTTGTAAATGGACGAACTACATATAAAAACCATGGAATTACATGGCCTGTACAGCACAGACACAGCACATTCGGCCCACCGCAACATGCCGGGGTTTATTCCGCACACCAGCCCCCTCTCACCCTCTCCATCTCACCCCATCAGCACATCCCCCTATTCAGTTCTCCCCCATGTGTTTATCAGCTTCCTCTGCCTCTGCACTCGTGAGAATGTAGAACTCGCGCCTCAACCCCTCCCTGCTGCAGCGAGTATCACATTCTCACCGCTCTCTGGGCAAAGAGCTATCTCGGCAATTTCCCACTGGATTTATTAATGACTGTCTTATATTGATGGTCCCTAATTCTGGTCCCCCCCACAAGTGGAAACACCTTCTCAATGTCTACACTATCAAACTATTCAGAACTTGTCAGAGAGAGAGAGCGAGTCCAGAAAGAGAGAGAGAGACTAGGGGAGAGGGAGAGAGACTGGGGGAAAGAGAGAGACTGGGGGAGAGGGAGAGACTGGGAGAGAGAGAGAGACTGGGAGAGAGAGAGAGACTGGGGGAGAGGGAGAGACTGGGGGAGAGGGAGAGACTGGGAGAGAGAGAGACTGGGGGAGAGAGAGAGACTGGGGGAGAGAGAGAGACTGGGGGAGAGGGAGAGACTGGGAGAGAGAGAGACTGGGGGAGAGGGAGAGACTGGGAGAGAGAGAGACTGGGGGAGAGAGAGAGAGACTGGGGGAGAGAGAGAGACTGGGGGAGAGGGAGAGACTGGGGGAGAGAGAGAGAGAGAGACTGGGGGAGAGAGAGAGACTGGGGGAGAGGGAGAGACTGGGAGAGAGAGAGACTGGGGGAGAGAGAGAGAGACTGGGGGAGAGAGAGAGACTGGGGGAGAGAGAGACTGGGGGAGAGAGAGAGACTGGGGGAGAGAGAGAGAGACTGGGGGAGAGAGACTGGGGGAGAGAGAGACTGGGGGAGAGAGAGACTGGGGGAGAAAGAGAGACTGGGGGAGAAAGAGAGACTGGGGGAGAAAGAGAGACTGGGGGAGAAAGAGAGACTGGGGGAGAGAGAGACTTGGGGAGAGGGAGAGACTGGGGGAGAGAGAGAGAGAGACTGGGGGAGAGAGAGAGGGACTGGGGGAGAGAGAGAGACTGGGGGAGAGAGAGACTGGGGGAGAGAGAGACTGGGGGAGAGGGAGAGAGACTGGGGGAGAGAGAGAGAGAGACTGGGGGAGAGGGAGAGAGAGACTGGGGGAGAGGGAGAGACTGGGGGAGAGAGAGAGAGACTGGGGGAGAGAGAGAGACTGGGGGAGAGAGAGACTGGGGGAGAGAGAGAGAGACTGGGGGAGAGAGAGAGAGAGACTGGGGGAGAGAGAGAGGGACTGGGGGAGAGAGAGAGACTGGGGGAGAGAGAGACTGGGAGAGAGAGAGAGACTGGGGGAGAGGGAGAGACTGGGAGAGAGAGAGACTGGGGGAGAGAGAGAGAGACTGGGGGAGAGAGAGAGACTGGGGGAGAGGGAGAGACTGGGGAGAGAGAGACTGGGGGGGGAGAGAGAGAGACTGGGGGAGAGAGAGAGACTGGGGGAGAGAGAGAGACTGGGGGAGAGAGAGAGACTGGGGGAGAGGGACAGACTGGGAGAGAGAGACTGGGGGAGAGAGAGACTGGGGGAGAGAGAGACTGGGGGAGAAAGAGAGCCTGGGGGAGAGAGAGAGACTGGGGGAGAGAGAGACTGGGGGAGAGAGAGTGACTGGGGGAGAGAGAGAGACTGGGGGAGAGAAAGAGATTGGGGGAGAGAGAGAGACTGGGGGAGAGAGAGAGACTGGGGGAGAGGGAGAGACTGGGAGAGAGAGAGACTGGGGGAGAGGGAGAGACTGGGGGAGAGGGAGAGACTGGGAGAGAGAGAGACTGGGGGAGAGAAAGAGAGACTGGGGGAGAGAGAGAGACTGGGGGAGAGAGAGACTGGGGGAGAGAGAGACTGGGGGAGAGAGAGAGCCTGGGGGAGAGAGAGAGACTGGGGGAGAGAGAGACTGGGGGAGAGAGAGACTGGGGGAGAGAGAGAGACTGGCGGAGAGAGAGACTGGGGGAGAGAGAGAGAGAGACTGGGGGAGAGGGAGAGACTGGGAGAGAGAGAGACTGGGGGAGAGGGAGAGACTGGGAGAGAGAGAGACTGGGGGAGAGAGAGAGAGACTGGGGGAGTGAGAGAGACTGGGGGAGAGGGAGAGACTGGGGGAGAGAGAGACTGGGGGGGAGAGAGAGAGACTGGGGGAGAGAGAGAGACTGGGGGAGAGGGAGAGACTGGGAGAGAGAGAGACTGGGGGAGAGGGAGAGACTGGGAGAGAGAGAGACTGGGGGAGAGAGAGACTGGGGGAGAGAGAGAGATTGGGAGAGAGAGAGAGACTGGGGGAGAGAGAGAGAGACTGGGGGAGAGAGAGAGACTGGGGGAGAGAGAGACTGGGGGAGAGAGAGAGACTGGGAGAGAGAGAGACTGGGGGAGAGAGAAAGACTGGGGGAGAGAGAGAGACTGGGGGAGAGAGACTGGGGGAGAGAGAGACTGGGGGAGAGAGTTTTTATGAGGAACTAAAAGCTGTTAATTAATCTGCGGTGAAGATACATGCAGCGTGTAAATGTAAATGTAAATGAATGTTACGATGGGTAAGCACGAGGTGTCGGCGGGAGTAGGGGGCGACAGACGCTTTGGGAAATAATTCTCAATGGGGGCGAGGGAAAGGGATCTCGTGTCACAGATTCACAAATCATTCAACATCGCAAAGCAGGTTAAAACCGTCAAAGTGCAAATAAATCACTGGGGCTCATTTCCAGAGGAATAGAATTCCCAGATTATGTTAAAGCTGTTTAGAATCGAGTCTGACTGTCTGATGATG
Organism: Pristiophorus japonicus; assembly: GCF_044704955.1. NCBI lineage: Eukaryota > Metazoa > Chordata > Chondrichthyes > Pristiophoridae > Pristiophorus > Pristiophorus japonicus. The sequence continues at coordinate 24,215,561 of NC_092002.1, forward strand.
TGAGACGATGGATTGCCAGGATCACATCACCATGTGTCTGCTCTTCAGTGCTTGCTGGTGTTGTAAACTTTGCCAATGGGTGAAAAGGTCGCGTTCAGTACCAACAACAATTCGAGGGAACATTGTCTGTCGTTACCGATGATATAGTGACGGTCTCATTAACTTTGTAACAGCATTCTCAGCTTATCCTGCCATCGTCAAAGATTTCTATACATACACCCCCCGGATCTGATACACCCCCAGGGTCTCTGATATACCCCCCCGGGGTCTGATACACCCCCCCGGGTCTCTGATACACCCCCGGGTCTCTGATGCACCCCCCGGGGTCTGATACACCCCCCCGGGTCTCTGATACACCCCCGGGGTCTCTGATACACCCCCCCGGGGTCTCTGATACACCCCGGGGTCTCTGATACACCCCCGGGTCTCTGATACACCCCCAGGTCCCTGATACACCCCCGGGGTCTCTGATACACCCCCGGGGTCCCTGATACACCCCCGGGTCTCTGATACATAGAAACATAGAAAATAGGTGCAGGAGTAGGCCATTCGGCCCTTCTAGCCTGCACCGCCATTCAATGAGTTCATGGCTGAACATGCAACTTCAGTACCCCATTCCTGCTTTCTCGCCATACCCCTTGATCCCCCGAGTAGTAAGGACTACATCTTTTTGAATATATTTAGTGAATTGGCCTCAACAACTTTCTGTGGTAGAGAATTCCACAGGTTCACCACTCTCTGGGTGAAGAAGTTTCTCCTCATCTCGGTCCTAAATGGCTTACCCCTTATCCTGAGACTGTGACCCCTGGTTCTGGACTTCCCCAACATTAATAAGAACATAAGAACATAAGAATTAGGAACAGGAGTAGGCCATCTAGCCCCTCGAGCCTGCTCCGCTATTCAACAAGATCATGGCTGATCTGGCCGTGGACTCAGCTCCACTTACCCGCCCGCTCCCCATAACCCTTAATTCCCTTATTGGTTAAAAATCTATCCATCTGTGACTTGAATACATTCAATGAGCTAGCCTCAACTGCTTCCTTGGGCAGAGAAATCCACAGATTCACAACCCTCTGGGAGAAGAAATTCCTTCTCAACTCGGTTTTAAATTGGCTCCCCCGTATTTTGAGGCTGTGCCCCCTAGTTCTAGTCTCCCCGACCAGTGGAAACAACCTCTCTGCCTCTATCTTGTCTATCCCTTTCATTATTTTAAATGTTTCTATAAGATCACCCCTCATCCTTCTGAACTCCAACGAGTAAAGACCCAGTCTACTCAATCTATCATCATAAGGTAACCCCCTCATCTCCGGAATCAGCCTCGTGAATTGTCTCTGTACCCCCTCCAAAGCTAGTATATCCTTCCTTAAGTAAGGTGACCAAAACTGCATGCAGTACTCCAGGTGCGGCCTCACCAATACCCTGTACAGTTGCAGCAGGACCTCCCTGCTTTTGTACTCCATCCCTCTCGCAATGAAGGCCAACATTTCATTCGCCTTCCTGATTACCTGCTGCACCTGCAAACTAACTTTTTGTGATTCATGCACAAGGACCCCCAGGTCCCTCTGCACCACAGCATGTTGTAATTTCTCCCCATTCAAATAATATTCCCTTTTACTGTTTTTTTTCCCCCAAGGTGGATGACCTCACACTTTCCGACATTGTATTCCATCTGCCAAACCTTAGCCCATTCGCTTAACCTATCTAAATCTCTTTGCAGCCTCTCTGTGTCCTCTACACAACCCGCTTTCCCACTAATCTTTGTGTCATCTGCAAATTTTGTTACACTACACTCTGTCCCCTCTTCCAGGTCATCTATGTATATTGTAAACAGTTGTGGTCCCAGCACCGATCCCTGTGGCACACCACTAACCACTGATTTCCAACTGGAAAAGGACCCATTTATCCCGACTCTGCTTTCTTGTTAGCCAGCCAATTCTCTATCCATGCTAATACATTTCCTCTGACTCCGCGTATATTTATCTTCTGCAGTAACCTTTTGTGTGGTACCTTATCGAATGCCTTTTGGAAATCTAAATACACCACATCCATCGGTACACCTCTATCCACCATACTCGTTATATCCTCAAAGAATTCCAGTAAATTAGTTAAACATGATTTCCCCTTCATGAATCCATGTTGCGTCTGCTTGATTGCACTATTCCTATCTAGATGTCCCGCTATTTCTTCCTTAATGATAGTTTCAAGCATTTTCCCCACTACAGATGTTAAACTAACCGGCCTATAGTTACCTGCCTTTTGTCTGCCCCCTTTTTTAAACAGAGGCGTTACATTAGCTGCTTTCCAATCCGCTGGTACCTCCCCAAGTCCAGAGAATTTTGGTAGATTATAACGAATGCATCTGCTATAACTTCCGCCATCTCTTTTAATACCCTGGGATGCATTTCATCAGGACCAGGACACTTGTCTACCTTCAGTCCCATTAGCCTATCCAGCACTACCCCCCTAGTGATAGTGATTGTCTCAAGGTCCTCCCTTCCCACATTCCAGTGACCAGCAATTTTTGGCATGGTTTTTGTGTCTTCCACTGTGAAGACCGAAGCAAAATAATTGTTTAAGGTCTCAGCCATTTCCACATTTCCCATTTTTTAAATCCCCTTTCTCATCTTCTAAGGGACCAACATTTACTTTAGTCACTCTTTTCCATTTTATATATCTGTAAAAGTTTTTACTTTCTGTTTTTATGTTTTGCGCAAGTTTACTTTCGTAATCTATCTTCCCTTTCTTTATTGCTTTCTTAGTCATTCATTGCTGTCGTTTAAAATTTTCCCAATCTTCTAGTTTCCCACTAATCTTGGCCACCTTATACGCATTGGTTTTTAATTTGATACTCTCCTTTATTTCCCTGGTTATCCACGGCTGGTTATCCCTTCTCTTACCGCCCTTCTTTTTCACTGGAATATATTTTTGTTGAGCACTATGAAAGAGCTCCTTAAAAGTCCTCCACTGTTCCTCAATTGTGCCACCGTTTAGTCTGTGTTCCCAGTCTACTTTAGCCAACTCTGCCCTCATCCCACTGTAGTCCCCTTTGTTTAAGCATAGTACGCTTGTTTGAGACACTACTTCCTCACCCTCAATCTGTATTACAAATTCAACCATACTGTGATCACTCATTCCGAGAGGATCTTTTACTTGGAGATCGTTTATTATTCCTGTCTCATTACACAGGACCAGATCTAAGATAGCTTGCTCCCTTGTAGGTTCTGTAACATACTGTTCTAAGAAACAATCCCGTATGCATTCTATGAATTACTCCTCCAGGCTACCCCATGATTTGATTTGACCAATCGATATGTAGGTTAAAATCCCCCATGATTACTGCCGTTCCTTTTTCACATGCCTCCCTTATTCCCTTGATTATTGTCTGCCCCACCGTGAAGTTATTGTTTGGGGGCCTATAAACTACGCCCACCAGTGACTTTTTCCCCTTACTATCTCTAATCTCCACCCACAATGATTCAACATTTTGTTCATTTGAGCCAATATCATCTCTCACATCTGCCCTGATATCATCCTTTATTAACAGAGCTACCCCACCTCCTTTCCCTTCTTGTCTATCTTTCCGAATTGTCAGATACCCCTGTATGTTTAATTCCCAGTCTTGGCCACCCTGCAACCACGTTTCTGTAATGGCCACCAAATCATACCCATTTACTTTATTTCGAATGCTGCTTGCGTTTAGGTAGAGTGTTTTAATACTAGTTTTTAAACCATGATTTTTAGTTTTGACCCCTCCTGCAGCCCCTTTATATTCATACATATTGTCCCTTCCTATCACCTTGTGGTTTACACTTACCCCAGTGCTACTCTGCTCTGTTGCTTCCTACCTTTTGCATTCTTTCTTGGGGTCCTGTTCATCTGAGCTCTCACCCACCCTAACCAGCTCAGAGCCCTCTCCTGGGTTCCCATCTCCCTGCCAAGCTAGTTTAAAGCCCTCCCAACCGTACTATCAAAACCACCCGCAAGAACATTGGTCCCGTCTGGGGTGGGGTGGCTTAACCCATCCACCTCCATGGCACGAACCTGGTATTGCAGTACTTCCAGGAACGGTGCAGTGGCTCTAGGCCTTTTGGCTAAGAGCATTGGCGCAGAGTGATCCTTGATGTGTGCAAGGTGACCTCTGGCGTTTGTGATTTGATAAACAATTGGAAAGATTGGCAACGAAGAAAAAAAAAGAAAAAAAAAACATTGGTCCCGTCTCTGTTGAGATGTAACCTGTCCGACTTGTACAGGTCCCACCTACCCGAGAAGTGGTCCCAATTGTTCAGGAAACTAAAGCCCTCCCTCCTACACCAACGGGATAGTGGAGAGCACCAGTTCCCACTTTCACAGGAGAGAGAGTGGGTCTGTTACACCCCCCGGGGTCCCTGATACACCCCAGGGTCCCTGATACACCCCGGGGTCCCTGATACACCCCAGGGTCCCTGATACACCCCCGGGGTCTCTGATACACCCCGGGGTCTGATATACCCCTGGGGTCTCTGATACACCCCGGTGTCTCTGATACACCCCGGGGTCCCTGATACACCCCCGGGTCTCTGATACACCCCCGGGTCTCTGATACACCCCGGGGTCTCTGATACACCCCCGGGTCTCTGATACACCCCGGGGTCCCTGATACACCCCGGGGTCTCTGATACACCCCGGGGTCTCTGATACACCCCGGGGTCCCTGATACACCCCGGGGTCTCTGATACACCCCCGGGTCTCTGATACACCCCGGGGTCTCTGATACACCCCGGGGTCCCTGATACACCCCCGGGTCTCTGATACACCCCGGGGTCCCTGATACACCCCCGGGTCTCTGATACACCCCAGGGTCCCTGATACACCCCCGGGTCTCTGATACACCCCGGGGTCTCTGATACACCCCCGGGTCCCTGATACACCCCGGGGTCTCTGATACACCCCCGGGTCCCTGATACACCCCGGGGTCTCTGATACACCCCCAGGTCTCTGATACACCCCGGGGTCCCTGATACACCCCGGAGTCCCTGATACACCCCGGGGTCCCTGATACACCCCCGGGTCTCTGATACACCCCCGGGTCTCTGATACACCCCGGGGTCCCTGATACACCCCAGGGTCCCTGATACACCCCCGGGTCTCTGATACACCCCCGGGGTCCCTGATACACCCCGGGGTCCCTGATACACCCCCGGGGTCCCTGATACACCCCGGGGTCCCTGATACACCCCCGGGTCTCTGATATACCCCTGGGGTCTCTGATACACCCCCGGGTCCCTGATACACCCCCGGGTCTCTGATACACCCCGGGGTCTCTGATACACCCCGGGGTCCCTGATACACCCCGGGGTCTCTGATACACCCCGGGGTCCCTGATACACCCCGGGGTCTCTGATACACCCCGGGGTCCCTGATACACCCCGGGGTTTCTGATACACCCCGGGGTCTCTGATACACCCCGGGGTCCCTGATACACCCCGGGGTCCCTGATACACCCCCGGGTCTCTGATACACCCCGGGGTCTCTGATACACCCCGGGGTCCCTGATACACCCCGGGGTCTCTGATACACCCCGGGGTCCCTGATACACCCCGGGGTCTCTGATACACCCCCGGGTCCCTGATACACCCCGGGGTCTCTGATACACCCCAGGGTCTCTGATACACCCCGGGGTCTCTGATACACCCCCGGGTCTCTGATACACCCCCGGGGTCTCTGATACACCCCGGGGTCTCTGATACACCCCCGGGTCTCTGATACACCCCCGGGGTCCCTGATACACCCCGGGGTCTCTGATACACCCCGGGGTCCCTGATACACCCCCGGGTCTCTGATACACCCCAGGGTCCCTGATACACCCCCGGGTCTCTGATACACCCCGGGGTCTCTGATACACCCCGGGGTCCCTGATACACCCCCGGGTCTCTGATACACCCCGGGGTCTGATATACCCCTGGGGTCTCTGATACACCTCCGGGGTCTCTGATACACCCCGGTGTCTCTGATACACCCACGGGTCTCTGATACACCCCCGGGGTCCCTGATACACCCCGGGGTCTCTGATACACCCCGGGGTCCCTGATACACCCCCGGGTCTCTGATACACCCCAGGGTCCCTGATACACCCCCGGGTCTCTGATACACCCCGGGGTCTCTGATACACCCCGGGGTCCCTGATACACCCCCGGGTCTCTGATACACCCCGGGGTCTGATATACCCCTGGGGTCTCTGATACACCTCCGGGGTCTCTGATACACCCCGGTGTCTCTGATACACCCACGGGTCTCTGATACACCCCCGGGTCCCTGATACACCCCGGGGTCTGATACACCCCTGGGGTCCCTGATACACCCCGGGGTCTGATATACCCCTGGGGTCTCTGATACACCCCCGGGTCTCTGATACACCCCGGGGTCTCTGATACACCCCCGGGTCTCTGATACACCCCCGGGGTCCCTGATACACCCCGGGGTCTGATATACCCCTGGGGTCTCTGATATACCCCTGGGGTCTCTGATACACCCCCGGGTCTCTGATACACCCCGGGGTCTCTGATACACCCCCGGGTCTCTGATACACCCCCGGGGTCCCTGATACACCCCGGGGTCTGATATACCCCTGGGGTCTCTGATACACCCCCGGGTCTCTGATACACCCCGGGGTCTCTGATACACCCCGGGGTCCCTGATACACCCCGGGGTCTGATACACCCCTGGGGTCCCTGATACACCCCGGGGTCTGATACACCCCTGGGGTCTCTGATACTCCCCGGGGTCTCTGATACACCCCCGGGTCTCTGATACACCTCCGGGGTCCCTGATACACCCCCGGGTCTCTGATACACCCCAGGGTCCCTGATACACCCCGGGGTCTCTGATACACCCCCGGGTCTCTGATACACCCCCGGGGTCCCTGATACACCCCGGGGTCTGATATACCCCTGGGGTCTCTGATACACCCCCGGGTCTCTGATACACCCCGGGGTCTCTGATACACCCCCGGGTCTCTGATACACCCCCGGGGTCCCTGATACACCCCGGGGTCTGATATACCCCTGGGGTCTCTGATATACCCCTGGGGTCTCTGATACACCCCCGGGTCTCTGATACACCCCGGGGTCTCTGATACACCCCCGGGTCTCTGATACACCCCCGGGGTCCCTGATACACCCCGGGGTCTGATATACCCCTGGGGTCTCTGATACACCCCCGGGTCTCTGATACACCCCGGGGTCTCTGATACACCCCGGGGTCCCTGATACACCCCGGGGTCTGATATACCCCTGGGGTCTCTGATACACCCCCGGGTCTCTGATACACCCCGGGGTCCCTGATACACCCCGGGGTCTGATATACCCCTGGGGTCTCTGATACACCCCGGTGTCTCTGATACACCCCCGGGTCTCTGATACACCTCCGGGGTCCCTGATACACCCCCGGGTCTCTGATACACCCCAGGGTCCCTGATACACCCCGGGGTCCCTGATACACCCCCGGGTCTCTGATACACCCCGGGGTCCCTGATACACCCCGGGGTCTGATACACCCCTGTGGTCTCTGATACACCCCGGGGTCTCTGATACACCCCCAGGTCTCTGATACACCCCGGAGTCTCTGATACACCCCCGGGGTCTCTGATACACCCCCGGGTCTCTGATACACCCCAGAGTCTCTGATACACCTCCGGGGTCCCTGATACACCCCCGGGTCTCTGATACACCCCCGGGTCTCTGATACACCCCCGGGGTCTCTGATACACCCCGGGGTCCCTGATACACCCCGGGGTCCCTGATACACCCCGGGGTCTCTGATACACCCCCGGGGTCTCTGATACACCCCAGGGTCCCTGATACACCCCCGGGTCTCTGATACACCCCGGGGTCTCTGATACACCCCAGGGTCTCTGATACACCCCGGGGTCCCTGATACACCCCCGGGTCTCTGATACACCCCCGGGGTCCCTGATACACCCCGGGGTCTCTGATACACCCCCGGGTCTCTGATACACCCCCGGGGTCCCTGATACACCCCGGGGTCTCTGATACACCCCGGGGTCCCTGATACACCCCCGGGTCTCTGATACACCCCAGGGTCCCTGATACACCCCCGGGTCTCTGATACACCCCGGGGTCTCTGATACACCCCGGGGTCCCTGATACACCCCCGGGTCTCTGATACACCCCGGGGTCTGATATACCCCTGGGGTCTCTGATACACCTCCGGGGTCTCTGATACACCCCGGTGTCTCTGATACACCCACGGGTCTCTGATACACCCCCGGGGTCCCTGATACACCCCGGGGTCTCTGATACACCCCGGGGTCCCTGATACACCCCCGGGTCTCTGATACACCCCAGGGTCCCTGATACACCCCCGGGTCTCTGATACACCCCGGGGTCTCTGATACACCCCGGGGTCCCTGATACACCCCCGGGTCTCTGATACACCCCGGGGTCTGATATACCCCTGGGGTCTCTGATACACCTCCGGGGTCTCTGATACACCCCGGTGTCTCTGATACACCCACGGGTCTCTGATACACCCCCGGGTCCCTGATACACCCCGGGGTCTGATACACCCCTGGGGTCCCTGATACACCCCGGGGTCTGATATACCCCTGGGGTCTCTGATACACCCCCGGGTCTCTGATACACCCCGGGGTCTCTGATACACCCCCGGGTCTCTGATACACCCCCGGGGTCCCTGATACACCCCGGGGTCTGATATACCCCTGGGGTCTCTGATATACCCCTGGGGTCTCTGATACACCCCCGGGTCTCTGATACACCCCGGGGTCTCTGATACACCCCCGGGTCTCTGATACACCCCCGGGGTCCCTGATACACCCCGGGGTCTGATATACCCCTGGGGTCTCTGATACACCCCCGGGTCTCTGATACACCCCGGGGTCTCTGATACACCCCGGGGTCCCTGATACACCCCGGGGTCTGATACACCCCTGGGGTCCCTGATACACCCCGGGGTCTGATACACCCCTGGGGTCTCTGATACTCCCCGGGGTCTCTGATACACCCCCGGGTCTCTGATACACCTCCGGGGTCCCTGATACACCCCCGGGTCTCTGATACACCCCAGGGTCCCTGATACACCCCGGGGTCTCTGATACACCCCCGGGTCTCTGATACACCCCCGGGGTCCCTGATACACCCCGGGGTCTGATATACCCCTGGGGTCTCTGATACACCCCCGGGTCTCTGATACACCCCGGGGTCTCTGATACACCCCCGGGTCTCTGATACACCCCCGGGGTCCCTGATACACCCCGGGGTCTGATATACCCCTGGGGTCTCTGATATACCCCTGGGGTCTCTGATACACCCCCGGGTCTCTGATACACCCCGGGGTCTCTGATACACCCCCGGGTCTCTGATACACCCCCGGGGTCCCTGATACACCCCGGGGTCTGATATACCCCTGGGGTCTCTGATACACCCCCGGGTCTCTGATACACCCCGGGGTCTCTGATACACCCCGGGGTCCCTGATACACCCCGGGGTCTGATATACCCCTGGGGTCTCTGATACACCCCCGGGTCTCTGATACACCCCGGGGTCCCTGATACACCCCGGGGTCTGATATACCCCTGGGGTCTCTGATACACCCCGGTGTCTCTGATACACCCCCGGGTCTCTGATACACCTCCGGGGTCCCTGATACACCCCCGGGTCTCTGATACACCCCAGGGTCCCTGATACACCCCGGGGTCCCTGATACACCCCCGGGTCTCTGATACACCCCGGGGTCCCTGATACACCCCGGGGTCTGATACACCCCTGTGGTCTCTGATACACCCCGGGGTCTCTGATACACCCCCAGGTCTCTGATACACCCCGGAGTCTCTGATACACCCCCGGGGTCTCTGATACACCCCCGGGTCTCTGATACACCCCAGAGTCTCTGATACACCTCCGGGGTCCCTGATACACCCCCGGGTCTCTGATACACCCCGGGGTCCCTGATACACCCCGGGGTCCCTGATACACCCCCGGGTCTCTGATACACCCCGGGGTCCCTGATACACCCCGGGGTCCCTGATACACCCCCCGGGTCCCTTATACACCCCGGGGTCTCTGATACACCCCCGGGTCTCTGATACACCCCGGGGTCCCTGATACACCCCCCGGGTCCCTTATACACCCCCCGGGTCTCTGATACACCCCCCCGGGGTCTCTGATACACCCCCGGGGTCTGATACCCTCCCTGGTGTCTCTGATACACCCCTGGGGTCTCTGATACACCCCCGGTGTCTCTGATACACCCCTGGGGTCTCTGATACACCCCCGGGTCCCTGATACACCCCCCGGGGTCTGATACACCCCTTTGATACACCCCCAGGTCTGATACACCCCCGGGTCCCTGATACACCCCCCCGGGTCTCTGATACACCCCCGGGGTCCCTGATACACCCCCGGGTCCCTGATACACCCCCCGGGTCTCTGATACACCCCCGGGTCCCTGATACACCCCCCGGGGTCTGATACACCTCCCGGGTCCCTGATACACCCCCCCGGGTCTCTGATACACCCCCGGGTCCCTGATACACCTCCCGGGTCCCTGATACACCCCCCGGGTCTCTGATACACCCCCGGGGTCTGATACACCTCCGGGGTCCCTGATACACCCCCGGGGTCGCTGATACACCCCCGGTGTCTCTGATACACCCCTGGGGTCTCTGATACACCCCCGGGTCCCTGATACACCCCCCGGGGTCTGATACACCCCTTGGTCTCTGATACACCCCCAGGTCTGATACACCCCCGGGTCCCTGATACACCCCCCCGGGTCTCTGATACACCCCCGGGGTCCCTGATACACCCCCGGGTCCCTGATACACCCCCCGGGTCTCTGATACACCCCCGGGTCCCTGATACACCCCCCGGGGTCTGATACACCTCCCGGGTCCCTGATACACCCCCCCGGGTCTCTGATACACCCCCGGGTCCCTGATACACCTCCCGGGTCCCTGATACACCCCCCGGGTCTCTGATACACCCCCGGGGTCTGATACACCTCCGGGGTCCCTGATACACCCCCGGGGTCGCTGATACACCCTCCGGGTCTCTGATACACCTCCGGGGTCCCTGATACACCACCGAGGTCCCTGATACACCCCCGGAGTCCCTGATACACCCCCGGGGTCTCTGATACACCCCCGGGGTCCCTGATACACCCCCGGGGTCTCTGATACACCTCCGGGGTCCCTGATACACCCCCCGGGTCTCTGATACACCTCTGGGGTCCCTGATACACCCCCGGGGTCCCTGATACACCCCCGGGGTCTCTGATACACCCCCGGGGTCCCTGATACACCCCCGGGGTCTCTGATACACCCCCGGGGTCTCTGTTGCTTCACCCCCTTTAAAAGTGTCCCCTTTACATTTTATTGCCTTTCATCAATTTCCCAAAATGTATCATTTCACACTTGTCTGTTAAATGTTCCCTGCCCCGTGTCTGCCCCTCTCACCCCCTGGGGTCTGCCCCTCTCACCCCCTGGGTCTGCCCCTCTCACCCCCTGGGGTCTGCCCCTCTCACCCCCTGGGTCTGCCCCTCTCACCCCCTGGGGTCTGCCCCTCTCACCCCCTGGGTCTGCCCCTCTCACCCCCTGGGTCTGCCCCTCTCACCCCCTGGGGTCTGACTGTCTCTGCCCTCCTGAGGTCTCTTACTATCCTCCTCACTCCTTACTGTATTTCCCAGTTTCAAATAATCTGCAAACTTTGCAAATGTTTTGAGATTGATTAGCTGAGTATCTCCCTGAGACCGAAGCTGTCCAGTCCCTCTGCACACCAGCACTCACCTGTATCTGTCCTCTCGCCATCCTTCACCGTCTGTCCTTCCATCTCCCTGCACCTGGTCAACCCGTCCACGCTCTCCTTACTCAACTTCTGCTTTTAACTTCATTCACTTCCCCCACATAAATGATGTTGCTATGGGAACCCACAAGGGCTCGGACCATGTCTCAATTCCAATCCTCCTCAATCCTCTCTCTGACCACTTCCTCCAACAGTGTCGGCACTGCTTCCTGCCACCGCGCCTCCCTGCACCTCTGTACAAGCCGCTGACTCCCGCCATTACCACATTATACTTCCCTCACCCTGTCTCCTGTAACTACCCCTCACCCCATCGGCTGTAAGGACCCCTTGATCTTTCTCCCCTCTGGTGACTAGCGAATTCTAGCTCTCTGTCTCTCCCTCTGTCTCGCTCTCTCTCTCTCTCTGTCTCGCCCTCTGTCTCGCTCTCACTCTCTCTCTCTGTCTCGCTCTCTGTCTATCTTGTCTATGTCATACCTACAACCTAACCTGCTGGGACCTAATCTCCAGACTTGGCACTCCTGGCTGGCCTCCCACATTCTACCCGACGTAAACTTCAGTTCATCCAATACTCAGCTGCCCCATGTCCTAACTCGCACCGTGTCCCACTCACACATCACCCCCTGTGCTCACTGCCCCGTGTCCTAACTCGCACCGAGTCCCGCTCACCCATCACCCCCTGTGCTCGCTGCCCCGTGTCCTAACTCGCACCGAGTCCCGCTCACCCATCACCCCCTGTGCTCACTGCCCCGTGTCCCGCTCACCTATCACCCCCTGTGCTCACTGCCCCGTGTCCTAACTCACACCGAGTCCCACTCACCCATCACCCCCTGTGCTCGCTGCCCCGTGTCCTAACTCGCACCGAGTCCCACTCACCCATCACCCCCTGTGCTCACTGACCCGTGTCCTAACTCACACCGAGTCCCGCTCACCTATCACCCCCTGTGCTCGCTGATCTACATTGGTTTCCGTTAAACAACGCCTTGATTTCAAAATTCTCATCCTTGTTTTCAAACCCCTCCATGGCCCTCGCCCCTCCCTATCTCTGTAATCTCCTCCAGCCCCACAACCCCTCCAAGATATCTGCGCTCCTCTAATTCTGCCCGCCTGAGCATCCCTGATTATAATCACTCCACCATCGGTGGCTGTGCCTTCAGCTGCCTGGGCACCAAGCTCTGGAATTTGCTCCCTAAACCTCTCCACCTCTCTACCGCTCTTTCCTCCTTTAAGACGCCCCTTAAAACCTACCTCTTTGACCAAGCTTTTGGTCACCTGCCCTAATTTCTATTTATGCAGCTCGGTGTCAAATTTCCATCTCATAACACTCCTGTGAAGAGCCTTGGGACGTTTCACTACGTCAAAGGCGCTATATAAATACAAGTTATTCTTGTTGTTGTAACTTGCTGGGACCAAACCTTCAACTTAATACGTCATAGAACAGGCTATCTTAGGTTTTGTATTGTGTAATGAGACAGGGTTAATTAGTCTCACAGTAAAGGATCCTTTGGGGAAGTGATCATAATACCATCGAACTTCACATTATGTTTGAGTGTGACTTGCCAACTACATAGATAATGTAATGTATGCTCACAGGTCTGTCGAGTGGTGAGCCCCAATGGCGGGCGCTCTACGCAGGACTCCGTCCTTTATCTATTGAGGACTTGGCCTTGAGGGTGTTGGACGGGGCAGTCCTGTGCAATTTTTAGTCAGTTCACGGATTCCCAGGCCGCCTGCATTCTCTGCTTCCATGTGTATGAACAGTGTGTGAGGTTGCAGCCCCTATTCCATTATTTGAAGGGGCTGCTCCTTGATTTTTGGCTGCACCTCAGTCCCACGCTCCTGATCTTTGGGGAGTACATCGGTCGGAGGGCTTCCTCGTAGGACTGCTCCTACCGGGGGGTCGTTCAGCCCAACTGCATGTCTCTCTTCCGCGGCTACATTCGCGCCAGGGTGTCCCTGGAGATGGAGCACGCGGTGTCCACCGGTACGCTCGCGGCCTTCCCCGAGAGGTGAGCACCGGAGGGACAGGAGTGCATCATTTCAACAGGGAACAAAATTTTAATTTAATTTGTCAAGGTTCCATTCAATGTTTAATTGTTAATTTGTGGATTTTTGTACCCTTACAAAAGGGGGCACCTGGTTTAAAGGTACATTAAAATAGTTTGTAGAGCTGTTGAGTTGGGAGTGGCTTAGCCAGTCAGGTGATGTTCACGAGACTCAATAAAACCCCAGCCAGTTGGGTTCGGGGGATCCACGATGGGGCAGGTGGTTGTGAGCCTGGTGGATGAACCGGTAATGTGTCGTGTGATTGTTAAACGTTTGTTAACAAACCAACTAGTTCTTAATAACATGTGTTGTTGTGAATTCTTAAGCAAAGAACCCATGAAGTAAATACATGACAGATATGAAGGGCGAGTTGGGTAAGATAGATTGGAAAAATAGATTAAAAGGTATGGCAGTCGATAAGCAGTGGCTAGCATTTCAAGAAATATTTCATAATACTCAACAAAAATACATTCCACTGAGAAACAAAAATTACACAGGACCCTCTCACCCTAACCTGCTGGGACCCTCTCACCCTAACCTGCTGGGACCCGCTCACCCTAACCTGCTGGGACCCTCTCACCCTAACCTGCTGGGACCCGCTCACCCTAACCTGCTGGGACCCTCTCACCCTAACCTGCTGGGACCCTCTCACCCTAACCTGCTGGGATCCTCTCAACCTAACCTGCTGGGACCCGCTCAACCTAACCTGCTGGGACCCTCTCACCCTAACCTGCTGGGATCCTCTCAACCTAACCTGCTGGGACCCGCTCACCCTAACCTGCTGGGACCTGCTCAACCTAACCTGCTGGGACCCTCTCACCCTAACCTGCTGGGACCCGCTCACCCTAACCTGCTGGGACCCGCTCAACCTAACCTGCTGGGACCCGCTCACCCTAACCTGCTGGGACCCTCTCACCCTAACCTGCTGGGACCCGCTCACCCTAACCTGCTGGGACCCGCTCACCCTAACCTGCTGGGACCCTCTCACCCTAACCTGCTGGGACCCGCTCACCCTAACCTGCTGGGACCCTCTCACCCTAACCTGCTGGGACCCTCTCACCCTAACCTGCTGGGACCCTCTCACCCTAACCTGCTGGGATCCTCTCACCCTAACCTGCTGGGACCCTCTCACCCTAACCTGCTGGGACCCGCTCACCCTAACCTGCTGGGACCCGCTCAACCTAACCTGCTGGGACCCTCTCACCCTAACCTGCTGGGATCCTCTCAACCTAACCTGCTGGGACCCGCTCAACCTAATCTGCTGGGACCCTCTCACCCTAACCTGCTGGGATCCTCTCAACCTAACCTGCTGGGACCCGCTCACCCTAACCTGCTGGGACCTGCTCAACCTAACCTGCTGGGACCCTCTCACCCTAACCTGCTGGGACCCGCTCACCCTAACCTGCTGGGACCTGCTCAACCTAACCTGCTGGGACCCGCTCACCCTAACCTGCTGGGACCCTCTCACCCTAACCTGCTGGGACCCGCTCACCCTAACCTGCTGGGACCCGCTCACCCTAACCTGCTGGGACCCTCTCACCCTAACCTGCTGGCCGCAGCCGCTAGGTCCCGCCCCGTCGCTCGCCATTGGTTACCTTTGATGTCAATCCGGGGCGCGCCTCCCGATGATCCCGTGCCCGATACTGCCGGGACCGCGCGTTGTGAGCGGGAGCGAGCCGCGCACACCGTGCACCGGAGCCCGGCACCGGCTCCGCTCCGTCCGGCTGGAAGGGAACGTAAACTCAACGTGATGGCGTCACCGGCCGGCCCGGGGCGGGGAGTGGGGTGCGCAGGCGCAGGGCTGGGGGAGGGGCTAGAAGTGGGACTGGGGAGGGTGAGGGAGTGGAGATGGAGGAGGAGAGACTGAGGGAGGGATGGAGGGGTCTGGGATAGGGGGAGTGTCTGGGGGAAGGGGAAGGGGAGTGTCTGGGATAGGGGGAGTGTCTGGGGTAGGGACAGGAACTTGTGGGGGGAGGTGTTGTGGGAGTGGGCAGGACTGGGGGAAGGGGAGGGAGAGAGACTGGGGAAGGGGGACAGACTGGGGAAGGGGGACAGACTGGGGGGGGGAGAGGGACTGGGGGCGGGGGAAGGACATGGAGAGGGGGAGGGACTGAGAGAGGGGCTGGGATGGGGGTGGGGCTTGGGTAGGGGAGGGGCTGAGAATTGGGGAGGGACCGGTGTGTGACGGACTAGGGGAGGGGGAGCAACTGGGGAGGGGGAGGGGCTGGGGAGATGCTGGAGTGGGGAGGGGAAGGGCCTGGCGAGGGTCTGGAGGAGGGGGAGGGGATGGGAAGCGACTGGGGGAGGGCTGGGACTGGGGAAAGACTGGTAGGGGAGGGACTAGGGTAGGTGAGGGGCTCTAACTGGGGGAGGGAGAGGGACTGGGACATTGGGAGGGGCTGGAGTGGGAATGGATGGGGAGGAGGAGGGACTGGAGTGGGGAGGGGGAGGGGCTGTTACTGGGGTAGGGACTCGGGGAGCGGGAGGGACTGGGGGTAGGGAAGGGACTTGGGGAGGGAGAGGGACTTGGGGAGAGGGAGGGACTGGGGCTGTGGGAGGGACGAGGAGGGGGAGGGATTGGGAGCAGGAGGGACTGGAGTGGGGAGGGGGAGGAACTTGGGGAGGGGGTGGTCTGGGGTAGGGACAGGGACTGGTGGAGGGAGGTCCTGCAGGAGTGGGAGGGACTGGGCAGGGATGGGGAGGGGGAGGTGCTGGGGGAGGGGAGCGAGAGGGGCTACACCGGAATGGGGCAGGATGCACGGGGAGAGGGGAAGGGGGATCTATAGGAGGGAGGGTTGGAGACGAGCTCGGGGGAACATAGGAACCGCAGTCAGCCATTCAGCCCCTCCATCCTGTTCTGCTTCAATTAGAATGTGTCTGAGCTGCACTTACTGCGTTAATCCTTGTCCCTGAATAACAACAATCGATGAATGTCAACAGTGAAGTTTGGTGGCCCTGTACTGCTCCAGCCATTATCTCAGTCTGTAACCTATGACCATGGAGGTTTATCACCTGGAGGCCATTCGGCCCATCATTGTCTGTGCTGCCTCTTTGTTAGCGCAATCCCAAACTAATCCCGCACTCTGCCCCTATTCTTGTGTGATCTGGTAAATTAAATATTGCAGTTCAATTAGTTTAAACATAAATCTTTTAGATGGCACCAGCTGGCCTGTGCCAACACCTTGCAGAACGTCACTTGAGCCTCTGAACTGATGTAAGTTTGTTTACCGTGAGGCCTGTGTCTAGTTGGTGAAATGTCGGCCAGGGACTCATTGTATGACTCGAGACAGTGGCTCCCGAATAAGCAGTCACACAGTAAACAGATTCAAACACTTGATTGAAACCATTGGCTTAGTGTAATAGAGAGGGCTCAGCGGGGAACGAGATGTATATCTCAGTCACTCTGGTCTCCTGGAACTTGTTTAATTGCTTTCAGGGTTTGGAGAGGAATTTCCCAGATTATTTTTCCCCCCAAGAGTTTGTCCCTGTTATTTGCTGCCTCTCGCAGAAGATTGTGTCTGGTTGGCGGGGTCAGGATGTGCATAAGCTGCACGATGACCGTGAGGGACAGGATTGAAAGGTCAGTTGGTCTTGCATCTCATTATATCTGTGTCTGCTTGTGACCAATTCGCCCAGTCCTTAGGGTCCCGAGTCTGCAGTATAACGATACTCAGAATTCAACACAAACCACGAGTTTCACCCAGCCGCTGTGAAAACCACAATGTCACAGATGGTGACGTTCTTGTGTTGGGTTGAAGCAGCTTTACGTGGAATTTACAGCTGGGCCATTCTGCCCAACAGGTCTGTGTCACTGTTATGCTCCACACAAGCCTCCTCACACCGTACTTCATAGGATCATAGAACGGTTACAGCACAGAAGGCCATTCGGCCCTTCGAGCCCGTGCCGGCTCTCCCACAAGCACACTTCAGCCAGTCCCATTCCCCTGCCCTTTCCCCGTCGCCCTGCAAATACATTCCCTTCAGCTATTTACCCATTTCCCTTTTGATAGCCACGATGGAGTCTGCCTCTATTACTCTCTCGGGCACCGCACCTCGATGAGTATATCATATTTGCTGTCGTACCTGAGCTGGAGGGACTTAATAATACAGTGAGTGTAAACATGAAAAAACACTCTGTAAAATACACTCGACACCAGGTCTGTGTTTGAAGATTCAAGCAGTCTTTATTCGCACTGGTGTGGAGGTGACCTGCTCCTGCCTTGGGTCTAGCCAGCTCACTGTTCAATGATACGTGGTTTCAAACAACCTTTTATACACTGAAACGTACATGCTCAACCTTGTGCATGAACCTTTGGCACAATTTGATGAGTTTAAAGCCCGCGTGCACAGTGACTGATTTCCACGTCACATAACGTTACTCGCCTCTGTTTTCTGCCGAGCTCGCGTAACATTAAGGCACCGCCTCCATCGGACAAGTGCATGACTGATGTGGCCACAATCTATTGTCGTTAGCCTGACCTTTGCTCGGGCCGGGTGGTATCCTGTTAACCGTTCAGTTCTGCCCCATTGTTCTGCTTTCCTACCCTCCCAGGCCCCTTGTGGTTCCATATCTAACCTCGGGTAGTTATTGCAACAACTGCCTTTTAAACGATCTAAAAGCTGACTACTGCAAACAGCCCATTAGTTCATTTGAGCCCTGAGACCCCTTCTCAATCCTATAATTATAGCACTCAATTCCTGGCGTTATCGTAAGTCTCTGAACATGATCTACCCATAACAACAACAACTTGTATTTATATAGCGCCTGTAAGCGACTGGGAAAATAGATTAAAGTATGGGACGGTTGATGAGCAGTGGCAGACATTTAAGGAGATATTTCACAACTCGCAACAAAAATATATCCCAATGAGAAGGAAAGACTGTAAGAGAAGGGATAACCATCTGTGGCTAACTAAGGAAATAAGGGATGGTATCAAATTGAAAACAAGGGCAGACAATGTGGCCAAGACTAGTGGGAGGCCAGAGGATTGGGAAACTTTTAAAAGCCAGCAAAGAACTACGAAAAAAAATAATAGAGAGGGACGATAGATTATAAAAGTAAACGAGCATGTAATATAAAAAGATAGTAAGAGTTTCTACAGGTACATAAAAAGGAAAAGAGTGGCTAAAGTAAATGTTGGTCCCCTGAAGGATGAGACTGGGGAATTAATAATGGAGAACAGGGAAATGGCAGAGTCGTTGAATAAATATTTTGTATCGGTCTTCACGGTAGAAGACACTAAAAGATCCCACTAGTGGATAATCAAGGGGCTATAGGGAGGGAGGAACTTAATACAATCACTATCACTAATGAAGTAGTACTCAGTAAAGTAATGGGACTAAAGGCGGACAAGTCCCTTGGACCTGATGGCTTACATCCGAGGGTCTTAAGGGAAGTGGCTGCAGAGATAGTGGATGCATTGGTTGTAATCTTCCAAAATTCCCTGGATTCTGGTCCCAGCGGATTGGAAAAGCGCAAATGTAATGGCCCTATTTAAAAAAGGAGGCAGACAAAAAGCAGGAAACTATAGACCAGTTAGCCTAACATCTGTGGTTGGGAAAATGCTGGAGTCCATTATTAAGGAAGCAGTAGCGGGACATTTGGAAAAGCATGATTCAATCAAAGAGAGTCAGCATGGTTTTATGAAAGGGAAATCATGTTTGACAAATTTGCTGGAATTCTTTGAGGATGTAATGAGCAGGGTGGATAAGGGGGAACCCGTGGATGTGGTGTATTTGGATTTCCAGATAAGGTGCCACAGAAGGCTACTGCACAAGATAAAAGTTCACAGGGTTGGAGGTATATATCAGCATGGATAGAGATAACTAACAGAAAACAGAGTCGGGATGAATGGGTCATTTTCCAGTTGGCAAAAAGTGACTAGTGGAGTGCCACAGGGATCAATGCTGGGGCCTCAACTATTTACAATCTATATTAATGACTTGGATGAAGGGACCGAGTGTAATGTAGCCAAGTTTGCTGATGATACAAAGATGGGAGGGTAAGCAAATTGTGAGGAGGACACAAAACATCTGCAAAGGGATATAGACAGACTCAGTGAGTGGGCAAAAATTTGGCAGATGGAGTATAATGTGAGAAACTGTGAGGTTATCCACTTTGGCAGAAAAAATAGAAAAGCAAAGAATAATTCAAATGGAGAAAAGCTGCAAAGTGCTGCAGTACAGAGGGACCTGGGGGTCCTTGTGCGTGAAACACAAAAAGTTAGTATGCAGGTACAGCAAGTGATCAGGAAGGCCAATGGAATCTTGGCCTTTACTGCAAGAGGGACAAGGCTAGAACCTCCACTTTTTTTGCCTGCTTAACGCCCACTTAACGCCTATTTAACCGCTGAAATGACGTATAACGTCCAGATGTCGCCCATTTTGGTACAAAATGGAAACTGATGGGCTTTTTTAGGAGACTTATCGCCGAGTGTTATTTTCCCAATGGGCTTAACGCCGAGAAAAAGTATTATCGCCCGCCCACTTTTTTGGGGCGGAATCAGCAGAATGGGCGATTTCAACGCCCATATTATCGCCCAGTGTTACTTTCCTCACAGAATTAATGCCGAGATCCAATAATAACATCCGGCGACTGTTTTTTGTCGTAAAGATCATATTTACCCAAACTAGCGGCTATGGAGATCGCCCACCGTCAATTTCACCACTCCGCACACATATCGCCCAGAATATCGCCCGCTCAAAAAACCGCCGACATAAAGTGGAACTAACTAGGACGGAAGTTCGGGCAGTTCAGTATATGATGAGGGAGAAGGTCGAAATCGAACTGGACAGGCTCCAGCGTGACGAGATCATATCACCGGTTGAATTTAATGAATGGGCCAGCCCCATTGTTCCTGTGCTGAAAAGTGATGGCACAGTCAGAATCTGTGGAGATTACAAGACTACGATCAACAGGGTTTTGAAACAGGATCAGTGCTTGTTACCGAAGGCTGATGACTTGTTTGCAACGCTAGCCAGGGGGAAGTCATTCACCAAACTGGACATGACGTCGGCCTACATGACACAGGAGCTGGTCAAAGAGACTTACGTGCATTAACACGCATAAAGGACAGTTTATTTATCTACAATAGGTTCCCTTTTGGAATTCGCTCGGCTGCAGCAATATTTCAGAGGAACATGAAAAGTCTACTGAAGTCCGTTCCCAGAACCGTCGTGTTCCAAGATGACATCCTGATCACGGGTTGCGACTCTGAGGAACATCTGAATAACCTGGAAGAGGTTCTACATCGTCTGGACAAAGTGGGACTCAGACTGAAACGCTCGAAGTGCATCTTCATGGCACCAGAGATTGAATTCCTGGGGAGGAAAATTGCTTCTGAAAGCATCAGGCCCACGGACGCAAAAACCAAGGCCATCAAGAATGCACCCAAGCCGCAGAATGTGACGGAGCTGCATTCGTTCCTGGGTCTACTCAACTACTTCGGTAACTTCCCACCTAAATTGAGCACCTTATTAGAACCACTGCACATGCTGCTAAGAAAAGGCGACAACTGGGTGTGGGGTGCGTCTCAAGACACATGAGAAAGCCACTAATCTGCTTTGCTCTAATCTGCTGGTACATTATGATCCATGTAATCATTTAGAATTGGCCTGTGATGCTTCGTCATATGGGATTGGTTGCGTACTCCAACAAGCTAATGAGTCGGGTAAACTTCAACAAGTCGCGTATGCTTCAAAAAGTTTGTCTAAAGCGGAAAGAGCCTGCAGCATGGTAGAGAAAGAAGCACTAGCCTGTGTGTATGGGGTTAAAAAGATGCATCAGTCCCTGTTTGGTCTTCGGTTTGAACTGGAGACAGATCACAAGCCTCTTGTCATGTATCTAGACATGTTACTGCCTGTACTATTACATATGATGTGCCACCAGAGGGAACTACTATGGGAAACTTGTACACCAGCTGTATAGTCACCAAGGTGTGCCACCAGAGGGCAGTGCAGTGAAAGACTTGTAGGTTACCTGTACAGGTGTGCCAGGTGTAGTATAAAAGGCAGGCCACCAGGTGTGATCCTCACTCTGCAGTTACAATAAAGAGACTAGGGTCACAGCAGTTCAAGCACAGCACTAGGCCTCGTGGAGTTATTCTACAGATAAGTAGAGACATATTGCCGCTTATTTCACTGTTCTCTGAAAACAAAAGTATCAATAGCAATGCTTCATCCCGCATCCAGAGGTGGGCGCTGACATTATCCGTTTTAGACCTGGCACCGAGAATCGTGCCGATGCTTTGAGCTGTCTGCCGTTGCCCACACCGGAGGTGGAAATGCCACAACAGGCAGATCTATTGTTAGTTATGGAGACTTTTGAGATTGAAGGAACCCGCCACGGCTCAACAAGTTAAGACCTGGACCAGTCAGGACCCGATTTTATCGGTGGTGAAGAATTGCATCTTCAAAGGTGATTGGTCTGCCGTACCCAAGCAAATGTGCGAGGAGACCAAACCTTACATTCGTCGCAAAGACGAACTGTCTATCAGTCGGATTGTATACTGTGGGGCAATCGTGTTGTTATGCCCAAGAAAGGGAGAGAAAAATTTGTACGTGAGCTACATGGCACACATCCCGGCATTGGAATGATGAAAGCCATCGCCAAGTCTCATGTATGGTGGCCGGGAATTGACTCTGAGCTGGAATCATCTGTGCATCAGTGCAACACTTGCATGCAGCTCAGCAAAGCACCAGCGGAATCGCCACTGAGTCTGTGGAAGTGTCAAATTCACAGTCCTTCATACAAACATGACATCCCAATTCTTAACACCATGTATTCTGATTGGCCGTCCAAACCATGGTCCAGGATCCACATGGACTTTGCAGGGCCCTTCCTGGCGAAGATGTTTTTAGTTGTGGTGGATGCATACTCGAAGTGGATAGAGTGTATAATCATGTCATCCAGCACATCCACAGCTACCATTGAGAATCTCAGTGTTATGTTCATGACACATTGTTAGCGAAAACAGATCGTGCTTCACCAGTCGGGAGTTTCAAGAGTTCATGAAACTCAATGGTATCAAACATGTGTAGTCAGCACCGTTCAAACCTGCATCCAATCAGCAAGCAGAACATGCTGTCCAAATCATAAAGCAGAGTATGAAGCGAGTAACCCAAGGGTCACTGCAGACCCGCCTGTCACGCATACTGCTTAGTTACAGGACAAGACCACACACGCTTACCGGGGTCTCACCTGCTGAACTAATGATGAAGAGAGGTCTTAAGACCAAGCTATTTCTTGTACACCCTGACTTGAATAATCATGTTGAATATAGAAGACAAAGTCAGCAAGGGTATCACGATCGCGCAGCTGTGTCACGCGATATTTCTGTAAATGATCCTGCGTATGTTCTGAATTATGGTCAGGGTCCCAAGTGGATCGCTGGTACTGTCATGGCCAAGGAGGGCAACAGAGTATTTATTGTCAAACTCAAAAATGGGCAAACATGCAGGAAACATGTGGATCAGACAAAGCTGTGGCACACAGACGAACTGGAACAGTCGGAGGGAGAGACAATCGATGACCAACCAACCTACCCACCCCCAGTCATCAGAGGACTCAGTGGTCATCAGTGAATCGGGACTTTCAATCACTGACATGTTCAATGAAAATAGACTTTCAGTCCCTGACATGGCCATTGCCACTCCCACCAGGAAAGCCACCCAGCCACCAGTCACAACAGACTCTGAACACGCACCCAAGGCTGGAGTTGAACTGAGACAGTCAACCCGGGAGGGTAAAACACCAGACCATCTCAATTTTTAAAAGACTGTGTTAATATCTCAGAGGTGATTTGTCATGTAGGTACTTTTGGGATCACTGGCCACTAGATGGTGTCATTGTTGGAGGCCATTCAGCGGGACGCACGTGTATAAAAGGCCGGCCGTTTTGTATATTAGTCACTTTGGGCCTCACTAAAGCCGCGCCCAGGTCATACCCCGGAGTGAAACAGGACTCGGTCGAACCGTTATTGTGTATACATTATGTTAATGGAGTGAAACGTCTCAGGGCAATGCACAGGAGTATTCTGAGTCAAAATATTTACACCGAGCCATGAGGTCAGGTCAGGTGACCAAAAGTTGGTCAAAGAGGTCGGAGTTCGGAGCAGAGGCAGCGAGGGGGAGAGGTTAATGGAGGGAGTCCCAGAGTCTGGGCCCCGGCAACAGGATAGTGGAGTCACCGACCCCGGATAACTGGACACTGACCCCGGATACCGGACACTGACCCCGGGGATACCGGACATTGACCCCAGATACCGGACACTGACCCCGGGGATACCGGACACTGACCCCGGGGAAACCGGACACTGACCCCGGATACCGGACACTGACCCCGGGGATACCGGACACTGACCCCGGATACCGGACACTGACCCCGGATACCGGACACTGACCCCGGGGATACCGGACACTGACCCCGGACACTGACCCCGGGGATACCGGACACTGACCCCGGATACCGGACACTGACCCCGGGGACCGGACACTGACCCGGGGGATACCGGACACTGACCCCGGGGATACCGGACACTGACCCCGGATACCGGACACTGACCCCGGGGATACCGGACACTGACCCCGGATACCGGACACTGACCCCGGGGATACCGGACACTGACCCCGGGGATACCGGACACTGACCCCGGGGACCGGACACTGACCCCGGGGAGCGGACACTGACCCGGGGGATACCGGACACTGACCCGGGGGATACCGGACACTGACCCCGGGGAGCAGACACTGACCCGGGGGATACCGGACACTGACCCGGGGGATACCGGACACTGACCCGGGGGATACCGGACACTGACTCCGGGGATACCGGACACTGACCCGGGGGATACCGGACACTGACCCAGGGGATACCGGACACTGACCCCGGGAACCGGACACTGACCCGGTGGATACCGGACACTGACCCGGGGGATACCGGACACTGACCCCGGATACCGGACACTGACCCGGGGGATACCGGACACTGATCCCGGATACCGGACACTGACCCCGGGGACCGGACACTGACCCGGGGGATACCGGACACTGACCCCGGGGATACCGGATACTGACCCCGGATACCGGACACTGACCCCGGTGAGACCGGACACTGACCCCGGGGATACCGGACACTGACCCCGGATACCGGACACTGACCCCGGGGACCGGACACTGACCCGGGGGATACCGGACACTGACCCCGGGGATACCGGACACTGACCCCGGGGATACCGGACACTGACCCCGGATACCGGACACTGACCCCGGGGATACCGGACACTGACCCCGGGGATACCGGACACTGACCCCGGGGATACCGGACACTGACCCCGGGGATACCGGACACTGACCCCGGGGAGCGGACACTGACCCCGGGGAGCGGACACTGACCCGGGGGATACCGGACACTGACCCGGAGGATACCGGACACTGACCCCGGGGGGAGCGGACACTGACCCGGGGGGGAGCGGACACTGACCCGGGGGATACCGGACACTGACTCCGGGGATACCGGACACTGACCTGGGGGATACCGGACACTGACCCCGGGGACCGGACACTGACTCCGGGGATACCGGACACTGACCCGGGGGATACCGGACACTGACTCCGGGGATACCGGACACTGACCCGGGGGATACCGGACACTGACTCCGGGGATACCGGACACTGACCCCGGGGACCGGACACTGACCGCGGATACCGGACACTGACCCCGGGGGATACCGGACACTGACCCGGAGGATACCGGACACTGACCCCGGGGGGAGCGGACACTGACCCGGGGGGGAGCGGACACTGACCCGGGGGATACCGGACACTGACTCCGGGGATACCGGACACTGACCTGGGGGATACCGGACACTGACCCCGGGGACCGGACACTGACTCCGGGGATACCGGACACTGACCCGGGGGATACCGGACACTGACTCCGGGGATACCGGACACTGACCCGGGGGATACCGGACACTGACTCCGGGGATACCGGACACTGACCCCGGGGACCGGACACTGACCGCGGATACCGGACACTGACCCCGGGGGATACCGGACACTGACCGCGGATACCGGACACTGACCGCGGATACCGGACACTGACCCGGGGGATACCGGACACTGACCCCGGGGATACCGGACACTGACCCCGGATACCGGACACTGACCCCGGGGATACCGGACACTGACCCCGGGGATACCGGACACTGACCCCGGGGACCGGACACTGACCCCGGGGACCGGACACTGACCCCGGGGATACCGGACACTGACCCCGGGGACCGGACACTGACCCGGGGGATACCGGACACTGACCCGGGGGATACCGGACACTGACTCCGGGGATACCGGACACTGACCCAGGGGATACCGGACACTGACCCGGGGGATACCGGACACTGACCCCGGGGATACCGGACACTGACCCCGGGGACCGGACACTGACCCCGGGGATACCGGACACTGACCCCGGATACCGGACACTGACCCCGGGGATACCGGACACTGACCCCGGGGAGCGGACACTGACCCGGGGGATACCGGACACTGACCCGGAGGATACCGGACACTGACCCGGGGGGGAGCGGACACTGACCCGGGGGGGAGCGGACACTGACCCGGGGGATACCGGACACTGACTCCGGGGATACCGGACACTGACCTGGGGGATACCGGACACTGACCCCGGGGACCGGACACTGACTCCGGGGATACCGGACACTGACCCGGGGGATACCGGACACTGACTCCGGGGATACCGGACACTGACCCCGGGGACCGGACACTGACCGCGGATACCGGACACTGACCCCGGGGGATACCGGACACTGACCGCGGATACCGGACACTGACCGCGGATACCGGACACTGACCCGGGGGATACCGGACACTGACCCCGGGGATACCGGACACTGACCCCGGATACCGGACACTGACCCCGGGGATACCGGACACTGACCCCGGGGACCGGACACTGACCCCGGGGACCGGACACTGACCCCGGGGATACCGGACACTGACCCCGGGGACCGGACACTGACCCGGGGGATACCGGACACTGACCCGGGGGATACCGGACACTGACTCCGGGGATACCGGACACTGACCCAGGGGATACCGGACACTGACCCGGGGGATACCGGACACTGACCCGGGGGATACCGGACACTGACCCCGGGGACCGGACACTGACCCCGGGGATACCGGACACTGACCCCGGATACCGGACACTGACCCCGGGGATACCGGACACTGACCCCGGGGATACCGGACACTGACCCCGGGGATACCGGACACTGACCCCGGATACCGGACACTGACCCGGGGGATACCGGACACTGACCCGGGGATACCGGACACTGACTCCGGGGATACGGGACACTGACCCGGGGGATACCGGACACTGACCCGGGGGATACCGGACACTGACCCCGGATACCGGACACTGACCCCGGATACCGGACACTGACCCCGCGGACCGGGACGGGGCGAGCCGGGAGGGGGGCGGTTCCGCGAGGGGCGGGGTTAGTGCCGACCCCGCCCACCTGACCCGTCCTCAGGCGGACGGACCAATCAACGCGGCGCGTCGAGGTGCAGTGTGGGAACTTTAGTTCCGGCTCCCAGCAGCCTTCGCGCGGCGGAAACCATGGCGCCGACAATCCAGAGCGCGCAGCGAGACAACGGCCATCGGTAGGTAGGCCCGGGGGGAGGGTCCGGAGAGAGGGTCCGCGGGGGGTGGGCCCGGAGAGAGGGGGCCCGGGGGGGGAGGGTCCGCGGGGGGAGGGTCCGGGGGGGGTGGGCCCGGAGGGAGGGTCTGCGGGGGGAGGGCCCGGAGGGAGGGTCTGCGGGGGGAGGGCCCGGAGAGAGGGTCCGCGGGGGGTGGGCCCGGAGAGAGGGTCCGCGGGGGGTGGGCCCGGAGAGAGGGTCCGCGGGGGGTGGGCCCGGAGAGAGGGTCCGCGGGGGTAGGGTCCGCGGGAGGTGGGCCCTGAGAGAGGGTCCGCGGGGGGAGGGTCCGCGGGGGGTGGTCCCGGAGAGAGGGTCCGCGGGGGTGGTCCCGGGGAGAGGGTCCGCGGGGGGTGGTCCCGGAGAGAGGGTCCGCGGGGGGTGGGCCCGGAGAGAGGGTCCGCGGGGGAGAGCCCGGGGAGAGGGTCCGCGGGGGAGGGCCAGGGGAGAGGGTCCGCGGGGGAAGGGCCCGTGGAGAGGGTCCGGGGGGGGTCAGCGGGGCTGTGTGAGGGCCCGGTGGGGTTCAGGGAGGGGGCCCAGGTGTTGGGGGAGTGTGTGAGGCCCCGCGGGTGGAGAGACAGTGTGGGCCCGGGGGGCGGGAGAGAGTGGGTGTGAGGCTCTGGGGGTGGAGAGAGTGGGTGTGAGGGTCTGGGGGGTGGAGAGAGTGGGTGTGAGGGTCTGGGGGGTGGAGAGAGTGGGTGTGAGGGTCTGGGGGGTGGAGAGAGTGGGTGTGAGGGTCTGGGGGGTGGAGAGAGTGGGTGTGAGGGTCTGGGGGGTGGAGAGAGTGGGTGTGAGGGTCTAGGGGTGGAGAGAGTGGGTGTGAGGGTCTGGGGGTGGAGAGAGTGGGTGTGAGGGTCTGGGGGGTGGAGAGTGGGTGTGAGGGTCTGGGGGGGTGGAGAGAGTGGGTGTGAGGGTCTGGGGGTGGAGAGAGTGGGTGTGAGGGTCTGGGGGGTGGAGAGTGGGTGTGAGGGTCTGGGGGGGTGGAGAGAGTGGGTGTGAGGGTCTGGGGGTGGAGAGAGTGGGTGTGAGGGTCTGGGGGTGAAGAGTGGGTGTGAGGGTCCGGGGGTGGAGAGAGTGGGTGTGAGGGTCTGGGGGTGGAGAGAGTGGGTGTGAGGGTCTGGGGGTGGAGAGAGTGGGTGTGAGGGTCCGGGGGTGGAGAGAGTGGGTGTGAGGGTCCGGGGGGGTGGAGAGTGGGTGTGAGGGTCCGGGGGGGTGGAGAGTGGGTGTGAGGGTCTGGGGGGGTGGAGAGAGTGGGTGTGAGGGTCTGGGGGTGGAGAGAGTGGGTGTGAGGGTCCGGGGGTGGAGAGAGTGGGTGTGAGGGTCTGGGGGGGTGGAGAGAGTGGGTGTGAGGGTCCGGGGGTGGAGAGAGTGGGTGTGAGGATCTGGGGGGGTGGAGAGAGTGGGTGTGAGGGTCCGGGGGGGTGGAGAGAGTGGGTGTGTGGGTCTGGGGGGGTGGAGAGAGTGGGTGTGAGGGTCTGGGGGGGTGGAGAGAGTGGGTGTGAGGGTCTGGGGGGGTGGAGAGAGTGGGTGTGAGGGTCTGGGGGGTGGAGAGAGTGGGTGTGAGGGTCTGTGGGGGGTGTGAGGGTCTGTGGGGGGTGTGAGGGTCTGTGGGGGGTGTGAGGGTCTGTGGGGGGTGTGAGGGTCTGTGGGGGGTGTGAGGGTCTGTGGGGGGTGTGAGGGTCTGTGGGGGGTGTGAGGGTCTGTGGGGGGTGTGAGGGTCTGTGGGGGGTGTGAGGGTCTGTGGGGGGTGTGAGGGTCTGTGGGGGGTGTGAGGGTCTGTGGGGGGTGTGAGGGTCTGTGGGGGGTGTGAGGGTCTGTGGGGGGTGTGAGGGTCTGTGGGGGGTGTGAGGGTGTGAGGGTCTGGGGGGTGGAGAGTGGGTGAGGGTCTGGGGGGTGGAGAGTGGGTGTGAGGGTCTGGGGGGGTGGAGAGTGGGTGTGAGGGTCTGGGGGGGTGGAGAGTGGGTGTGAGGGTCCGGGGGGTGGAGAGAGTGGGTGTGAGGGTCCGGGGGGGTGGAGAGTGGGTGTGAGGGTCCGGGGGGGTGGAGAGAGTGGGTGTGAGGGTCCGGGGGGGTGGAGAGTGGGTGTGAGGGTCTGGGGGTGGAGAGAGTGGGTGTGAGGGTCCGGGGGGGTGGAGAGTGGGTGTGAGGGTCCGGGGGGGTGGAGAGTGGGTGTGAGGGTCCGGGGGGGTGGAGAGAGTGGGTGTGAGGGTCCGGGGGGGTGGAGAGTGGGTGTGAGGGTCTGGGGGTGGAGAGTGGGTGTGAGGGTCTGGGGATGTGGGGAGACTGCTTCAGAAGGTGTTCAGCCCCCAGCTGTGCGGGACTGGGGTAAGCAGCCCCCCTCGCGCCTCCCTTTCCCTCCAGCCCCACAACCCCCGAGATGTCTGCGTTCCTCTAATTCTGCCCTCCTGAGCATCCCTGATTATAATCGCTCCACCATCTGTGGCCGTTCCTTCTGTTGCCTGGGCCCCAAGCTCTGGAACTCCCTAAACCTCTCCGTCTCTCCTACCCCCTTAAAGACACTCCTTAAAACCGACCTCTTTGACCAAGCTTTTGGTCACCTGCTCTAATTTCTACTTATGTGGCTCGGTGTCAAATTGTGTTTGATAATACTCCTGTGAGGCGCCTTGCTTTAAAGGCGCTAGATAAACACAAGTTGTCCTCCCAGTCCTTTTCCCAAACTCCCTGCTGACAGTATCGGTTCCGCAGATTGGGCCTTCACCGGGTCTTGGTGAGTTCCGGGGTACTGGTCAGCGCATTGGTGAACACCAAATCCACCACCGTCTCTGCTCCAGCGGCATTAGATGTTATTCTCTCCCCCTCCCATATCCTTCACCATCCCCCCCTGCTCCATCCATCCAATCTCCACACAATCCGGGCATCCCAATGTCCTGCAGTCATGTCTGCCCAATCACCTCACCTTGTGCTGGTCTGCAGCAGTTAGCGAGTAATATTTTGCCCATTGCTACCCAGTTGTATTCCAGTGTCTCCGTTCCTGATCTATCCTTGGGAGCAGGACAGACCCCCTCAGCTTGGCCACCCCGTGCTGTCAGCCAGATTTCAGATAGCAGAGGGTGGAATGGCCCACATTTTGCCGGAGCCTGGCATCTTGTGGTGTGCCCAGTTAGTTTGTCCTTTCTTCCTTTCACCTCATACAATTTGTGCCACAAATTGCTCGAGCTTACAACGCAGGTCATGGGGGCGTCTGGCACCACGTCGGGACCAACAGGGTAGCTCCTTAACCAATGAGCTTTAAAGATTGAGGAAAGGAATCATTGGATTAAGAGTGAAGAAAGCGAGAGAAAGGAAAAGTGAAAAAAAAAGTTAAAAAGCTTAGAATTAGTACAAAAGGAGGCCATTCGCTCCATTGTTCCTGTTCCAGTTCTTTGAAAGAATTATTCAATTAATTCCGCTCTCCTGCCCTTTCCCTCTGCGGTATTTTCCCCTTCAATTATTTATCCAATTCCCAATTGAAAGTTGTTATTGAATCTGCTTCCACCACCCTTTCAGACAGCGCATTTCAGATCATTATATCTCGCTGCGTAAAAAAAAAATCTCATCTCCCCTCTAGTTCATTTGCCAATTACTTTATATCTGTGTCCTCCGGTTACCAACCCTTCTGCCAGTGGAAACCGTTTCTCCCCAGTGCAAATTCAACTTAAAGGCAATGAATTTCTTGAGTGTATTCGGGACAGTTTTCTGGAACAATATGTTGAGAATCAGCCAGGTTAAATTTAGTGATGTAATGAGGTTGAATTAAACAACAATCTTAAGGTGAGGGAACACCGAGCCAACAGTGACCATAATATGATTGAATTCGATATTGTCTCGCGAGGTAGAAGGACGCGTCATGAAGCAAGGTTTGAAAATGAGGTAAAGCAGACTTTGGAGGAATGAGGCAGGAACTGACCACAATAGACTGGGCAGAAGTGTTAATGGATCAAAGCACAGATGAACAGAGAGAGGTGTACAGATCAGTATCGGTAGAATACAGGACATGTATATAACCTTCAAGGGCAAGAGCTCTACCGTGGTCAACAAGAGAAGTGAGAGAATGAAACTAAAAGATACGAAGGCAAAGAACGATGGAGATTGGGGGAGATATAAAGAACAGCGAAGGGATACAAAGAAAGTGGTCAGAGCTGCAAAAAGAGAATACGAGAAAAAGCTTACGAGGGATATCAAGCACAACACTGAAGGTTTCCACCAATAAATTGAGAAAGAGGGTAGCTAACTAACTCGATTTAATACAAGTGAAACAAATGGTGATGGAGAAATGATTGAGACTAAAGATTGACCCAATCTCCAGGACCCGATGCTTTCCACCCAGGCCTTTAAAAGAAGTAGATGAGGAAATTATTGTCATGTTAGCCATGATCTTCCAAAACACACTCCATTCAGGAATTGTCCTCTTGGCTCAGAAAACTGGCGGTGCCCCTCTATTTAAGAACGGTAGGGGAGATAAACTAGAAAATGATAGGTCTATTAGACTAACGCCTGTTGGGGGAAAGTCACTGGGATCTGTCATTGGAGTCAGAGTGACTGAGCACATGGACAAATATGAGCTGATCAGAGAGCCAGCATGGATGTGTAATGGGCATGTCATGTCTAACAATCTTGGTTGAATATTTGGGAGATGTCACTAATGTGGTAGATAAGGGAGTGTCTGTGAATGTTATTTTTATGGACTTCCAGAAGGCATTTGATAAGGTTCCACATGAAAGATGAACAAAAATGAGAATGCATTGATTGGAGGAAACCTGTGGACTTGGATAGGGAATTGGTTAGGAGATAAGAGACCGATAAATGGGGATAATAGATATCTACTCCAATTGGCGGGATGTGACTGATGGTATCCTCAGGGATCAGTGTCGGGGCCTCAGCTTCTCACTATTTATCGTTGATTTAGATGAAGAATACAGAGCCGGATATCCAGGTTTGCTGACAACACCTAGCACAGTAAGTGGTGTAGCTGGGAGTGGGAAGTCGCAAAGGGACATTTACCGATTCAGTGAGTGGGCAAACCTGTGGCAGATGGAGTTCAACGTGGGACGTGTGAGGTCATCCACTTTGGACCCGAGAAAGATCGATCCGGGTAGTTTCTAAATGGCACAAAGCTGGGAACTGTGGGGGAGCCGTGAGATTTAGGGGGCCAAGTATAGAATCACTAAAAGCTGCAGGAAACAAGGGCTGGAAAATAGACAACAAGGGAGTTTGGCACCACTAAAAGGTATATACTTCAATTCAAGGAGTATAGGGACTAAGACAGATGAGACATTTAGGAGTACGATATTATAGCTATTACTGATACCTGCCCCTCTTTCAGCCATGTATGACAGCTCAACATTCCTGGTTACAGGGTTTTCAGACGGGATAGAGAGGGGGGTAAAAAAGGAGGGGAGAGGCGCAGTATTAATTAAAGAAACAATTACAGCTGTGAGAAGGGATGATATGAGAGGGGGTCATCAAACAAGGCTGTATGGGTTGAATTGAAGAACAAAAAAGGAGCGATCACACTACTGGGAGTGTACTTATAGACCCCCAAACAGTCAGAGGGAGATAGAAGAACAAATATGTCGGCAAATTGCTGCAAAGTCCAAAAACTATAGAGCTGTAATAGTGGGGGATTTCAACTGGGAAAAAGGTAGTGTGAATGATGGGTGGTGCGGAATTCCTAAAATGCATTCAGGAGGACTTCTTCAGCCAGTATATAACAAGCCCAACAAGGGAGGGGGGCGGTTCTGGACTTGGTTTTGGGGAATGAAGAGGGGCAGGTGGAAGGGGTATCAGTGGGAGAACATTTTGGTGCTAGTGATCATAATTCAGTAACATTTAGGGGAGTTATGGAAAAGAACAAAGATGGACCAGGAAAAATAGTTCTCAATTGGGGTAAAGCCAATTTTGCTGAGCTGAGATGGGAATTGGCCAAAGTGACTGGAAACAGTTACTTGAAGGTAAATCAGTGTCAGAGCAGTGGGAGGCATTCAAGGAGGAGATCCTGAGGGTACAGAGCAAGTATGTTTCCTTAAAGAAAAAGGGTGGGGCTAACAAATCTTGAGCCCCCTGGATGTCGAGGGACATACAGGGTAAGATAAAGAAAACAAGGGAGGCTTATGACAGATACCGAGAACTCAACACTGCAGAGACTCGGAGTATAAGAAGTGCAGGGCCGCAATTAAAAAAGACACCAGGAAAGCAAAGAGAGCATGAAAGAATGTTCGCAAGTAAAATCAGGGAAAACCCAAAGATGTTTTATAAATACATTAAGAGCAAGAGGATAACTAGAGAAAGATTGGGGCCTATTAGAGACCATAAAGGAAATCTGTGTGTGGAGGCAGAAGACGTGGGTATGATTCTTAATGAATACTTTGCATCTGTTTTCACAAAAGAGAGGGGCAATGCAGACTTTGCAATGAGGGAGAAGGAGTGTGAAATATTTGATGAATTAACCATTGTGAGTGAGGAAGTATTAAGAGGCTTAGCAGCTTTGAAAGTGGATAAATCCCCAGGCTCGGATGAAATGTATCCCAGGCTGTTAAGAGAAGCAAAAGAGGAAATAGCAGAGGCTCTGACCATCATTTCCCAATCCTCTCTGGCTACAGGTGTGGTGCCAGAGGACTGGAGGACTGCTCATGTTGTACCTTTGTTGAGAAAGGGATAGACCGAGTAATTACAGGCCAGTCAGCTTAACCTCAGTGGTGGGAAAATTATTGGAAAAAATCCTGAGGGACAGCATAAATCTTTATTTGGAAAGACACGGATTAATCAAGGACAGTTAGCACGGATTTGTTAAGGGAAGGTCGTGTCTGACTAACTTGATATTTTTCGATGAGGGCAGTGCGTATGATGTAGTGTAAATGGATTTTAGCAAGGCTTTTGATGAGGTCCCACATGGCAGACTGGTCATGAAAGTAAAAGCCCATGGGATCCGGGGCAAAGTGGCAAGTTGGATCCAAAATTGGCTCAGAGGCAGGAAGCCAGTGTAATGGTTGATGGATATTTTTGTGACTGGAAGACTGTATCCAGTGGGGTTCCGCAGGGCTCAGTGCTGGGTCCTTTGCTTTTTGTGGTATATATCAATGACTTGGACTTGAATGTTGGGGGTATGATTACGAAGTTTGCAGATGGCACTAAAATAGGCTGTGTGGTTGATGATGAAGAAAGCTGCGGACTGCAGAAAGGTACCAATGTACTGGTCAGGTGGGCAGAACAGTGGCAAGTGGAGTTCAATCTGGAGAAGTGTGAGGTAATGCATTTGGGGAGGTCTAATAAGGCAAGGGGATACACATTAAATGGTACGACACTGAAAAGTGTAGAGGAACCAAGGCACCTTGGACGATGAGGGGAGACCTGATTGAGGTGTATAAAATTATGAGGGGCCTGGATAGAGTCGCTAGGAAGGACCTGTTTCCCTTGGCAGAGGGGCCAACAACCAGGGGGCATAGATTGAAAGTAATTGGGGGGAGATAAAGACGAGATATGAGGGGAAATTTATTTACCCAGAGGGTGGTGGGGGTCTGGAACTCACTGACTGAAAGGGTGGTAGAGGCAGAAACCCTCACCAAATTTTAAAAGTACTTGGATGTGCCCTTGAAGTGCCGTAACCTGCAGGGCTACGGACCAAAAGCTGGAAATGGGATGAGGCTGAATACTCTTGGTTGGCCGGCGCGGACATGATGGGCCGAAATGGCCTCATTCCGTGCTGTAAATCTCTTAAGATTCTATGAAAACCCCTCATAATTTTGAACACGTCTATTAAATCTCCCATTAATTTTCTCTGCTCTAAGAATAATCCCAGCTTCTCTAGTCTCCACATAACTGAAGTCCTTCATACCTGGTACCAGTCTAGTAAATCTCCTCTGCACCCTCTCCAAGGCCGTGACATCCTTCCTGAAGTGTGGTGTTCAGAGTTGGACACAATACTCCAGCTGGGGCCTAACCTGTGATTTATAAAGGTGCTGTATAACCTTCTTGCTTTTCCTATTCCTCGATTAATAAAGTCCCCTCAGCAACTTGTCCTGCTGCTTTCAAAAATTGTCTCAACTCCCAGATCGCTTTGTTCCTGGACCCCCTTTAAAATTGTACCATTTAGTTTATGTTGCTTCCCCTTATTCATTCTTCCAAAGTGCATCATTTCACACTTCTCTGCATTAACTTTCATCTGCTGCGTATCTTCCCAATTCACCAATCTGTATATGTCCTCACTGAGTTTTGTGCCATCTGCAAACTTTGAAATCATGCCCTATACAGGTATACCCAAGTCACAGTTAATTTTGTCCTGGATAATTGTCTGAAAGTTTGTCCACCGCTGACGTTTGGGTCACTGGCCTGTAGTTGCTGGGTTTATCCCCCTTTCCTTTCTTTGAACAGGTGTGTAACATTTTGCAATCCTCCAGTCTTCTGCACCCAGCCCCGTATCCAAGGAGGGTTGAAGGATTGTGACCAGAGCCTCTGCAATTTCCACCCTTGCTTCCCTCAATGCCCTAGGATGTTGAACACTGCCAATCTTTTAAGTACTTCCTCTTTATCTATGTTTATCCTATTCAATATCGCCACTACCTCTTCATTTACTGTGGCATTGGCAGCACCACATCTCTAGTGAAGATGGGTGCAAAGTATCATTTCATAGAATCATAGAAATTTATAGCATGGTAGGAGGCCATTTCGGCCCATCGTGTCCATGCCAGCCGACCGACCAAGAGCTATCCAGCCTAATCCCACTTTCCAGCTCTTGGTCTGTAGCCCTGCAGGTTACGGCACTTCAAGTGCACATCCACATACTTTTTAAATGTGGTGAGGGTTTCTGCCTCTACCACCCTCTCAGGCAGTGAGTTCCAGACCCCCTCATATCTCCTCTAAACCTCTCCCAAATTACTTTAAATCTATGTTCCCTGGTTGTTGACCCCTCTGCCAAGGGAAACCGGTCCTTCCTATCCACTCTATCCAAGCCCCTCATAATTTTATACACCTCAATCAGGTCTCCCCTCGGCCTCCTCTGTTCAAAGAAAACAAACCTCCAATCTTTCCTCATAGTTAATTACCTCAGCCATGCCCTGTGCCTCCACAAGAAGTTCTCCTTTCTGGTCCCTAATCAGCTCCACCCTTCCATTGACCATCCTTTAACTATTTATAAGTTTATAAAATACTTTATTGCTCCCCTTTATGTTACCTGCTAATCTTGCCCCTCTCATTTCCTACTTTAGTTCTCTGCACGCTGTGTTCATAGAAACATAGAAAATGGGTGCAGGAGTAGGCCATTCGGCCCTTCGAGCCTGCACCACCATTCAAAAGATCATGGCTGATCATTCCTTCAGTACCCCTTTCCTGCTTTCTCTCCATACCCCTTGAATCCTTTTAGCTGCAAGGGCCATATCTAACTCCCTGTTGAATGCTTGGTTCTCTGCTGTATTAGGAATCTGACAGCATTTCTGTTTTGTTTTGATCTATATCTTTAGTCATCCAGGGAGCTTGAGCTTTGCATACTTTCCCCCTCATAGATCGCAGCCAGACGAGGCACATTACGATCTTCTTTGTTCATTTACTGTTTTACCTGGCACACTGCTTCCAATCCGGTCTCAACTCTGAGATTGGCCCTCCTCCCGTTGGGTATTTTTATGTTTGATTTTTCCTCCTTTCCAGAACTATACTAAACCTGATATTGTGGTCACTGTTCCAACGCCTCTCCCACTGAAACGTGCTCCACTTGCCCCACTTCATTCCCCAGCACTAGACCCTCATTGGGCTGCAAACAGACTGATCAAAAAGGTTCTCCTGTACACGTTTCAGGAATTCCTCCTGTCCTTTGCCCATTACACTGTTATTTTCACAGTCTGCATTCGGATCATTGAAGTTCTCAAACATCACCGGGCCATTGTCTGAAATGTGCTTTCAGGTTTGCTGCTCTATTTTGTGGTCTATAGTTTACACACAGCAGCAGAATCGCTCCTGTTCTGCTCCTTAACTCGAGCCAAAATAGATTCTGTCTTTGAATCCTCAAGCACGGCATCCCTTACCAGGGCTGAACAGTCCCCGTGTTTGAGCCAGGTCTCCAATAATGCAACTGTGTTATAACCCCATGTGGCAACTTGAGCCTGCAGCTCACCAACCTATTTACCACACTCTGTGCTTTTATGCATATGCACTCTAACCCTGCCTTAGGCTGATTTACATTTCCCCCCTCTCTAATCCCTCCTCTTTTTGGACTGCTCTTAATTCTAATGTTGTTTGTCTCTCCCAGTAGTGGTAATGTAGGGCACAGTATATATCAGGAAATTAGAGGGGCATGTAACAAAGGTAATACAGTAATCATGGGGGACTTTAATCTACATATAGACTGGGCAAAGCAAATTTGCAGTAATCGTGTGGAGGACAAATTCATGGAATGTATACAAGATGGTTTTCTAGATCAGCATGTTGAGGAATCAACTCGGGAACAGGCTATTTTAGATTTAGTTTTGTGCAATGAGAAAGTGTTAATTTTCTCTTGGGCAGTCCCTTGGAGTTGAGGATGATTTACTTCCACACTAATGAGTTCTCAGGTGACTGAGTCCAATACAGGACCTACAGTCTCTGTCACAGCTGGGGCAGACGGTGGTTGGAGGGACGGGTGGGTGGGGGGCTTGGGTTGTCGTGCATTCCTTCCGTTGTTTGCGCTTGGCTTCCACGTGCTCCCGGTGAAGAGACTCAAGGTGTTCGGTGCCTTTCTGGATGCTTCTCCATTTTGAGCGGTCTTGGGCCGGGGATTCCCAAGTGTCGGTAGGATATTGCATTTTTTCAAGGAGACTTTGTGGATGTCCTTGATTAATAACCTTGGTTAATCTCCTTGGTTAATAACTTTGTAGTAAAGGGGCCTTTAGGGAAGAGTGACCGTAATATGATAGAATTTTATATTAACTTTGAAAGTGATTTAATTCAATCCGAAACAAGAGTCTTAAATCTAAACAAAGCAAACTACGTAGGTATGTTTGCGAGTTGGCTAAGGTAGATTGGCAAACTACATTAAAAGGTATGACGGTAGACAAGCAATGGCTAGCATTTAAACAATTGATACATAATTTACAACAAACATACGTTCCTTTAAGGCACAAAAACCCCACAGGAAAAGTGATCCAACCGAGGCTAACGAGATAATATTCGATCAAAGGAAGAGGCTTATAATGTTGCCAAAAAGAGCAGTAAGCTGAGGATTGGGAGGATTTTAGAATTCAGCAAAGGAGGACCGAGAAATTGATAACGAAAGGGACAGTAGAATGAGAGTAAACTAGGGAGAGACAAAAACAGTCTAAAAGTTTCTATAGGTATATAAAAAGGCAAAGATTAGTGAAAGTAAATGTGCGTCACCCTCGAAGAACTCCAGCAAATTTGTCAAACATGATTTCCCTTTCATAAAACCATGCTGACTCTCTTTGATTGAATCATGTTTTTCCAAATGTCCCGCTACTGCTTCCTTAATAATGGACTCCAGCATTTTCCCAACCTCAGATATTGGGCTAACTGGTCTATAGTTTCCTGCTTTTTGTCTGCCTCCTTTTTTTATACAGGGGTGTTACATTTGCGGTTTTCCAATCTTCTGGGACCGCCTCAGAATCCAGGGAATTTTGGTAGATTACAACCAATGCATCCACTCTCTGTAGCCACTTGTCTTAAGACCCTAGGATGTAAGCCATCAGGTCCAGGGGACTTGTCCACCTTTAGTCCCATTATTTTATCTAGGACTACTTCATTAGTGGGTTGGGGGGACGTTGGGGGGGGGGGGGGCGCAGGCAGCGGGGGGTGGTGGGCAAATGTAACCTTCCGCTGAGAGTGCAGTTGGATTTATAATTGATGTAATACGTCAGCAGATTAAAGGTTTTATTATGGAGAGGTAGATTCCGCCTGGCCAAAAACTGAACGTGGCAAAAAGCCACAACCCAGACCAAGTTATGTTTTAGAAATCGGGGCATAAAGTTCAGTGTTAAAGAAGTAATGACAAATGTGTACAAACCATTGGTGACACAACAGTTTTGGGAGTATCATAGAACAGACATTGAGACCATCGAGAGTGTTCTGCAGCTTCACAGGATCAGGCCAGGGATGGGAAACTATGTGGAGAGCCTGGAGATACTGGGACTGTTCCCGGTGGGGCAGGGAAGGCAAAGCGGAGATTTAATGTGTTTTTTTAAAATTCTGACTGGACAAAAGCAAAAGGAGTCAGTGTTGAGGGGTCTTCAATTTAAAACGATCCCCAGAGACGGGTTGGGAGAGATTTCTTTATGCGGAAATGTTTTTTAACTTTGCCACAGTGAGAGGTTGTGGCAGAGCATTGCACGTTTAAAAATTGGTTAAACATTTGAGTCCCAGCAAGTTGGAGGGGTCTGAGGAGAGTAGGGAGGTGTCATTGGTTGGAGGGCTCTGCCCATCCCCCCCCCCTGCCCATCCCCCCCCTCTCTGCCTGCCCCCCCTCTCTGCCCATACCCCCGACCCCCCCTCCTTCCCTGTAGCAAATAGCTGGCACAGGCACTGTGGGCCGAATGGCCCTCTGCAAACCTGTGATGTGGGTAAGGAGCCTCAGTGCTGATGCAACCCGACGGGGAAAATACTGCAGTCCGTGGTGAGCTCAAAGTTCACACCACGTGAGTGAGTGCTAAACATTGAATGAGATGGAATGATTGGTGTTTGCGGAAGGTTTGTAACTGCTGGCTGTTTGCAGGGCCACGACTGCACACTGACTGACTGTTGGCAAACTGAAGCTTGGCTCGATATTTGAGGAGTCTGACTCTTGTGTGTTGTTTCAGGTCCAGTGCACATCGAGCAGCACCCGAGAGGTAAGTGACTCCGTCCAGGCTCTGAGCATTGCCCTTATCCAGCACAACTTCAAGCTGCACTTCCTCACCTTAGCACATTTCTGCACTCCTTCTGTATGAC
This sequence comes from Pristiophorus japonicus, assembly GCF_044704955.1. Lineage (NCBI taxonomy): Eukaryota > Metazoa > Chordata > Chondrichthyes > Pristiophoridae > Pristiophorus > Pristiophorus japonicus. Next base: position 24,256,041 of record NC_092002.1, read on the forward strand.
TTGCACACCTGTTGTACCTGTCAGGAAAGGTTGAGGTTTGTTTCTCTAGAAAAGGCATGACTGAGGGGTGAGCTGATGGAGGATTTTCAGATTATGAAAAAGTTTGATCGGGTAGACACAGATGTTTCCTCTTGTGGAGGAGACCAGAACTAGAGGCTATAAAGACAAGATAGTCACTAATAAATCCAATGGGGAATTTAGGAGAAACTTTTTTACCCAGAGAGTGGTGAGAATGTGGAATTCACTACCACATCGAGTGGTTGAGGCGAGTAGCTCGGGTACATTTAAGTGAAAGCTAGATAAACCCGTGGTAGAAGAGAATCGAAGGATATGAAGAGGGGTGGGAGGAGGCTCCTGTGGGGCATAAACACGGCACAGACCTGTTGGGGGGAGGCCCCCAGAAAACAGAGTTGGCAAACTGTAACTAGTGGGATGCCGCAGGGATCAGTGCTGGGGTCTCAGCTATTTACAATCTATATTAATGACTTGGATGAAGGGGCCAGTGTAATGTAGCCAAATTTACTGATGCTACAAAGGTAGGTGGGAAAGCAAGTTGTGAGGAGGACGCAAAGAATCTGCAAAGGGATATAGACAGGTTCAGTGAGTGGTCAAACATCGGGGGATATAGACAGGTTCAGTGAGTGGTCAAACATCGGGGGATATAGACAGGTTCAGTGAGTGGTCAAACATCGGGGATATAGACAGGTTCAGTGAGTGGTCAAACATCGGGGGATACAGACAGGTTCAGTGAGTGGTCAAACATCGGGGGATATAGACAGGTTCAGTGAGTGGTCAAACATCGGGGATATAGACAGGTTCAGTGAGTGGTCAAACATCGGGGATATAGACAGGTTCAGTGAGTGGTCAAACATCGGGGGATATAGACAGGTTCAGTGAGTGGTCAAACATCGGGGATATAGACAGGTTCAGTGAGTGGTCAAACATCGGGGATATAGACAGGTTCAGTGAGTGGTCAAACATCGGGGGATATAGACAGGTTCAGTGAGTGGTCAAACATCGGGGGATATAGACAGGTTCAGTGAGTGGTCAAACATCGGGGATATAGACAGGTTCAGTGAGTGGTCAAACATCGGGGATATAGACAGGTTCATTGAGTGGTCAAACATCGGGGATATAGACAGGTTCAGTGAGTGGTCAAACATCGGGGGATATAGACAGGTTCAGTGAGTGGTCAAACATCGGGGGATATAGACAGGTTCAGTGAGTGGTCAAACATCGGGGATATAGACAGGTTCAGTGAGTAGTCAAACATCGGGGATATAGACAGGTTCAGTGAGTGGTCAAACATCGGGGATATAGACAGGTTCAGTGAGTGGTCAAACATCGGGGATATAGACAGGTTCAGTGATTGGTCAAACATCGGGGGATATAGACAGGTTCAGTGAGTGGTCAAACATCGGGGATATAGACAGGTTCAGTGAGTGGTCACACATCGGGGATATAGACATGTTCAGTGAGTGGTCAAACATCGGGGATATAGACAGGTTCAGTGAGTGGTCAAACATCGGGGGATATAGACAGGTTCAGTGAGTGGTCAAACATCGGGGATATAGACAGGTTCAGTGAGTGGTCAAACATCGGGGGATATAGACAGGTTCAGTGAGTGGTCAAACATCGGGGGATATAGACAGGTTCAGTGAGTGGTCAAACATCGGGGATATAGACAGGTTCAGTGAGTGGTCAAACATCGGGGATATAGACAGGTTCAGTGAGTGGTCACACATCGGGGGATATAGACAGGTTCAGTGAATGGTCAAACATCGGGAGATATAGACAGGTTCAGTGAGTGGGCACACATCGGGGGATATAGACAGGTTCAGTGAGTGGTCAAACATCGGGGATATAGACAGGTTCAGTGAGTGGTCAAACATCGGGGATATAGACAGGTTCAGTGAATGGTCAAACATCGGGAGATATAGACAGGTTCAGTGAGTGGGCACACATCGGGGGATATAGACAGGTTCAGTGAGTGGTCAAACATCGGGGATATAGACAGGTTCAGTGAGTGGTCAAACATCGGGGATATAGACAGGTTCAGTGAGTGGTCAAACATCGGGGATATAGACAGGTTCAGTGAGTGGTCACACATCGGGGGATATAGACAGGTTCAGTGGTCAAACATCGGGGGATATAGACAGGTTCAGTGAGTGGGCACACATCGGGGGATATAGACAGGTTCAGTGAGTGGTCAAACATCGGGGATATGGACAGGTTCAGTGAGTGGTCAAACATCGGGGATATAGACAGGTTCAGTGAGTGGTCAAACATCGGGGGATATAGACAGGTTCAGTGAGTGGTCAAACATCGGGGATATAGACAGGTTCAGTGAGTGGTCAAACATCGGGGGATATAGACAGGTTCAGTGAGTGGTCAAAAATCGGGGGATATAGACAGGTTCAGTGAGTGGTCAAACATCGGGGATATAGACAGGTTCAGTGAGTGGTCAAACGTCGGGGATATAGACAGGTTCAGTGAGTGGTCAAACATCGGGGGATATAGACAGGTTCAGTGAGTGGTCAAACATCGGGGGATATAGACAGGTTCAGTGAGTGGTCAAACATCGGGGATATAGACAGGTTCAGTGAGTGGTCAAACATCGGGGGATATAGACAGGTTCAGTGAGTGGTCAAACATCGGGGATATAGACAGGTTCAGTGAGTGGTCAAACATCGGGGGATATAGACAGGCTCAGTGAGCGGGCAACAATTTGGCAGACGGAGTATAATGTGGAAATTTGAGGTTATGCACTTTGGCAGGAAAAATAAGTAAAATTATTATTTAAATGGGGAGAGATTACAAAATGCTGCGGTACAGAGGGATCTGGGGGTCCTTGTACATGAAACACAAAAAGTTAGTATGCAGGTACAGAAAGTAATCAGGAAGGTAAATGAAGTGTTGGCCTTTATTGCAAGGGGGCTAGAGTATAAAAGTAGGGAAGTCCTGCTACAACTGTACAAGGTATTGTTGAGGCAACGCCTGGAGTACTGCGTACAGTTTTGGTCTCCTTAATTAAGGAAGGATATATTTGCATTGGAGGCAGTTCAGAGAAGGTTCACTCGGTTGATTCCAGAGATGAAGCAAGGTTGTGCCTATACTCCTTGGAGTTTAGAAGAATGATAGATGATCTTATTGAAACGTTTAAAATTCTGAGCGGGCTTGACAGGGTAGATGCAGAGAGGATGTTTCCCCTCATGGGAGAATCTGGAACTAGGGGGCATAGTTTCAGAAAAAGGGGTCGCCCATTTAAAACAGAAATGAGGAAAATTTTTATTCTGAGGGACGTGAGTCTTTGGAATTCTCTGCCCCAGAGAGCTGTGGAGACACGGTCATTGAATATGTTTAAGGCAGAGATAGACAGATTTCTGAACGATAAGGGAGTAAAGGGTAATGGGGAGCGGGCGGGGAAGTGGAGCTGAGTCCATGATCAGATCAGCCATGATCTTATTGATTGGTGGAGCAGGCTCAAGGGGCCAGATGGCTGACTCCTCCTATTTCTTATGTTCTTATAGGCCGAATGGCCTGTTTCTGTGCTTGCATGTTAAGTAATTCTCTGTAATTGTTTCTCTTGCTGTGCACTAACGTGTTTTCCTTTGGGCCGCTGACGGTGTCTTTCATAAGTTACAACAGAGGGTCTCTGGGGGGATGTATATTTACAGGGCTCTGCCACCAGCCTATGTGAAGATTTTTCTCTCGACCCTTCTTCTGGCTCTCAGTGCTGGTCTGATCACTGGCCAGTGCTGAGCGACCACAGGGTGCAGTCTTTTAGTCTGCTTTTGCCTTTGTTGCTGTGGCCACTTGTTTTAATCCCAGCCTTCTACCTTGACCAGTTTACAGTCTCTGCCTGCAGGCTGTTTGAACTGCCCCAAGCTGTTTTAAGCTCCATGCTCGGTTTGACGTGCCCGTCTTACTGTGCTGTGTGGTTTACTGTGGTCCGCAGTGAGCCAACGCAGCCAGCTGCTCGACCAAGGACGGCATCGCTGCTGAGCCTGACCCTATCCTCGCCCCACGTCAACACGCATTTCCCAGCAGGAGTCACTGGATTGTGTTCAGGAGCAGGACACAGAACCAATTCCCCCGACCCAAACCCCCCCCACCCCACCTCATCTTCACTGAGGCCAATTGTGAACCCAGCTGGGAGGAGCTGGTCTGGGAGCTCATGGGTGAGGGCCAGTAATATTCCTTGTCTGTTGGGGGGCAGCAATATTCTCAGTCTGTGTGGGGGGAGGGGTGGGGGTGCAGCAGGGGCAGTGATATTCCCAGTTTCTGATCGTGCGCAATCACACGGGATCTCTCCGGCCATAGCCTCTGAGCTTGTGTTTTGGAAGCTGGGAATGTTTTCGTCGGGCTGTGGGCATGCAGTCTTCATTGCGTCACCAAACCTCTGACTGCACTCTGCACTGCATTCTGTGAGCCTTGGGCGGTCCCAAGGGCCCGAGCCTGGGGATTCCAGTAACTGTATTGTGTTGTGACTGAGTGTTCTTTATATTTATTTCCCAGGTCCGGAGTTGTGTGCAGGGTGAAGTATTGCAACTCTCTGCCAGATATTCCCTTTGACCCAAAGTTTGTGACGTATCCATTTGACCCGAATAGGTACGGTAACAGTTGTTTGTGTTGGTCTGCAGGTTTAACCTTTCTCTCTCCTCGCTGACAATGTCTCTTCCTGCACACCATTTACTGAAGTGGGGCTGCGGACAGCCTCAGGACACTAGCCTGTTGGAGGGGGAGGGAAAAAAGACACTTGGATAGGCCAGCGAAGCGCGCAAAGGACTTGATACACCCCCTTCCCTTCATTGAGAGAAAGCCACTCCTTCCGCAAGAAGAGCAGAGCAGCGAAAGACACCAACAGCGGCCAAAATCTGGGACAGAGAACTGAACAGTGGGGAGCACGGTGGGGGGGCGGGCAGTGCTGGGGGGGGGGCGCAGGGGAGCGCAGGCCGTGTCCGGGGGGGGGGGGGCAACACGGCCCGTGCTGGGGGGTGGGGGGGGAGGAGCATGGGGGGAGGGGGGTGCAGGGGAGCGCGGGCCGTGTATGTGTGCATGTTCTCCTGGTGAACATTTCTCCCTCGACCACCAAAAGCAGATGAATGGGTTGTTCACCATATTGCAGGATGCTGCGGTGTGTCGATTGGCCGCTGTGCTTGTTGCCATTGGTTGTGTGCAATGCGCCTGGCTGATTTTGAGGCTCTGATGCTCTGTGTAACTGTCAGACTGTTCCATTGAGGTTGATTGATTTAAATAATTGCTTTTTTTAGTTGTGTTGGGGCAAGTGCACTAAATAGTTTGAGTGACGTAGACAGGGGTACAGGGCACAATCTTGAAATTGCAGATGACTCCAAACTAAGAAGTGCAGTAAACAGTGAGGGGGATTGTGCTGGACTACAAAAGGACACAGACAGGCTGGTGGAATGGGTGGACACGGGGCAGATGAAATTGAACAGAGAAGTGTGAGATGATATATTTTGAGAGGAAGAATAAGAAGAGACCATACACACTAAATGGTACATTGTGAGGGGTGCAAGAACAGAGGGACCTGGGGGTGCTTGTGCACAAACCTTTGAAGGTGGCAGGATAGGTTGACAAAGCAGTTAATAAAGTATATGGGATCTTGTGATTTATAAGTAGAGGCATAGAGTACCAAAGCCAGGACATTATGCTAAACCTTAGCTCCCAGCTGGAGCATTGTGTCCAATTCTGGGCACCATACTTTAGGAAGGAGGTGAAGGCTTTGGAGAGGATAGAGAATAGATTTACTAGAATGGTTCGAGGGATGTGGGATTACAGTTAGTGGATAGACTAGAGAAGCTGGGGTTATTCTCCTTGGAGCAGAGATGGCCGAGGAGATTTGACAGAGATGTTTAAAATCTTAACTGGTTTAGATAGAGTAAATAAAGATAAATTGTTTCCAATTACCGAAAGGTTCAGATTTAAAATGATTGGCAAAAAAACCTGAGGCGATAAGAGGAAAACGTTTTTACGCAGCGAGTGGTTAGGATCTGGAATGCACTGCCAGAATCAACAGTAGTCTTCAAAAGGGAATTCATCAAATACTCGAAGGAGAAAAGCTAGCGGGGATATGGGGAAAGAGCGGGGGAGCGGGTCTAACTGGATCGCTCGTTGAAAGAGCCGGTACAGACTCAGTGGGCCGAATGGCCTCCTCTGTGCCGTAATATTCTATGACAACACTGAACAATTTATCTTGTGTATTTCCCAGGTTTGTACAGTATAAAGCGACCTCTCTGGAAAAACAACATAAACATGAGCTGTTAACGGAGCCAGATCTGGGAGTTGTGATCGATCTCATTAACCCAGATACGTACCGGATCGATAACAATGGTAAGGCCCGGGGCTGTCTACAGCAACACAGTGTTCATATCTCTGCTCCCTGTCCATCTGCTGCTGGGACTGTCCCCGGCCCCACACTTCGGCACCCAGCACCAGCTGCTGTGCATTGCTCCGGCTTCTGGTTCTGTATAGTTTTCACGTTCAACAGCCCAAGATATAACATCGTAACCAGATTGCATCCCTTGTTTAACCGGGAGCCGATGGGTGAATGGCCCTTGGTGCGAGTTAGGATACGGGCAGCAGAGTTTTGGATGACCTTGGGTTTATGGAAAGGACAATTGGGGTTTGTGGCAAGTTCAACAGAGCTGGCACAGTGAAAGTTAGCAGTCCAAAATTCACTTATTCTGTTACATTCGTGTTCCTTGGGGAATTCCATGTGTGTTTAAGATAAATGCTCACAGAACTCTTTCGTATGACCAGCAAGAGCGAAGGAATCTTGCTCTTGGCCACTTTGCTCCTTGAAGAAGGAAAGCAAATGAATATAAATCACCGGCCCAAGGTGATTGTGGACAGGCCGGTCCCTTCTGTCACTCGCCCATAACATTTGACCTCTGACACCATGTCACAGACTGACGGTGCACAATGGTGACATTCATCCGCATTGCTCGTTCTGAGTTGAATGGCGGCCGCCAATCGAGAGTCTGTCCTCATTCCACCTACACACACAAGGTTGGCACATTTACGTGTGACACTTTTTACCTTGTTACTGAGAGTGATCCCGGCCCAGGGTGTTTGCAGTGTGAGGGGTGCTGTCCTCTGATTGTGTCGCCTCCTCTCCACAGTGATCCTCGACAGTGCAGATGAGAAATTACTGGAGGAAGAAATTCAGGCACCATCCAGTTCAAAAAGGTAAGTGACTAGGGGCCAGAGCGCTGACTGGGAGTGACCAGGGAGTGACCGGGGGGGGTCAGAGTACTGACCAGGGAGTGACCGGCGGGGTCAGAACACTGACCGGGGGGTTCAGAACACTGATCAGGGAGTGACTGGGGGGGGGGGGGGGGGGTGGTCAGAGCACTGACCGGGAGTGACCAGGGGTCAGAACACTGATCAGGGAGTGACTGTGGCGGGGGGGGGGGTCAGAACACTGACCGGGGGGGGGGGGGGGGGGGGTCAGAGTGCTGACCGGCACATGACCTGTTTTAGTGATGTGTGACTTGAACTAATAGAAACAGCATCTCCAATGGAGCCACGTGGGCTATGTGCAATAGTGTTAATTGTTTGGGATTGCCATCTCCCTCGGTGGAACACCCACTTGGGAACATCGTATTGTGGGCCAAAAGTAACTTCCAGCTGACAATCCGGACAGCCCAAGTTACTGATCATACTTTGCACAGCCTTTGGAATTAAACCGTTACTCTCTGATTCTAGCAATACAAGTTTTTAAAAAATTCAATCGAGACAAACTCCATTTTCGCAATGCACACACAGCCTTGGCGGGGCAGTAATTACATAGTTGTGCTATTCTTTCAGGTCACAAGGATGATAATGGTGCTGGCTGTAGCAAGTAAATTTAGAGCAGTGGCGAGATGGAATGATGTACTCGGGCAGCGTGAGCTTTTGGTGCTGTGTATGGGGAGGGGTTGAGGCCTCCTAGTTCTAGCTGACTCTGGCTGGAGTGTCTAGAACTAGAGGTCATAGTCTCAGGGTAAGGGGTCGGTCAAGCAATTTCTTCAATCAGGCTTGTGAATCTTTGCATTTCTCTACCCCAAAGGGCTGTGGATGCAGAATCGTCCATTCGAGGCTGAGATAGACAGATATTTAGTCTCTCGGGGAACCAAGGGATATGGGATCGGGCGGGAGAATGGAGTTAAGGTCGGTGATCAGCCATGACCTTATTGAATGGAGGAGCAGGCTCGAGAGGCCGTAGGGTCTACTCCCACTTTCCCACATTACAACAGTGACTACACTCTCAAAGTACTTAATTGGCTGTAAAGTGCTTTGAGACGTCTGGTGGTCCTGAAAGGCGCGATATAAATGCTCGCTTTCTCGTGTTCTTTCTCTCTCTCTCTTGTGTTCTTTCAGGTTGAGCAGCAGTTATGTGAGTGGTACTGTGTGTGTGGTGTGACCGAGTGTGTTTTGGTGTAGGTCACAGCAGCATGCGAAGGTGGTGCCGTGGATGAGAAAGACTGAATACATCTCCACAGAGTTCAACCGATACGGGATCTCCAATGAGAAACCAGAAGTCAAGTAAGTTGATGTGGGACTGCAGCTCGGGCTGATTGTTTGAGAGGGACATTTAGTCTGTGGTTAAACCGCGACCTGGGGATCGTGGTGATGTCTTTGCTCATTTGCAGTTGGCTGTCAGCCAAGAGCACTTTTAAATAAAACGTCTTTTTGAAATTAATTTAACCAAACAGTAGGTTAGCGTTAAATTTGTTTGGGGAAGAAGGAATTGGGGGCAAGATAGAGAATGGCGGTCAGAGGTCCCTGAGGCACGCTGGCTGTGATTGGCTGTTCCCTGGGACACTGTCTGTGATTGGCTGGTCCCCGGGACGCGCCCGCTGTGATTGGCTGGTCCCCGGGACGCGCCCGCTGTGATTGGCTGGTCCCCGGGACGCGCCCGCTGTGATTGGCTGGTCCCCGGGACGCGCCCGCTGTGATTGGCTGGTCCCCGGGACGCGCCCGCTGTGATTGGCTGGTCCCCGGGACGCACTGGTTTGGGTGTTTGGGGATTACTGGCCCTGTGTCAGGTGCTGGGCAGAGAATATTACGGACTTAGTACAGTCCTACAAAACCAGCATTCAGAGTGGTGACTTCTAAAGGTGATCAGGCCAAGGTGGCATCCCCCAGTGTGCTGGAAATTATTATAATCTGACCTCTAGATTGGCCATTCTCTATCTTCCTCAAACAAATATAACGCTTACCTACCGTTTGGTTAAATTAATTTCAAAAAGATGTTTTATTTAAAAGTGCTCTTGGCTGACAGCCAGCTGCATTGGAGGCTGTCCAGAGAAAGTTCACTAGGTTGATGCCGGAGATGAAGGGGTTGACTTGTGAAGGTAGGTTTGGCCTATAGACATTGGAGTTCAGAAGAATGAGAGGTGATCTTATCAAAACATACAAGATAATGAGGGGGCTAAACAAGGTGGATACAGAGAGGATATTTCCACTGATAGGGGAAACTAAAACTAGGGGATTTAGTCTCAGAATAAGGGGTCGCCCATTTAAAACTGAGATGAGGAGGAATTTCTTCTGAGGGTTGTAAATCTGTGGAATTCTCTGCCCCAGAGAGCTGTGGAGGCTGAGTCATTGAATATATTTAAGGTGGAGATAGACAGATTTTTGAGCGATAAGGGAGTGAAGGGTGATGGGGAGCGGGCGGGGAAGTGGAGCTGAGGCCAAGATCGGATCAGCCATGATCTTATTAAATGGTGGACGAATGGCCGACGACTCCTATTAAGTTCTTATGTTCACCTGAATATCAGTTTAGATTTGTGTAACAGCTACAGGGTTCTCACCAGCTGCGTATCAGTAGTGGGACTGTAACACGAGGTGTAGTTGCTGTTCTGGTGTTTGCGGTATAAGTGTTCTGTAACTTGCACCGGTTCTGTCACTGTTTCATCTTCTTTCCTCCCCCAAAACTAGGATTGGTGTATCTGTCAAACAACAGTTCACAGAGGAGGAGATTTACAAGGACCGAGACAGTCAGATTGCAGCAATTGAAAAGACTTTTGTGGACGCGAATAAAGAGGTAGAAAAACTATTCAAACAGGCAGCACCAGCCCCCATCCTGTGAGTGTGCTAGACTCCCAGCGACCCCCATCCGGAGGGAAAGTATATTATACCTCCCCGCATGACTATCAATTGCATCTCTCGAGGAAGTTTAGCAAACTGTGCCCTAATTCTCTCCCCCACCCAGGACCAATGTTCCCTCTCAATCTTTGGGCCCACTTGGCCCCTTTAACGGGCTGCGAGGTGGCACAACGTAAAGGCAACATTCCCCAGGAGTGTACCAAAATAAACCCGTCTCCATGAGGGAGCGCCCAAACTATAATCTTTCCCCGAGGGGCTGTACTCCGGAGAGAGTAAAGCAATCTATAACCTTTCCCTGAGAGAGTAAAGCAATCTATAACTTTTCCCCGAGAGAGTAAACCAATCTATAACCTTTCCCCGAGAGAGAGAACCAATCTATAGCCTTTCCCCGAGAGAGAGAGAACCAATCTATAGCCTTTCCCGAGAGAGAGTAAACCAATCTATAACCTTTCCCCGAGGAAATAAACCAGTCTTTTATCTTTCCTGAGTGGCTGTACCAAGCTACTGAGGGAATATGACAAACGAAGATCCCTTGTACCGTGTGCCCCATTTATACCCCACCCTATGGGGACGAAACCAGATCACAGTCCAGCAGCAACTGAATGAAGAAACTTCAGGTTAACTGTTTGGCCCTGAGCTTCTCGGTGCAGCTGCTGACATTCAAACCAAGGGCGCTTCTGTCAGCAGGGTGGGTGTGTTCCCAGCCTGTGTAACCCGTGAGTTGATTTGCGTGTGTGGGCTGTTGTTTACTTTTGTGTCTCCACATCCCCTAGGTCACTCAGCATTACAGTAAGCCCCGGGTCATTCCTGTGGAAGTCATGCCTGTGTTCCCTGACTTTAAGGTAAGGGCGATGGACGTGCTTTATCTATTAGGTGTTGCACGGCTTGGGGCCAATATTGTCCCCAATGGAATGTTGCATTTTGTGACCGTGTGCAGTTGGCTGTGGCAGGGGCTTCTGGGTGCTGGCTGGTATGGTGGAATGGGTATCGGGGATTACCGGTGAATCTTGGAGATGCCAGTGTGTCTCTGTCGTCAGCAAATTTTGAGATTGTGCTCCTTATACCCAAGTCCAAGACAGCGATATAGGGCTGACAGCTGGGGTCAGTCATTTATCAGCAATACCCATTTACCATCAACTGTTCCTCTTCAACTAATTCTCTCTCCATGAAGCTACATTTCTTCTTGTTCCATACGCCTGGATTTTTCTAAATCATATTGACAAAATCTTCCTGATCACCACCTGAAAATCCCGAAACACTACTTCTTTTAAAGAAGTTGGGAATTGATACAGGGCTCTGGGGAGAGCTCGGGGCAGTGGGATGAGTTTGGGATTGATCATAGAATCCTAGACATTCACAGCATGGAAGAGGCCATTTCGGCTCATCGTGTCCTCGCCGACCGACCAAGAGCTATCCCACTTTCCAGCTCTTGGTCTGTAGCCCTGCAGGTTACGGCACTTCAGGTGCACATCCAACTACTTTGTAAATGTGGTGTGTGTTTTTGCCTCTACCACCCTTTCAGGCAGTGCGTTCCAGACCCCACCACCCTCCTGGGAGAAGATATTTTCCTCATATCTCTAAGCCTCCCTCCAATTACTTTAAATATATGCTCCCTGGTTGTTGACCCCTCTGCCAAGGGAAACAGGTCCTTCCTATCCACTCTATCCAGGCCCCTCATAATTTTATACACCTCAATCTGGTCTCCCCTCAGCCTCCTCTGTTCCAAAGAAAATAGACCCAGCATCTCCAATCTTTCCTCATAGCCAAAATTCTCCAGACCAGGCAACATTCTTGTAAATCTCCTCTGCACCCTTTCCAGTGCAATCACATCTTTCCTGTAATGTGGTGACTAGAACTGCACGCAGTACTCCAGCTGCGGCCTAACCAATGTTTTATACAGTTCAAGCATAACCTCCCTGATTTTGTATTCCACGCCTCGACTAATAAAGGCAATTATTCCATGTGTCTTTTTAACCACATTATCTGCCTGGCCTGCTACTTTCAGGGATCTGTGGACCTGCACTCCCAGGTCCCTTTGTTCTCAGTGTCCTACCATTTAATGTGTATTACCTTGCCTTGTTAGACCTCCCCAAATGCATTACCTTACACTTATTTGGATTGAATTCCATTTGCCACTGTTCTGCCCACCTGACCAATACATTGATATCTTCCTGCAGTCTGTAGCTCTCCGTTATCAACCACACAGCCTATTTTAGTGTCATCTGCAAACTTTTTAATCATACACCCAACATTCAAATCCAAGTCATTGATATATACCACAAAAAGCAAGGGACCCAGCACTGAGCCCTGCGGAACCCCATTGGATACAGCCTTCCAGTCACAAAAACATCCATCAACTATTACCCTTTGCTTCCTGCCTCTGAGCCAATTTTTGATCTAACTTGCCACTTTGTCCTTGATCCCATGGGCTTTTACTTTCGTGACCAGTCTGCCATGTGGGACGTTATCAAAAGCTTTGCTAAAATCCATATACACTACATCATACATCATCATCATCATAGGCGGTCCCTCGAACGAGGATGACTTGCTTCCACGAGTTCACAGATGTTTTGATGAAGGACCCGATGTTCCAGTCCTGAACTCCAATTGAGGGGGTGGAAGATGCCTGTGCGTGGATTTTTTTTTAACGTGTGGTGACCATTGCATACCAGCCACCGCACGGGCTTGACAGAGATAGGTCTTGGTCCAGTGGCGAGGGTTAACCAGGACAACGAGAGACCTGCTCTGCTGCACGGACCTAGTGCGCACACATCGCAGTGTGGGCTGGTCCGTGCTCCCCTGGGCCCTCGGCTCTTCTGGGCTCCGTACCCTCATCTGTCACACCTCCACCAAGCTATTACATCATACACACTGCCCTTATCACCTCTCCTGGTTACCTCCTTGAAAATTTCAATCAAGTTAGTCAGACAGGACCTTCCCTTAAATCCGTGCTGACTGTCTTGGATTAATCCGTGTTTTTCTAAATGAAGATTTATCCTGTCCCTCAGGAATTTTTCCAATAATTTTCCCACCACTGAGGTTAGGCTGACTGGTCTGTAATTACTCGGTCTATCCCTTTCTCCCTTTTTAAACAAAAGTACAATATTACCAGTCCACCAGTCCTCTGACACTACTACACCTGTAGAGAGAGGATTGGAAAATGATGGTCAGAGCCTCTGCTATTTCCTCTTTTGCTTCTTGTAACAGCCTGGGATACATTTCATCTGAGGATTAATCTACTTTCAAAGCTGCTAAGCCCCTTAATACTTCCTCTCTCACTGTTTATCTCATCTAATATTTCACACTCCGCCTCCCTCGTTGCAAAGTCTGCATCGTCTCTCTTTTGTGAAAACTGATGCAAAGTATTAATTAAGAATCATACCCACTTCTTCTGCCTCCACACACAGATTTCCTTTATGGTCTCTAATAGCCCCCAATCGTTCTCTAGTTATCCTCTTGCTCTTAATGTATTTATAAAACATCTTTGGGTTTCCCCTGATTTTACTTGCCAACGTTCTCTCATGCTCCCTCATTGCTTTCCTGGTATCTTTTTTAATTGCACCCCTGCACTACTTATACTCAAGTTTTTGTAGTATTGAGTTCTCGGTATCTGTCATAAGCCTCCCTTGTTTTCTTTATCTTACCCTGTATGTCCCTCGACATCCAGGGGGCTCGAGATTTGTTAGTGCCACCCTTTTTCTTTAAGGGAACATACTTGCTCTGTACCCTCAGGATCTCCTCCTTGAATGCCTCCCACTGCTCTGACACTGATTTACCATCAAGTCGCCGTTTCTAGTCCACTTTGGCCAAATCCCATCTCAGCTCAGCAAAATTAGCTTTACTCCAATTGAGAACTTTTATTCCTGGTCCACCTTTGTCCTTTTCCATAACTCCCCTAAATCTTAGTGAATTATGATCACTAGCACCAAAATGCTCTCCCACTGATACCCCTTCCACCTGCCCTCTTCATTTTCTAAAACCAAGTCCAGAACCGCCCTCTCCCTTGTTGGGTTTGTTCATACTGACTATGGGAAGAGTGTGGGGCCATGGGATTAGTTTTGGATTGATACAGGGCTATAGCGAAAGTGAGGGACAGTGGGATTAGTTTGGGGATTGATATACAGGGCCACGGGGAGAGAGCGGGGCAGTGAGATTAGTTTGGGATTGATACAGGGCTATGGGGAGAGAGCAGGGCAGTGGGATTAGTTTGGGATTGATACAGGGCTATGGGGAGAGAGCAGGGCAGTGGGATTAGTTTGAGATTGATACTGGGCTAGGGGAGAGAGCAGGGCAGTGGGATTAGTTTGGGAATTCCCTTTAACAAAGGGCCAAGTGGCCTCCTTCTGTGCTGTGTACTTTTATGATTCTAAGATTCTGGTGCATTCCTTTTATCTATTCAGTCAGCCACTTGTCAAAAACATCCAAATACATTTGTCAGATATAACTTGCCTTTAATAAACCGCTTGGTCTTTTAGTGGTTTACGCTGTGTCCCTGGCCTCCTTTCTCCCCATTAACTTGGAGGTTTTGCCTCACCGAGTTTCCATTTTATTTCCTCTGCTCATCCATTCCTGTTTCAGTTTGTTTCTTTCCCTTTGATATATATTAACCCTTTGCGTTCCATTGCCCTCCTTAAACTGAGATAATGTGCAAAGTCCTGGAGTGGGGTTTGAACCCACAAGCTCGGAGTGCTGCCCACTGAGCCACGCTGACACTTTCTCTGTCGGGGCACATTGCAGAGGGGTTATGAGGTCTGGAGTGAACAGCAGCTGTAAACATTTTGAGCCTGTGGCTCCGAGCTGGGGATTTGGAGCCTGGGATTTGGAGCTGTAGCCCGCACTCCGATCTCCAGTTGCACTTTACACAAGGGCTGCTTCACTTTGTTTCTGTTCGATACACACACATCCTTTGATAGAGTCCCACATAAGAGACTGTTAATTATTGGAATTGAAGGCAAATGATTGACCAGGTTAGGAAATTGGCTGAGTGGCAGGAGACAGAGAGTAGGGACAATGGGTAGGTACTCTAATTGGCAGGATGTGACTAGTGGTGAGCCCCAGGGATCTGTGTTGGAGCCTGAACTATTTACTGTATTTATTAACGACTTCGATGATGGCGCAGAAAGTCATATATCACAAAGATAGGTTGCATTGTAGGCGGTGTAGATGACAGCATAAAATTACAAAGGGCTATCGGCAGATTAAGTGAATGGGCAAAAATATGACAAATGGATTTCAATGTAGACAAGTGTGAGGTCATCCACTTTGGACCTAAAAACGATCAAACAGCATACTTTCTAAATGGTGAAAAGCTAAAAACAGCAGAAGTCCAAAGGTACTTGGGGGTCCATGTACATCGATCATTAAAATGTCATGAACCGGTACAAAAGGCTAATCGGATGCTGCCTTTATATCTAGAGGACTAGAATACTGTGAGGTAGAAGTTGTGCTGCAGCTGTACAAAGCCCTGGATAGACCACTCCTGGAGCACTGAGCAATTCTGGGCACCACACCTTAGGAAGGATATATTGGCCTTAGAGGAAGTGCAACGTAGGTTTACCAGAATGCTACCCGAACTTCAAAGGTTAGGTTACGAGATTACGCAAACTAGGGTTGTATTCCCTGGAATGTAGAAGGTTGTGAGGTGATCTGATCGAAGTTTTCAAGATATTAAGGGAAACCGATGCGGTAGATGGAGACAACCTTCTGGTTCGGGACTGGGAGGCAATCTAAAAATTACAGCCAGACCTTTCAGGAGTGAAATTAGGAAACACTTTGACACATAAAGGGTGGGAGAAGTTTGGAACAATTGATGCTAGGTCAATTGTTAATTTTAAATCTGAGATTGAGAGTATTTTATTAACCAATGGTATTAAGGGATTGGGCGAAAGGCGGGTATATGGAGTTAGATCGCAGATCAGCCATGATCTCATTGAATGGTGGGACAGGCTCGAGGGGCTGAATGGTGCTCACAGTTAGGGAATGCTCGCAATCCTGCTTGACTTCCATTCTGATTGTTGAGGATGGTTTCAAATCTCCACTTCTTTCTCTTTTCCATAGATGTGGATTAACCCGTGTGCACAGGTCATATTTGACTCGGACCCAGCACCCAAAGAGATCGCTGGTCCAGGGGCGGTGGAGATGATGTCCCAAGCTATGATCAGGTGAGGTGCTCCGACTTGCTGCTGGTGCAAAGGAGGAGGTTGTGAGCTGTTGGCTTAATGTGCATTGAGGCTGCAAACTGAGCTTACCTCATCACAACTACGCAGTGATTGGGTATCAGTCAAAGGATGGGATCGCATTGGTTCTTCAGGGGATTCCTGCCTGGCACAGCGGCACTACAGAGCAACGCAAAGGAGAGAAAGCATTTAAGTCTATGAAGGGAAATGGCTCAGAATTAAGGCAGATTCAATAGCAGAAGTCAGGCCAGGAGTGTAAGAAGCAGTAGAGATTGATGTTTTAGGATTCTAAAGATGCTGGATAATGCTGACCTTGTCCAGAAGAGTAGAACCAGAAGACATGGCCTGCGCTTCAAGGGTGGTAAACTGCTTTATTCTCAGTTAGTCTGGTCTGGGTAAGTGCTGCCCCCAAGTGAGCCAATAACTCTCCCAACCTACCTCTCCACTGCTGGTGGAGGCTGTAGACCATCACTGGTGTGTTAACATGCAGCAGGTCAGGCAGCATCTGTGGAGAGAGTAACAGAGTTAATGTTTCAGCTTAATGACCTTTCCTCAGAACTGGACAAAGTTAGAGATGTAAAGGGTTTTAAGCAAGGGCAGGGAAAGGGGTGGGTGAGGGGAAGATCTGATAGGATGGCGGGCAGAAGTGACCAAATGCATGATGGTGCAAGGCAAAAGGGGATGGTCATGGGACAGGTAATGAAACTAAAGACGGGTGGAGAGGAGCTGTAAACAGAGCAGCCCCTGCCATGTGAACCAGCGGGCACGGTGGTTATGATGGGGAATTGCTGAACACGGTGTGGAGTGGGGGAGGTTGTGCCTGAGGTGGATCAGACTGAAATGTGAGTGTTTCTCTCGCTCTCTAGGGGTATGATGGACGAGGAAGGAAACCAGTTTGTCGCTTACTTCCTGCCAAATGAGGACACCACAAGAAAACGCAAGAGAGACAATGAGGAATGCATCGATTACATGCCCGAGGACGTGTAAGTCAGTAGATTACTTTTTTCTTGTGGTGAGCATTCAGAGTAAGACTTCACGCTGAATCGCAACGAGAATTCTGAAAATCGGGAAGTCCCTAGTTAAGAACCAGAGGCTGCGCTAACTGCAGGACCTGAGCACAGTTACATCCCGAGATGGAATAAGTACATGGCTGGTTGAGGTGTTTCCAGGGCAGATGCAGAATGGGTTAGATACAGAGAGAAGGAGGTGGGATGAGATGGTTCCTGATCCCAGTGTAAAGGGTGTGGATGAGATGGTTCCTGATCCCAGTGTAAAGGGTGTGGGTGAGATGGTTCCTGATCCCAGTGTAAAGGGTGTGGATGAGATCATTCCTGATCCCAGTGTAAAGGATGTGGGTGAGATGGTTCCTGATCCCAGTGTAAAGGGTGTGGGTGAGATGGTTCCTGATCCCAGTGTAAAGGGTGTGGGTGAGATGGTTCCTGATCCCAGTGTAAAGGGAGTGGGTGAGATGGTTCCTGATCCCAGTGTAAAGGGAGTGGGTGAGATGGTTCCTGATCCCAGTGTAAAGGGTGTGGGTGAGATGGTTGTTCTTCCCATGCTTAATGAGTTTCTGCATTTTCAGGTACGAGTACAAAATCTCCAGGGAGTATAACTGGAACGTGAAGAATAAAGCCAGCAAAGGATATGAGGAAAACTATTTCTTCATCTTCCGCGATGGAGACGGGGTGTATTACAACGAGCTGGAGACCAGGTGAACTGAACGCTGAGAATCGACCAACTGTAGGGCGCAGACAGGCACAGGCATAGCCATTCCCGAGCACTCCAGCTGGTGACAGGCACTTGGACCTTGGTTACTTTGCCCACATCTGTTCCCTCGCCCGTCCCTAAAGGCCCCAGATTAATGGTCATTTCCTCACTCCTGGCACAGCCTCTACACACAGGAGCTCCTCGTTTCTGGGGATTTCAACCTATCTGTAAATTCCACTTGTCCTCCACTCCTCCAGCCACTTCCATCGTTATTCTGTGCATCAATTCCCCCAACTACACCCTGCGTAGGCTGCCCTGCGATCTCGCTCTGTCCTCCCCACTCCATCCTCCCTCTGCCTTTCCTTCCTGAGCGACCTCCATAGCTCCACTCTAAGCCATCCCAAAGTCGGCAGCACCTCTCTTGCATGGCTCCATCCTTGGCTCCCTCCTGTTCCTCCTACATGCTGCTCCTTGCTGAGGTTCATCATGGTACAGTTTGCTGTGTTCGAGGCACCACAGCTCTGAACATTTTTTAAATGGTGACAAACTTTTAAATGTTGTTGAGAGATTTGGGTGTCCTTGTGCAAGAAACACAAAGTTAGCATGCAGGTGTACAGCAAGCAAGCAAGGAAGACAAATGGCATGTTGGCCTTTACTATGAGGAAGTCTTGCTACAACTGTACAGGGTCTTGGTGAGATCACACCTGGAGTGCTGTGCACAGTTTTGGTCTCCCTATCTAAGGAAGGATATACTTGCCTTGGAGGCGTTAAAACGGAGGTTCACAAGGTTGATTCCTGGGATGAGAGGACTGTTTTTGATGAGCGATTGTGTAGAATGGGCTGATACACTCTGGAGTTTAGAAGAATGAGAGGTGATCTCATTGAAATATACAAGATTCTGAGGGGGATTGATGGGGTAGATACTGAGAGGCTGTTTTCCCCGGGTTGGGGAGTCTAGAACGAGGGGCCACAGTCTCAGGATAAGGGATCCGTCATTTTAAGACAGAGATGTGGAGGAATTTCTTCACTCAGAGGGTTGTGAATCTTTGGAGTTCTCTGCCCAGAGGGCTGTGGCGGCTCAGTCTGAGTATATTCAGTGCTGAGAGAGATAGATTATTGGAGTCATGGGGAATCGGGGGACATGGGGAATCGAGGGACATGGGGAATCGAGGGAACATGGGGAATCGGGGGACATGGGGAATCGGGGGACATGGGGAATCGGGGGACATGGGGAATCGGGGGACATGGGGAATCGGGGGAATATGGGGAATCGAGGGACATGGGGATGGGGTGGGAAAGAGGAGTTGAGCTCAATGATCAGCCATGATATTGAATGGGCTGGAGGGGCCGAATGGCCTACTGTGTTCTGCTAATGGGCTGTGTCTGTTTCTGCAGAGTGCGTCTGAGCAAGCGGCGTGCGAAGGGAGGTCACGGTGTTCAGTCAAACACCAACGCAATGCTGGTGGTGAAACACAGAGACATGAATGAGAAAGAGCTGGAGGCACAGGTAGGTGATGCTGCTCCGAACTCGCCAGCTCGCTGGCACAACACTTCAACCTTTCTCAAGTACAGCAAAATAATAGCTGCGGGTCCTTCACCGTGCTGACAGTGTTGAGTAAGGTCTAACCCTCAGCATCACGGCAGCCCCCACTGATTGCTTGCCGGTCGTTCACTGATGGACCAAAGGGGCGGGGCCTAATGAGTTTGATTCCTGCCCCAGATCCCAGATTGGCCATAAACCAGCAGCCCGTACTTCAGCAGCCTTTTATTGCATTGGCGAGAGGGGGGGAACGAGAGATATCCAGGTGGTGCAGTGCTTGGAGAGGGGTGAGGGGCCGCGTGTGGGTGAGGGGCCGCGTGTGGGTGAGGGGCCGCGTGTGGGTGAGGGGGCGCGTGTGGGTGAGGGGGCGCGTGTGGGTGAGGGGGCGCGTGTGGGTGAGGGGGCGCGTGTGGGTGAGGGGGCGCGTGTGGGTGAGGGGGCGCGTGTGGGTGAGGGGGCGCGTGTGGGTGAGGGGGCGCGTGTGGGTGAGGGGGCGCGTGTGGGTGAGGGGGCGCGTGTGGGTGAGGGGGCGCGTGTGGGTGAGGGGGCGCGTGTGGGTGAGGGGCCGCGGGTGGGTGAGGGGCCGCGGGTGGGTGAGGGGCCGCGTGTGCAGGATGGGTGTCTGTGTGGTGGGTATCGGGTGGGGGGGGGGGGGCTGAGTTGTGTCTGGCTGTGTGGGGTGTCCGGCCACACTGGGGACCCAGAATCCCGAGGCTACCTTTTCCCGGAGAGGTTTGCCTGATGGTCTTTGTGCTGTTACTTGACAGGAAGCCAGAAGGGCCCAGCTGGAGAATCACGAGCCAGAGGATGAAGAGGAAATAGATCATGGCAAAGGGCTCCCAGGATCAGGTAATGGCTTTGTGTCCGGAGCGAGTTTCATTTCATTGATCAGTGAAGGTGAGGGGAAATGGCGCACACTATTAGTAATGAAATCGGCAACTTGCAGCACTCCCCCCAATAATCAGATCACATGCCCGGCCCCGGGCTCCCAAACTCGCACCCACCCCCCTACCCCCCTTCTCTCTCCAGCCCGGGGTCCCAATCTCGCACCCCCCCACCCCCACCCCCACCCCGGGGTCCCAATCTCGTCCCTCTCTCCGGCATCCCTCTCTGGCCCTGGGATTTCCCCCTCCCCCTCCCCCTGGAGTTATAAAGTATGTTTTAATATGTTTTTGTCTTTTTTTAAATACTTGCGCCTGTAACAGTAGGCTATGCGCCTACTTTTTCAGGCGCAAGATTTTTGCGGATATTTGTAAGTGTAAATGTCGGAAATTTCCACTTACAAGTGTCCTCGCTCCCGCGATGCGGCCATCTGTCAAGCCAGAAACTTGACCGATCGGAAATGCCGGTTTCTAGCGCATGCGCATTGTGCGCTGGAAACTGGCATTTCCGATGTGTTCCCAAGTCCGTAGGATCTCCGTACGGACCCAGGGAGGCCGGAATTGTTGGCCCACTATTTTTGGTTTCTAGATGTTTTTCTATTTTCTCCTTTATTTTCCCTGGTCTATAGTTCTCTGGAATGTTCTATCCTCCTCCTTAAACATAGTTATTCCGGTCACTATCCGCCAGTCTGGCACTACACCTTTTTCTAACGGTGTGTAGTCGGGCCTCTGCTATCTCTCCTTTTCGTGAATGCAATCCATCCGGACCAGGGATTTTATCCTCTTGAGTTTGATTAGTTTATTTAATATATCCCCTCTTTATTTTGAATGCACTTATTACTAATCTCATCGTCCAGTGTCATGTCCACCTGTTCAATCTCTCTGGTAAATACTGAAGCAAAATAATGATTTAATATTCCTGCCACACCTCTATCGTTACCTGTGGTATTATCCCCACTATCCCATCCCAACCTTCCTTTTTTTTTATTGATGTGCCTGTAAAATATTTTACTATTTTGTTTTCCGTTCCATGCTAATTTAATTTCATAGTTCCTCTTTGCCTTCCTAATTTTTTTGACTTCTCTCCTAATCTTTTCGTATTCTCCCTTATCATGCACACACTATTGTCTACGCATTTAATGTATGCCTCTTTCCTTGCCCTCAATTGTTCCCTTAAGGCTTTATTCATCCATGGAGTCTCGATAGTATTTATTTAGTTTGTTCTTTTAGCGGAATATATTCCTGTACTCTATTTGAACACTCCTTTAAATGTTTCCCATTGCTGTTCTACATCATTTTTTGCCAATATTGTTGCCCATTTTATTTTCCCAAGTTCTATTCTCAGCCTCAAAATCAGCGTTTCTCCAATCTATTACCCTGGTTTTTGTCATACTCCTGTCCTCCTCAATTTATCACCTTAAAGTGTATTTATATTATGGTCACTATTAGATACATAACATAAGAAATAGGAGCAGGA
Organism: Pristiophorus japonicus; assembly: GCF_044704955.1. Taxonomy (NCBI): domain Eukaryota; kingdom Metazoa; phylum Chordata; class Chondrichthyes; family Pristiophoridae; genus Pristiophorus; species Pristiophorus japonicus. The sequence goes on from NC_092002.1 coordinate 24,277,938, forward strand.
GTCGGCCATTCAGCCCCTCGAGCCTGCTCCATCATTTAATATGATCATGGCTGATCTGATTATGGACTCAGCTCCACTTCCCCGCCCGCTCCCCATAACCCTTTACTCCCTTATCGCTCAAAAATCTGTTTCTCTCTCTGTCTTAAATAAATTTAATGACCTAGCCTCCACAGCTCACTGAGGCAGAGAATTCCATAGATTTACAACCTTCAGAGAAGAAATTCCTCCTCATCTCAGTATTAAATGCCCCTTATTCTGAGACTAGTTTTAGTTTCCCCTGTGAGTGAAAATATCCTCTCTGCATCCACCTTGTCGAGCCCCCTCATTATCTTATATGTTTCGATAAGATCACCTCTCATTCTTCTGAACTCCAATGAGTATAGGTTCAACCTACCTTCATAAGTCAACCCCCTCATCTCTGGAATCAACCTAGTGAACCTTCTCTGAATAGCCTCCAATCCTTCCTTAAATACGGAGACCAAAACTGTATGCAGTACTCCAGGTGTGGCCTCACCAATACCATGTACAGTTGTAGCAGGACTTCTCTGCTTTTATACTCCATCTCCCTTGCAATAAAAGCAAACATTTCATTTGCCTTCCTGATTACGTGCTGTACCTACATACTAACTTTTTGTGTTTCACGCACAAGGACCCCCAGGTCCCTGTACTGCAGCACTTTGCAATTTTTCTCCATTTAAATTATAATTTGCTTTTCTATTTCTATTGCCTAGATGTTCCCCTACTTTTACTTATCTGCTCTGGTTCATTCCCCATTACTAGGTTCAATAGCGAATCCTCCCTTGTTGGCCTTTTTACATACTGAGTTAGAAAGGAGTCCTGTACACATTGTAGGCACTCCATTCCTTATCCCCTTTACTTACCACTTCTTTCCAATTGATATCAGGGTAGCAGAAATCCCCCATGATGAATATTCTGTTTTTTTTCCTCATTTCCCTAATTTGTCTGCATATTTATTCTCCACCTGCCTTCCACTATTAGGTGGCCTGTAGACGACACCTGTTAGTGATTGATCCTTTATTATCTGTTATCTCTATTCATATGGATTCTATTGTCGCTGATAGCTGCGTCACTTTTTCTACAGCCATTATTTTATTACTAATACGTACAGCTGCTCCACCTCCCCTTTCCCCCTCTCTACCTTTTCTAAATATGTTATACCCCACAATGTTTAATTCCCAGTCCTGATTTTTCTGTAGCCATGTCTCAGTAATCCCTACTAAAGCTGGTTCCTCGCAATGCATGATTGTCTCCAACGCCCTTGTTTTATTACTGATACTGTGTGCATTGCTGTACAAACAGTTTAACTCATTTTTAATAGGATTTCCTCTCGCTTTATGTTTAAACCTTTTAGACTCCTGTTCTATAACTCTCTTTAATCCCTTGCTATCAATGTCCTCCCTTGCTTTATTCTTTCCTATGCTCTCACTTTCTGTTTTGTTTATTTTTAGGCTGGTTACATTTCTTGTAGATCCCTGCCCCCATCTTACTGGTTTAAAGTCAAATCCCTATTTACCCTTTCCGCTAGGACCCGGGTCCCATCCCGCTTCAGGTGGAGCCCGTCCCATCGGTACAACTCCTCCCTGTCCCAGTACTGGTGTCAGTGCCCCATGCAAAGGCAGCCCTCTTTCCCACACCAGCCCTTTAGCCACCTGTTAATTCTCCTGCTTTATGCCAATTTGCACTTCGCTCGGGCAATAATCCAGAGATTATTACCTTCGAGGTCTTGCTTTTATTAGTGCCTAACTCCTGATACTCTTTCAGCTGATGGTCGCCAATTAGTGTGTGATTTATTGAAGGGCGTTCTCTCAGCTCCTTTCGGTGTATCGACTGCCAAAACAGTCAGTGTAAATCACCGCATGCACACATGTCCCAAACCCCTGATCCTTTGTGGAATTTTGTTGTTTCCAATAATACTTCGTGGTTACAATAGTTTTTAGTGTGTTGTGTATTGAGTAGTGATCCTGCACGGGTACACCTCTGCTCAGTGTGGCGGGGGTTCTGGGGGGGCAGTGTGGCGGGTGGTTCTGGGGGGGCAGTGTGGCGGGCGGTTCTGGGGGGGGGCAGTGTGGTGGGCGGCTCGGGGGGGGCAGTGTGGCGGGTGGTTCTGGGGGGGCAGCGTGGCGGGCGGTTCTGGGGGGGCAGCGTGGCGGGCGGCTCGGGGGCAGTGGCGGGCGGTTCTGGGGGGGCAGTGTGGTGGGCGGCTCTGGGGGGGCAGTGTGGCAGGCGGCTCTGGGGGGGCAGTGTGGCAGGCGGCTCGGGGGCAGTGTGGTGGGCGGCTCTGGGGGGGCAGTGTGGCGGGCGGTTCTGGGGGGGCAGTGTGGCAGGCGGCTCGGGGGCAGTGTGGCAGGCGGCTCGGGGGCAGTGTGGTGGGCGGCTCTGGGGGGGCAGTGTGGTGGGCGGCTCTGGGGGGGCAGTGTGGCAGGCGGCTCTGGGGGGGCAGTGTGGCAGGCGGCTCGGGGGCAGTGTGGTGGGCGGCTCTGGGGGGGCAGTGTGGCAGGCGGCTCGGGGGCAGTGTGGTGGGCGGCTCTGGGGGGGCAGTGTGGCAGGCGGCTCGGGGGGGCAGTGGCGGGCGGCTCTGGGGGGGCAGTGGTGGGCGGCTCTGGGGGGGCAGTGGTGGGTGGCTCTGGGGCAGTGTGGTGGGCGGTTCTGGGGGGCAGTGGTGGGTGGTTCTGGGGGGGCTGTGGTGGGCGGCTCGGGGGCAGTGTGGCAGGCGGCTCGGGGGCAATGTGGCGGGATCTTGCTCTCTACCTAACGGCTGCATTGTTTCTCCATTAGATGATGAGAAAGACCGAGAAAGTGGCAGTGAGAAGGCGGTCAGTGTGGACGAGCACTCGGGCAGTGAAAGTGAGCGGGACGACGAGAAGGCGGAAGAGAAAGCCAGCAACAAGAGTGGGAGCGACGCGGAAAGCAACAGTGGGGACGAGCGGCAGGCTCGCGAGGCCCGTGATAAGGAGGAGATCTTCGGCAGTGAGGACGACAGCGACAATGAGGATCGGCAGAACGAGAGTGGCCAGGAGGAGAGCGGCAGTGATGATGAGCAGCAGAGTGAGGAGGAGGAGCGACGCAGCCGCAGCAGGAGCAGGAGCGCCTCCAACAGCGGCAGTGAGCACTCTGACAGTGGGCGCCATCGCCCTGCACAGAGCGGCAGTGAGCAGGGGACCGATTCCAGCGAGAATGAAGGAAGTGGCAGCGAGAGTGACTGAACACAGCTCAGCCCTGAGCTGGCTGCCTGCAGTGCATTCTGACGGACTGGGACATAGTCTTCTAGATTCACTGAGACTTTGGGACTTTAGTGACCCTCCTTTCCCCTGTCTGTGTGTTTACGCAGTTGGTGAGTATTGCGCAGTTCTGTACATTTACGCCTTGAGTAACTGACTGGGGAACCTAGAGGGTGTGGAAGGGTGTAATATTTGGCTAACTGCTGCTGATCATTTTTCTAAGCATTTGTATAAAGCTGCAACATTCTATGACATCCCTAAATAGAGATTAAAAGCCCATCTGTTACACCTGACACTGTGAACGATGGAGTGTGTGAGGGAGACATTTGGGGCCACGAGTTCCCATCTTTACCACACCGCACTCGAGAATCGAAATCTTTCTGTTGGAGAGAAACACGTCGAATTTTGTACTTCACGTTTGTCTGAAATCGGCACAGGACGGAACTTTGTGGAAGAGTTTTAGCGATTGTAATTCTGGGTGTGAGTGGAACTTGCTTGTTGCGGGTTGAACCTGGCTGTATGTTTTATGATTGGGTATAAATGCTCCTTTTATTCCGTGGCTTTGTGTGCTCTCTGCATCGTGTCCAGTTTGATGATACTCTTCACCGCGATTGGGAGAGTTGGGCAGAGTTTTGAAGATCAGATGCAGCAAGCTGCAGGTATGGGTTACCCTGCTGTGAATGGGCACATTACCAGCCTGCCCTTCACACCGATGGACAGAGGCTGCACAGCTCGATTAGCTACTGTGACTGCATTAACATCAGCCCTGGACCTTCGGGTGAAAGCTTGCCCAGCAGGAATTGTACCCATTGACAGTGAGCATTAAAGGCCAGTTAAGATGCATGAGGGGAAAGGCATTGTTTTCATTAATGTGACATAATGTTGACAGTGGATCCAGCTACCTGACCGAATCATGTAGCCTAGCTAACAGTGTCAGCTTGGCCCAGTGGGAGCGCACTCACCTCTGGCCCCACTCCAGCGACTCGAGTACCGAATGTGATGCGGGCACTCCAGCACTGTGCTGTGCTGTCCTCCCGCTAGATATAAAAGTAATTCCACGCAGGGAGCTGTGTTAGTTCCATTGCTGTCTGTGGGACCTTGCATTGTGCAAATTAGCTGCTACTCCCGAGAACTGGGACTGCACTCCAAACGGACTCATTGCCTGTGAAGAGCTTTGGGATTGTGTGCAGTGTTGGGCTCTACACTATATGAACACTGACGTTGGAGCTGATTCATTGGAACAGTGGAGATTATACTGTGATTTGATCACGGTTTTTTTAAATATGAAAGGATGGGCGAGTGAAGATATAGACGCGGCCTGTTCCCAACGGTTGAGGATCTCGAATGAGGGAACAGATACAAGATTAAATGCAAGAGATTAGGACAGAGGGTTATGGGGCTGTGGAGTTCAAGTTTGGAGTAGAGAACAAGTGAACTGGTTTGCTCGGGCATATCGAAACACACCACCTACTACAAGTTCTGGATGACGGGATTACTATGGACAGATCTGGCATTGACAATATTTCTCGGGCTGAACCGTATAGTGTTTAATAAAGTTCAACCACACCACTAGTAAAGCAGTACACAGTGGTGTAATACAGTTCAAAAGTACAACCCTGGCTTGTCCAACAAACCTCTGCTGTGTCAACTTACCACGGCCTAACATATAATATACAGTACACAATAAAATAACCTTCCCAGACTATACCCTATTGTTTGGCTCGGACATACAATGCCCCTTCACACAGCTAAGTGGTGTTAAGGCTGTGCAGGTGTGGACACTGCTCACCCCGATTGCCCGTGGACTTGCAGCTTCCCGTACGCTGCAGCTCCTGGCTCTACCGCCGATACAGTATTCCAGTCCCAGTTTAAGTTGCGGTATGTATTGGGTGAAAAAGCAAGACTCCGCTCTTGGTGATGTTCCGTCCTCCCGTCCCGTGGCGGAGTGCTGGTTTCTTGGTGAGGGTGATGAGCCGAGCAAAGTAGCGAAAGAGAGAACTCTTAAAACGGCTCTTTTATCCCCCAAAAACCCGAGTCACTCTCGGCGGCTGGGCTGTGATCGATGCCTTTCCTTGGGCTTTGTTTGAGTGGAGTGGCCTGCCCTTCGAGAGAATGTCCTGTAAATGGTCGATGATGGGTTTTGATTCCAGCCGATCTTGGATTGAGTGGTTTCCCACCTGTTGGGACTTGCCCATGTAGATACAATGTCTTTAATAGGTGCTGGGTTTTGATTCCCAAACCGATCTAGTTAACTGGTTCATTTCCATACAGACAATGGGCCAGCTATCTCCTGCTATTCACCAGTTGGGAGTTGATTTCTCGGGAGACTGTTTCCCCAAAGGATTCTGTTTATACAGCAATCCCCCTTGATTGGTTGGAATCTCCTGTCCATCACAGTTCACCTGGGCCACTCCCATCTTTACAAACAGGCTGCTGAACTTTCAGCAGAGATGTCCTTGGATCCAATGTCATTAAAGTCCGTGGGAACTGAGCTGAATGCTACAGAACTTAACCACGTCTTGCAATTACAGATTTGAACATCAATAAAATGGGTCTTTTCCCAAGCATGGTTAAGTAGTTTGCAATATAAGTTTTGTTCCCTCCCTCCAAAGCTATAACTCAGCTCCATTTCCAAAGATAGCGTTAGGAACACCAATTTTAATTTGATACGGTAAGGTTTTAAAAATGGTCCATGGTGCTGTGCTTAAAACAAATCCTAACTTGCAAAAACGGCATTATGGGTGGGTTTGACTCCAAGTGACATCAGAAGAATGGTACTTAAATGTCCGTTATCTGTTAAGGATGGCGTTGTACCATTGGTGAAACTTGTAGAATTAAGTTAGCTCCAAAAAACAATGTTAGCTCAAAAGACTGGAGCTAAATGGTGTGGAACTTTGGGCCCATTATATATATATTACCTTTCACATACATATCTGGCGGCATAATCACTTTCCATCATAGACATAACTGCTATGTATAATCACTTGATACCTTTCAAACTAATAACTAATCACTTGTTACGATTGAAATATGTAAATAATGATCTGTTTCCAGTTGTAACCTGTCAATGACCTGTGCTCGCTGACCGACATTGGCTCCCGGTCCAGCAACACCTCCATTTTAAAATTCCCATCCGTGTTTTCAAACTGCTCCATGACCTCACCTTCCCTATACATTGAATATGCAGTCTCCAGAGAATATAACCACTACACCAGCACAGACATGCCGATCCAGGCCGACTTGAACAACCTATCACCAGCTCGCCTCAAATCTAACAGGCCGTTTTGGACCGTCGCCACCTTGCTTTGGAGATGCTGCCACCTTCTCCATATAAGGTAATGAGGGGGCTCAACAAGGTGGATACAGAGAGGATATTTCCACCCATGGGGAAACTAAAACTAGGGGACATAGTTTCAGAATAACGGGTCGCCCATTTAAAACAGATGAGGAGAAACTTCTCTGAGGGTTATAAATCTGTGGAATTCTCTGCCCCAGAGAGCGGTGAAGGCTGGGTCATTGAATATATTTAAGGTGAAGATAGATTTTTGAGTGATATGGGGAGCGGGCGGGGAAGTGGAGCCGAGTCCATGATCAGATCAGCCGTGATCTTATTGAATGGCGGAGCAGGCTCGAGGGGCGTATGGCCGACTCCTGTTTCTATTTATGTTCTTATGGAAGATTAAAGCATCCCCATCATAGAAACAGAAATTTACAGCGCAGAAGGAGGCCATTTGGGTCCATCGTGTCTGCGCCGGCTGACAAAGAGCCCTTGGTCAGCAGCCCAAAAGGTTACATATCATCATCATCATCATAGGCAGTCCCTCGGAATCGAGGAAGACTTGCTTCCACTCCTGAAGTGAGTTCTTTGGTGGCTAAACAGTCCAATACGAGAGTCACAGGTGAGATAGATAGTCGTTGAGGGAAGGGGTGGGTGGGACTGGTTTGCCGCATGCTCTTTCCACTGTCTGCGCTTGATTTCTACATGCTCTCGGCATTGAAACACGAGTTGCTCAGCGCCCTCTCTAATGCACTTCCTCCACTTAGGGCGGTCTTTGGCTAGGGACTCCCAGGTGTCAGTGGGGATGTTGCACTTTTATCAGGGAGATTTTGAGGGTGTCCTTGTAGAGTTTTCGCTGCCCACCTTTGGCTCGTTTGCCATGAAGGAGTTCCGAGTAGAGTGCTTGCTTTGGGAGTCTCATATCTGGCATACGGACAATGTGGCCTGCCCAGCGGAGCTGATCGAGTGTGGTCAGTGCTTCAATGCTGGGGATGTTAGCCTGAATGAGGACGCTGATGTTGGTGTGTCTGTCCTCCCAGGGGATTTGTAGGATCTGGCGGAGACATCGTTGGTGATATTTCTCCAGCAACTTGAGATGTCTACTGTACGTGGTCCATGTCTCCTGAGCCATACAGGAGGGCAAGTATTACTACAGCCCTGTAGACCATGAGCTTGGTGGCAGTTTTGAGGGCCTGGTCTTCAAACACACTTTTCCTCAGGCGACCGAAGGCTGCACTGGCGCACTGGAGGCGGTGTTGGATCTTGATGACTGGGGGGACAGTGCTGTCCGGTGAGGACAGGCTGGTGGAGGACCTTTGTCTTACGGATGTTTAGCGTAAGGCCCATGCTTTCGTACGCCTCAGTAAATACGTCGACTATGTCCTGTAGTGCAGCCTCTGTGCGCAGACGCAGGCGTCATTTGCATACTGTAGTTCGACGACGGAGGTTGGGGTGGTCTTGAACCTGGCCTGGAGACGGCGAAGGTTGAACAGGCTCCCATTGGTTCCGTAGTTTAGTTCCACTCCAGCGGGGAAGCTTGTTGACTGTGAGGTGGAGCGTGGCAACGAGAAAGATTGAGAAGAGGGTTGGGGCGGACAACATCCCTCAACCAACGGTGGTCAGTCTAGTAGCATTAGGATGGCAATAGTGGAGCTCAGCACTGACTTCATCTCCAGGGGCTGGAATACAAAGAGGTGGATGTTGTGTTACAGTTACATAACATAAGAAATAGGAGCAGGCGCAGACCATTCGGCCCCTCGAGCCTGCTCCGCCATTCAATAGCATGGCTGATCTGATCATGGACTCAGCTCCACTTCCCTGCCCGCTCCCCATAACCCCTTATTCCCTTATCGTTTAAGAATCACAAAGGCTAATGGAATGCTGGTCTTTATATCTAGAGGAGTAGAATACAAGGAGGGGTAGAAGTTATGCTGCAGCTGTACAAAACCCTGGTTAGACCACACCTGGCGCACACTGTGGAAGGATATATTGGCCTTGGAGGGAGTGTAGCGTAGGTTTACCAGAATGATACCTGGACTCCAGGGTTAAATTACAAGGAGAGATTACACAAATTAGGGCTGTATTCCCCAGAATTTAGACAGTTAAGGGGTGATCTGCTCAAAGTATTTAGGATATGAAGGGGAACAGAGGGGTGATCGAGAGAAACTATTTCTGCTGGTTGGGAATTCTAGGACTAGGGTGCAAAGTCTAAAAATTAGAGCCAGACCTTTCAGGAGTGAAATTAGGAAACACTTCTGCACACAAAGGGTGTTAGAAGTTTGGAACACTTCCGCAAACAGCAATTGATGTGAGATCAAATGTTAATTTTAAATTGGAGATTGATAGATTTTTGTGGGCCAAAGGAGTCCATTGTGGGACCTACAGTCTCTGTCACAGGTAGGGCAGACAGTGGTTGAAGGAAAGGGTGGGTGGGGAAGCTGGTTTGCCGCAGGCTCCTTCCGCTGTCTACGCTTGATTTCAGCGCCTCGTTCAGTGCTCAGCAGGAGCTTAATGTAAGCGTGGCAGCTCCGACCTGCGCGAGACCATCAGCGGCAGGTCGGGGCCATAAAAGGAGTAGTGAGCGGTGGCCATGGACAGTTTGGTGGCGTACCACGGCAAGGTACAGCGCGAGCTGGTGCAGGAGGGCGACGGCAGTGAAGAGGGATGTCATCAAGGTCCAGGTGATTGGAGCGTGGGCAGGGGCGGCGACGTCGGGGCAAAGGAGCGGATAGGATCGGGGCCCAGGACAGGTGTGAGTTCAGGGCCCAGAAGAGGCGAGGGCCCAGGGGCAGCACGGGCCAGCCCACACTGTGATATGTGAGCGCACTAGGTCCGTGCAGCAGAGCTGGTCTCCAGTCATCTTGGATAACCCTTGCCACTGGTCCAAGACCTCGCTCTGTCAAACCCGTGTGGTGGCTGGTGTGCAACGGTCACCACATGTTTTTTAAAAAAATCTACGCACCGGCATCTTCCACCCTTCAACATGTAGTTCAGGATCTAGAATATTAGGTTCTTCATTGAACCACCTGTGAACTCATCTGTTTTTGGCGTGGAAGCAAGTCATCCTCGTTTTGAGGGACTGCCTATGATGATGATATGGAGTTAGATCGTGGATCAGTCATGATCTCATTGAATGGCGGAACAGGCTCGATGGGCTGAATGGCCCCTTGTTCCGATGTTGTATGAAGCTCTGGTTAGACCCCACCGGGAGTAACTGCATTGAGCCAGAGAATGCGAAAGGGAGAGAGAGAGAGAGAGAATGAGAGGGCGTGGGGTACAGGGCCTCCTCAGGAAGGAAACATTAGTCTTCGATGGGATGCAGCACAGATTCACCAGAATGATACAGGGGTAAAATATATGACACCAAATTGGTGCCTGTGTTTGCCTTGCTAACAATGACTAGAATTCATATTTGTTGGCTGTGAAGCTCTCTGAAAGAAAAAGAAAAGCTTGCATTTCAATAGCGCCTTTCATGACCTGCAGACGTCCCAAAGTGCTTTCCAGCCAATGAAGTAGTTTGTGAAGTGTAGACATGGTTGTAATGCTGGGTTAGCTGTGATCTGTGGCTTTCTGCTGCTCCCTGTCCTGCTCTACATTCCGTCCCATTGCTGCCCAGTGCCCTTTACTCAGTGCCTTTCTGCCTCTCCTCCTCCACCATTCATTCCTTCCTTCCTTCCCCTTCCTCCCTCCCTCCCTTCCTTTTCTTTCTCATTTCATTTCTTCTGTAGGAGTGAGAGAGTGGTCACAGGAAGAATACACCAAAATCAACTTCTCAAGCTGATTGATAAAAGCTACCGCAGGCCATTCAGCCCATCTTTAACTGGAGCAACCTATCCCTTTCCCTACCCTTGCCCTGAATCCCACAGGGTCCTAGTGCTGGTGTTGTGCGATGCCTCCGGCAGCATTGAGCCTCATCAGGGGCTGGGTGATTGGGCGAGCAAGCCTGCAGCGACCAATCCTGGGGCACGGAAATCCACAGCAAGAGGTCAGCGCAGGTCAGATTTTAATATAACGGTGGCAATCAGGCCCCACACCTAATGTCACGTCCTTCTGTCGAGCCGTGCCCAGCATTCACTGTACAAACCCTGCCTGGATATCTGAGGGCCGGAAATACAAGGGCAGAGTCTCGCTTTACGTCAGCACAGATCGGGCATTGAGGGCCAGAGCACCTGACCTGTCCCCCTCCCGATTATCTGGCCATTAAAATCAGCGCCCGGGAATAATCAGGAGCACCAGCAATCCGGCGCCATCACTGGGCGAGACTCGGAGCCAGGATGGGAGAGTCACAATGTCGGGGCTAGAAACACACTGAGCGATGATGTCAGTTAGTTTTGTCTCGATTCTTTAGCCGCTGTCATGGTGGACGCCAATAGACAAATGGATGCCACTGGTGCAGGCAGACTGACACCCAGACTGAAGGATGAACAGTTCTAAATTGATTGAGTGAGAATCAATAGTTGATGATCAGGAACACATACAGTCAGCTTATCCATGAAGGGTATTGTTACACTCATAATAAATAGTCAGACTGAGTACTATGTGTAATGAACAATTGTGACCTTGGCTCCTTTATTAAGATTCCAGGGTGCAGGTACCTCGGGGGTGGCCTGCTTATATACTGTGCTCTCAAGGGATGCTGGGATCCATTGCAACTCCAACAGGTAGGCCCTCTGGTGGTCAGGTGTGATGCAGGTTACAAGGGGTTAAATACATGACATCACTCCCCCATGAAGTCAGCAGTACACTTATTTACAAGGTGAGACGATCTGCGGCTTTGCGCTCCCTTGTTGATCATCCCTGTACAAATGCGGGTGTGGGTGTGTTGGTCAGTTGTTCACTGGGCTGTTGGGCAGCCGGCCTTGCCGGGCTGCTGAGGATGGTGAGTTCGGCTTCGTGGTCAACCATGATGTCAATTGCCACTTGTGTGTGTGTTGGAGGACCAAAGTTGGTGATGTCCTCTTCAGGTTGTTCGTAACTGTTGGTGAACCGCAATTTGATTTGGTCCAAGTATTTTCTGTGCGTTTGTCCATTGGTCAGTTTGACCTGAAACACCCTACTCCCCTCTTTGGCTGTGACCGTGCCAGCGAGCCATTTGGGACCATATCCATAATTGAGCACAAACACAGGATCATTGATCTCAATATCGCATGACAGATTTGCACGGTCATGGTACACACTTTGTTGATGCCGCTTGTCCTCCACGTGATCATGTAGATCAGGGTGGACAAGAGAGAGCCTTGTTTTAAGTGCCCTTTTCATGAGCAGCTCAGCTGGGGGAATCCCTGTGAGTGAGTGGGGTCTGGTGCGGTAGCTGAGCAGTACTCGGGACAACCGGGTCTGCCGGGAGCCTTCTGACACGCGTTTCAAGCTTTGCTTGATGGTCTGAACTGCCCGTTCTGCCTGGCCGTTGGATGCAGGCTTGAACAGGGCAGATGTGACATTTGATCCCGTTGCGGGTCATGAATTCCTTGAATTCAGCACTGGTGAAGCACGGCCCATTGTCGCTGACTAGGACATCAGGCAGGCCGTGCATGGCAAACATGGTTCGTAGGTTTTCAATGGTGGACGTGCTTACAGACATTATCGCACATTCAATCCATTTTGAGTAAGCATCCACGACAACCAAAAACATTTTGCCTAGGAATGGGCCGCATAGTCTGGATCCTTGACCACGGTTTGAATGGCCATGACCACAAACTTAGCGGTGCCTCTGCGTGCATTGCTCAACTGAGAACCAGTGTTGCACTGGCGCACACATGACTCTAAATCGGAGTTGATGCCAGGCCACCACATGTGGGATCTGGCTATGGCTTTCATCATTATGATGCCTGGATGGGTGTTGTGCAGTTCGCAAATAAATGTGTCTCTGCCTTTCTTGGGCAAGGCTACGCAATTGCCCCACAAAAGACAGTCCACCTGCAGGGACAGCTCATCTTTGCATCTGTGGGACGGCTTAAACGCCTCCTGCATCTCCACTGGGACACTGGACCAGCTCCTATGGAGGACACAGTTTTTTTTACCAAGGACAGTAAAGGATCCTGGCTGGTCCAGGTCCTGATCTGGCAGGCCGTAACGGGGGACGTCTCGTTCTCAAATGCTTCCATGACCATGAGCAAGTCTGCTGGCTGTGCCATTTCCACCCCGGTGGTGGGTAATGGTAGCCAACTGAGAGCATCTGTGCCCGGTCTGTGGCGGATAACATAGTTGTATGCCGACAGCTTGAGCGCCCATCTTTGGATGTGGGCAGAGGCATTGGTATTAATCCCTTTGCTCTCCAACAATAGCAATATGAGCAGCTTGTGGTGAGATTCAAGTTCGAACTTGAGGCCAAATAATTGCTGGTGCATTTTTTTTTACCCCGTAAACACACGCCCGAGCCTCTTTTTCAACTATGCTGTAGGCCCTTTCAGCCTTGGACAAACTCCTGGATGCATACACAACTGGTTGCAAAATTCCCGATTCATTAGCCTGTTGTAACACACACCCGACCCTGTATGACGACACATTTCAAGCTAACATCAATCGTTTACATGCGTTATACAGGACAAGCAGTTTGTTAGAACACAAGTTTCTGGCTTTCTTAAAGGCAGCCTCTTGTGAATTCCCCCGTACCCAGTCGTCTCCCTTGCGCAGTAGTACATGTAGGAGTTCTAGCAAGGTGCTTAACCCAGGTAGGAAATTACTGAAATAGTTGAGGAGCCCCAGGAATGACCGCAGCTCTGTCACGTTCTGTGGCCGTGGCGCGTTCTTGATGGCCTCCGTCTTGGCATCGGTGGGTCTGATGCCGTCTGCTGCGATTCTCCTTCCTAAGAATTCGATGTCCTGAGCCAGGAAAACACACTTCGAGCGTTTCAACCTGAACCCCACGCGATCCAACCAACTAAGAAACTCCTTCAAGTGCTCCATGGTGTCCCGACCTGTAACCAATATGTCGTCTTGGAAGACCACTGTGCAAGGAACCAACATTAGCAGGCTCTCTGCTGGAAGATCGCTGCGGCCGACCGAATCCTGAATCCCGAACCGGCACCGGTTATAGATGAACAGACCTTTGTGCGTGTTGATGCAGGTGAGGCCTTTCAAAGACTCCTCCAGCTCCTGCGTCATTTGGCCAAGGTCAGGTCCAGCTTAGTGAACATCTTCCCTCCAGCCAGGGTCGCGAATAGGTCGTCTGCCTTGGGTAGCGGGTACTGGTCCTGTAAAGTCCTGTCCCTGCAGTACAGACTCTCTCGAGGCACATGCTGAAGTCAAGATCACTCGGGACCTGCATTTTTATTACACAGCTCTCGAATGCCACACTTGCCTGAGACCTGTCTTTATCTACCTGTCTGGGACAGGTATCCAGTGTCTCCTGCAAGTGCACCCCTGGTGGAAAGGTAAGCTAGTGGTTACAGGTCATCTCCAGTTCCAGTCATGTATAGCATGGTAAGATAGTTATGTACAGTAGTGTGAGATACATGACATCCCCCAAGGTCTTATTGTCTTTATAGGTTCAGTCTCTCAGGTGGTCTACACTCTCGCGTGGAGCATTTTAGTTGTGGTTCAGTTGTTTGCCTTGGTGCCTGTTTTTCTTTCAGTGTGATTGTTGGTATCTCGCCTGGGCTGTCTGTTGGGATTGCCCTTTCCTCAGGTTGTTCCCTCTGTCTGTCCACTAGGTGTGGTGTGAGTTCCACATTGTAGTCTGCCTCTGGTTCAGCAGTGTTGGTAAATCTACTTTTGACTTGGTCTACATGCCTCGGGCAGGTTTGACCATTGTTCATTTGTACCACCAGTAGTCTGTTTCCTTCCTTGCCTGTTACTGTCCCTGCAAGCCATTTGGGACCCTGGCCATAGTTTAGCACAAACACTTTGTCCCCTATCTCATTCCACCTCCCCCTTGAATTTTGGTCATGGTACTCAGCTTCTGGCGCTTTGCCTCAACGATTTCATGCATGTCTGGGAGAATTAATGAGAGCCTTGTCTTTAAGGTCCGTTTCATCAATAGTTGCGCGGGGGGATCTCCAGTCACTGAATGCGGACGAGATCTGTATGCCAGCAGCAGTCGCGACAGGCGACCCTGCAGCATGGGGCCTTGGATTCTGAGCATGCCTTGTTTAATGATCCGCACTGCTCGCTCCATCTGGCCATTGGAGGCCGGCTTGAACGGTGCCATCTTAACCTGATTTATGCCGTGGTCACTTAGAAAATCTTGGAATTCTGCGCTGGTGAAGCATGGACCATTATCACTGACCAATATGTCAGGAATTCAGTGCGTTGCAAACATGGTTCCAAGGCTCTCCACAGTGGTGGAGGTGGTGCTCGAGTTTAAAATGGTGCATTCGATCCACTTTGAAAATGCATCTACAATTACGAGGAACATTTTGCCCATGAATGGGCCCGCATAGTCTACGTGCACCCGCGACCACGGTTTGGTGGGCCAGGGCCAGGGGCTCAGGGGGGCCTCCCTGGGGGCATTACTGAGTTGGGCACAAATGGTGCACCGTCGGACGCAGAGCTCCAAGTCCGCATCAATGCCAGGCCACCAGACGTGGGATTTGGCTATGGCCTTCATGAGAACGATTCCCGGGTGCTCGCGGTGGAGCTCCCGGACAAATGACTCAGCTGCCCCACATCAGGCAGTCTGCTTGTAGTGACAGCTCATGCACGCGCCTATGGAAAGGTTTGATGATCTCAGGGCAGGCATCGCGAGCCTCTTCCCAGTCACCAGTTAAAACACATCTTTTTACTAAGGATAACGAGGGGTCGCTGGTCGTCCAGGCTCTGATTTGGTGAGCTGTCATGGGCGAACCTGTGGACTCAAAGGCATTGATTGTCATGACTATCTCTCAGTCCTGTTCATCAGACCCTTCCGTGGTCACCAGGGGTAGCCTGCTAAGCGTGTTGGCACAGTCGACTGCCAGGTCTGTGTCTTATGGTGTAGTCGTACGACGCCAGCATGAGTGCCCACCGTTGAATGCGCGCCGAGGCGTTGGTGTTTATTGCCTTGCTCTCGGATAGTAGGGATGTGAGGGGCTTGTGGTCGGTTTCTAACGTGAACTTGGCCCCGAAAAGGTATTGGTGCATCTTTTTGATACCGTACACGCACATGAGCGCCTCCTTCTCCACCATTCCGTACCCACGCTCCGCCCGCGAAAGTGACCTGGAGGCATAAGCTATGGGTTGTAATTTACCCACACCATTGACATGTTGTAAAACGCACCCGATCCCGTACGCTGACGCATCACATGTAAGAACTAGCTTTTTACCTGGATCAAAGAAAGCCAAAACACTGTTGGAACATAGAAGGTTGCGTGCCTTATTGAAGGCGCGTTCCTGGGCGTCCCCCCAAAACCAATCGCATCCCTTTCTAAGTAGCATGTGGAGAGGCTCTATCAGCGTGATTAAGTTCTGCATAAAGGTCCCAAAGTAATTGAGTAGGCAAAGGCGTGCAGTTCTGAGAGATTCCAGGGCCTGGGCGTCAGGCGAATTGCTTCTGTTTTGGACTCTGTTGGGCGGATTCCATCAGCGGCAATCCTTCTGCCCAAAAATTCAACCTCGGGCGCGAGAAACAGGCACTTGGATTTCTTAACTCTTAGGCCTACCCGATCCAACCGCTTCATTACTTCCTCCAAATTACGGAGATGAGAGTCGGTGTCCCTGCCCGTGATAAATATGTCGTCTTGAAATACAACCGTCCCCGGGATGGACTTGAGCAGACTCTCCATGTTGCACTGGAATATGGCAGCTGCTGACCTGATGCCGAAGGGGCATCGATTGTACATGAAAAGGCCTCGATGTGTGTTGATGGTGGTTAGTAGCTTAGACTCTTCGGTCAGTTCTTGCGTCATATACGCAGATGTGAGATCTAGTTTTGAGAAAAGATTTCCTCCAGCCAATATGGCAAATAATTCCTCCGCTCTGGGCAGCGGGTATTGGTCCTGTCGGGAGACTCTGTTTATGGTAGATTGGTAATCCCCACAGATTCGTACGGATCCATCAGGCTTCATGACTGGGATGATGGGATTTGCCCAGTCGCTAAATTCCACGGGTGAGATAATGCCTTCCCGCAGAAGCCTGTCCCGTTCAAGTTCAATCTTTTCCCTCATCACATAGGGCACAGCTCTGGCCTTGTGATGGACCGGTCTAGCATCCTGTGTGATGTAGATTTTGACTTTAGCCCCTTTGAAGGTGCCCACAGCTGGCTGAAAGAGATGTTCAAATTGACTTAGAACTGTTGAGGAGATCCGTTCCTCTAACAACATGGCATGAACATCATCCTAGCTCCAGTTTGGTTTTGCCAGCCAGCTTCTCCCCAGCAGTGCTGGGAGATCTCCGGGGACAATCCACAGGGGAAGTCGGTTCACTGTCCCTTTGTGTGTGACTGAGAGCATGGCGCTGCCAAGGACTGGGATGATTTCTTTGGTAGAGGTCCTTAGTTTGGTGTCGACCCTTGTGAGTTTTGGTCTGTCTCTTTTGTGCGGCCACAGCTGTTCAAATTGTTGAGCGCTCATGAGAGATTGACTCGCTCCCTTATCCAGCTCCATGTTGACTGGTATCCCGTTGAGTAGGACCCTCATCATTATTGGAGGCGTCTTGTTGTAAGAGCAGTGGCCATTGATCGTGTTGTCCCGCTGTACCTCGGTGTCCCAGGTACTGTCCCCACCGTCTTCTGGTCCGCTTTCCGACCCTTCCGATTCGTATACCAGCTGAGCTGCCGTTTTTCTGCACATGCGGGCCAGATGCCCTGTATAGTCGCAGTTTCTGCAAACAGCATGCTGAAATCGACACCCCCTTGACGAGTGCCTTCCCCCACATCTCCAGCACAGACCGCTTCCATTGTTTCCAAAGGATGAGCTGCATCTGGCTGATCTCTCTTGAGCTTCTTTCAGTTTGTACTTGATTGCTCGCATTGTGGGTTGATGTGTGAACGGCCGTTCATGTGGCGCTTGATGGCTTCTGGCGCCACTGCCTGCTGTTGAGGGCCTGCTCTCCTGCCTTTGTATGTGTGTGGGGGTAGCAGCTTGTTTCACGCTGTCAGCCCCTTGTTCTGATGTTTCGTTAGTTGTCGTACCCGCAGTGTCGATCAACCTCGTTTCTTCTTCTCCTGCCAAGAATGTCTGTGCGACCAGTGCTGCTGCCTCTAGGGTCAAGTTCTTGGTCTCTGAGCTTTTGGAATATGCCTGCGTGGCCTATTCCTTCAATAAAAAAGTCTCTCAGTACTTCCCTCCTTAGTTCATCGGAGAACTCACAAAAGCTAGCCAACCTCCGAAGTTCCACCACGAAGTCGGGTATGCTCTGGCCCACACAGCGTCTGTAGTTGTAGAACCTGTGTCTGGCCATGTGTAGGCTGCTCGCTGGCTTCAGGTGGTCTTTCACCAGTGTGCTCAACTCTTCAAACGACTTGCTTGCTGGTTTCTCGGGTGCCAGCAGGTCCTTCATTAAAGCGTATGTTTTCGAGCCATAGCTGGTCAAGAGATGGGCTCTTCTCTTGTCTGCCTTATCGTCGCCTAACCAGTCTTTGGTTACGAAGCTTTGCTGGAGCCTTTCTATAAAGTCCTCCCAATTATCTCCAGCATTGTATTTTTCATCTGAGCCGTTGGTCACCATTCTGTGGATTCTGTGATCCCCGTAACTCGTCCCCACTGTAAAGTCCTGTCCCTGCAGTACAGATTCACACAAGGCACATGCTGAAGTCAAGGCCACTCAGGACCTGCACCTTTATTACACAGCTCTCGAATGCCACACTTGCCTGAGACCTGTCTTTGTCTACCTGTCTGGGACAGGTATCCAGTGTCTCCTGCAAAAAAAGTGGTAAGGTAAGCTAGTGGTTACAGGTCATCTCTAGTTACAGTCATGTATAGCATGGTAAGATAGTTATGTACAGTAGTGTGAGATACATGACGGGTCCTGCAGTGAAAAACGGTTAATCGTTACGGTTAGAATTTGCGGGGACTATAAAGTATCATCCTCCTTGAGTACCGGAACAATCGGACTGGCCCAGTCATTGAATTCCACCAGCACGATGATGCCTTCATGTTGCAGCCTGTCCAGCTCGATTTCCACTTTTTCACGCATCATGTACGGTACCGCCCGAGCCTTGTGGTGGATGGGTTGCGTACCGGGAACCAAATGGATCTGCACTTTTGCCCCCAAAAAGCTTCCAATGCCTAGCTCGAATAATGAAGGGAACTTGCTTAGAACCTGGGTATATGCGGTGTCGTTGACGGACGAAAGCACTTGGATGTCGTCCCAGTTCCAGCGGATTTTCCCAGACAGCTTCAGCCATCCCCTGGCACAATCCACAGCGGGAGTTCGTGTACTGCTCCATCATAGAGCCTTTGACTTCAGCGCTGCCAATTACAGGGATTAGTTCATTGGTGTAAGTCCTTAGTTTGGTGTGCATGGGCCTGAGCTTGGGCCTGTGTGCCTTCTTTCCCCACAGCCTGTTGAAGGCCGTATTAGAACATAAGAATTAGGAACAGGAGTAGGCCATCCAGCCCCTCGAGCCTGCTCCGCCATTCAATAAGATCATGGCTGATCTGGTCGTGGACTCAGCTCCACTTACCCGCCCTCTCCCCGTAACCCTTAATTCCCTTATTGCTTAAAAATCTATCTATCTTTGACTTGAAAACATTCAATGAGCTAGCCTCAACTGCTTCCTTGGGCAGAGAATTCCACAGATTCACAACCCTCTGGGAGAAGAAATTCCTTCTCAACTCGGTTTTAAATTGGCTCCCCCGTATTTTGAGGCTGTGCCCCCTAGTTCTAGTCTCCCCTACCAGTGGAAACAACCTCTCTGCCTCTATCTTGTCTATCCCTTTCATGATTTTAAATGTTTCTATAAGATCACCCCTCATCCTTCTGAACTCCAAGGAGTAAAGACCCAGTCTACTCAATCTATCATAAGGTAACCCCCTCATTTCTGGAATCAGCCTAGTGAATCGTCTCTGTACCCCTTCCAAAGCTAGTATATCCTTCCTTAAGTAAGGTGACCAAAACTGCACGCAGTACTCCAGGTGCGGCCTCACCAATACCTTTTACAGTTGCAGCAAGACCTCCCTGCTTTTGTACTCCATCCCTTTCGCAATGAAGGCCAACATTCCATTCGCCTTCCTGATTACCTGCTGCACCTGCAAACTAACCTTTTGGGATTCATGTACAAGGACCCCCAGATCCCTCTGCACCGCAGCATGTTGTAATTTCTCCCCATTCAAATAATATTCCTGTTGTTTTTCCCAAGGTGGATGACCTCACACTTTCCGACATTGTATTCCATCTGCCAAACCTTAGCCCATTCGCTTAACCTATCCAAATCTCCTTGCAGCCTCTCTGTGTCCTCTACACAACCTGCTTTCCCACTAATCTTTGTGTCATCTGCAAATTTTGTTGCACTACACTCTGTCCCCTCTTCTAGGTCATCTATGTATATTGTAAACAGTTGTGGTCCCAGCACCGATCCCTGTGGCACACCACTAACCACTGATCTCTAACCGGAAAAGGACCCATTTATCCCGACTCTCTGCTTTCTGTTCGCCAGCCAATTCTCTATTCATGCTAATACATTTCCTATGACTCCGCGTACCTTCATCTTCTGCAGTAACCTTTTGCGTGGCACCTTATCGAATGCCTTTTGGAAATCTAAATACACCACATCCATCGGTACACCTCTATCCACCATGCTCGTTATATCCTCAAAGAATTCCAGTAAGTTAGTCAAACATGATTTTCCCTTTCATGAATCCATGCTGCGTCTGCTTGATTGCACTATTCCTATCTAGATGTCCCGCTATTTCTTCCTTAATAGTCTCAAGCATTTTCCCCACTACAGATGTTAAACTAACCAGCCTATAGTTACCTGCCTTTTGCCTGCCCCCTTTTTTAAACAGAGGCGTTACATTAGCTGATTTCCAATCCGCTGGTACCTCCCCAGAGTCCAGAGAATTTTGGTAGGTTATAACGAATGCATCTGCTATAACTTCCGCCATCTCTTTTAATACCCTGGGATGCATTTCATCAGGACCAGGGGACTTGTCTACCTTCAGTCCCATTAGCCTGTCCAGCACTACCCCACTAGTGATAGTGATTGTCTCAAGGTCCTCCCTTCCCACATGCCTGTGGCCTGCAAATTTTGGCATGGTTTTTGTGTCTTCCACTGTGAAGACCGAAGCAAAATAATTGTTTAAGGTCTCAGCCATTTCCACATTTCCCATTATTAAATCCCCCTTTTCATCTAAGGGAACAACATTTACTTTAGTCACACTTTTCCGTTTTATATATCTAAAAGCTTTTACTATCTGTTTTTATGTTTTGCGCAAGTTTACCTTCGTAATCTATCTTCCCTTTCTTTATTGCTTTTTTAGTCATTCTTTGCTGTTGCTTAAAATTTTCCCAATCCTCTAGTTTCTCACTAACCTTGGCCACCTTATACCCATTGGTCTTTGATTTGATACTTTCCTTTATTTCCTTGGTTATCCACGGCTGGTTATCCCTTCCCTTGCCGCCCTTCTTTTTCACTGGAATATATATTTGTTGAGCACTATGAAAGAGCTCCTTAAAAGTCCTCCACTGTTCCTCAATTGTGCCACCGTTTAGTCCTTGTTTCCAGTCTACTTTAGCCAACTCTGCCCTCATCCCACTGTAGTCCCCTTTGTTTAAGCATAGTACTCTCGTTTCTGACACAATTTCCTCATCCTCAATCTGTATTACAAATTCAACCATATTGTGATCACTCATTCCAAGAGGATCTTTTACGAGGAGATCGTTTATTATTCCTGTCTCATTACACAGGACCAGATCTAAGATAGCTTGCTCCCTTGTAGGTTCTGTTACATACTGTTCTAAGAAACAATCCCGAATGCATTCTATGAATTCCTCCTCTAGGCTATTACTCATTATGGACTGACTTGCCCCCGTGTCCAGCTCCATAGACACTGGAATGCCATTCAGTTCAACTTTCAACATTATTGGTGGGCATTTCGTCGTGAACGTGTGTACCCGTACACCTCTGCCTCCTCCGTATGAGTTTCCAATTCCGTCTGATTCACTATAGATCGATCTTCCTCTGCCACGTGTTGGTTTGTCGGGTTTGCAGCTCACCTGCACATTCGTTGGAGGTGTTCCATTGTTCTGCAGCCATTGCACACATAGTGCTTGAAGCAGCATTGATGGGGCTGATGATCACCTCCGCAGCGCCAACAGGATGTTAACTGCCTTGCGCTAACACATGATGGTGGACTCTGGGTCAATTGAGATTGGGCCACAGCAGCTGGCGTGGATGTTCTGCCCTGTACATTTCTGCTCAAAACCGACGTTACTTTATGCACAGTACTGGCCGAAACATTTTTGTTCTGCGAGATCTGTTTGGTGTTGTCGCTGGTCGATATAAATGCCTGGGCTATCGTTATGGCTTTACTCAGATTCAGAGTTTCAACAGTCAACAGTTTGCGAAGGTTTGTCTCATTTCCGATGCCAAGTACAAAAAAGTCTCTGAGCATTTATTCTTGGAATCCCTCAAACTCACAATGTCCTGCAAGGCGCCTTAGTTCGACGACATAGCTCGCCACTTCCTGGCCCTCTGATCGTTGACACGTGTAGAACTGATATCTCACCATCAAAATGCTTTCCTTAGGATTTAGGTGCTCCCGGACCAGCGTACACAATTCTTCATAGATTTCTCTGTTGGTTTTGCCGGGGCCAGAAGGTTCTCAGGCCGTGGGGCACCAACCAGCTAAAGTAAGGCGAGGACTGCTGGATCCAGGAGGTAAGTGCCGTTCCATTGTCTCTGCCTCACCTCCGACCGCCCCCAAGATCTCCAATTCCCCCCAAGACATACGATCCCTCGCCTGCAAGGACTCTGATCCCTCCCCCCGCCCCCGAGGCATCCGATTGCCTTCCCAGGCTCCTCACTCCAGCTCCGATGGTCCTCCGATCCTTCCACCCCAACGACCTCCCCTCCCACACTCATGCCCCAGTGCTCCGGTCCTGATCCTTCTCCCCCCCACCCCCCCCCCCACCGCCCAGCCCGATGCTCTGGCCCTGATCCTACCCCGCCCCCCCCAGCCCGATGCTCCGGCCCCAATCCTTCCACATCCTCCTCCTTTTGGCTGTTTTTGATGTGAATTCCTCAACTCAATCATTTCCCAACACAATACGAACAAATCTCTCTCAATAATTTCCTTCTGATGGTCCCTAATACATGTTGAGGTATCACATCGCCTTGGCTGCTTTTGTTCTGACATCTTGCACGTGATCTGTCAGCAAGGCGATAATCTGGTCACAAATCTGAGCTACAGTCTGTGATCTGTAGTAATCCGGTGGTGCATTGTACATGAGAAAACCGAGGAATGTCAGTGCGTTCCCTCTGACCTCAGGGAGCACATTCCTGAAGAAGGTGGCACAGCTCCTTATGTACAAACTGATCTGGTCGGGGAAGTGTTTGTCAATGTGCCTGGAGATGTTGCTTAAATAGTTCTCATAATCCAGGGTGGTCTCCTCCAAGGTAAGCTCTTGAAACATCTTGGATGTGTTTTCTGACTCCATTACTGGACCGTAGGAATCCTATTGGATCCCAGTCTCTGTGGTTTTAAATACAGAATGAAGCCCATCAGGGGACAGATCCAAAAGCAAATATTGCTTCAAAAGATGCTGTAGAGAGGCCATTGTCTCGGTGTGAAGCTTCTGTCTCTCAGCTATATCCATGTTTGTACTTTGGTCGGCAGTGCTGGTCTCCCAATCTGGCAAACTGAAGACACTATTTAAGCAGATGCTGATCAGCTCACTCTCACTGTTCAATGAAGGCTCCAGTTTTATGAGGGCTGCACAGGTGTCCATGGCAGACTTTTGAACCAAAGTGGTCATTGTCTCAGTTGGCTCAGCTGTGATCAGCTCCTGCATGCAGGTCATCAATTCTGCCTTTCTGGTCAAAGTGTAGGGGGGCATGTTCTTCACTTGGTTCAATAGCTTAGGCCAAGAGTGTCAGTGTTTTTGGCCAAACTCAGCTTGAGTGTCAAGTCCTTCACCTTAGATTTCAGCCCAAAAATCTTTGTGTTGAAAAGGCACAGCACGTTGTGCAGAATGTCGGTCTCGATTCTGGGCAGAATGAGGTCCCGAGGACAGCGTGACATAATCTGCCCATAGCATAAAATGAGCGTGCTTTTCACTTTCATTATGTGATTGTCACCCTGGTATTTAATAAGGTGGAAGAAACTTGATATCCACGAACTATTGAACTCCATGAAACCCTTCAGTGTTGTGAGCGTGGTGTCTAAGTGGGTTACAGCACAGTCACCAATTCCAGCAGCTACCCTGTCTCGCTCTAAATCTTCATTGTGGTGAACACTCTGAAGCATCTGATGAAGATTTTTCTGACAATGTCTTTGTCTTGGGTCAGTCGGAACACTCTCCCTAAACACTTGTACAGAAAACCCCTCTCTGTTGGATACAGGTGATAGGTGTGAATGCTGCTGGCCATTTCTTCAATGAGCTGGGCGATCCACACCTTATCCGCGATTGCCTCCAGAGTTTGGGACAAAACCCCCAACAGTTTCTCTTCCCACTCATTCTAGAGATTGGACTTCTGTGAATTCTGCTCGAGGAAGTTACATAAAATTGGGAATTCCTTGTCCCATACTCTCACTGTTGCTGGGTGGATGTCCATTGCCAGGAAATATAGCAAGCTGAGAGCAGGAATATCTCTGCCTGTTCCATGATACAGAGAAGACGACACAATCAATAGCCACATCAGCAGTGTAGGAGGCTCGGGAAGATTTGGATAGTCCTCGTAATTAAGAACAAATTGTGTATCGCTGGCCATCAGTCTCTTTATTCCAATGCAACATGAGGAACCGCAGATTATTGTAAAGGCATGAATGTACTTTTCTGTGATCACAAACTCCAGTAGGTAGGACCAGAGGACATCACCAATCGGTAATGTTCTCGCCATCAATTTCAGCAACCCTTTGCACAATCTCCTTAAATCCTTATCCGTAACTGTTATATATGTACACCTTGTTGGCGCTGCGGGGGTGATCATCGTTTCCATTCATGCCAATTCAAAGAGTACGTTTGCAAGGGCTGTGGAACAATGGGACACCTCCAATGAGTGTGCAGTCGAGCTCCAAAGCCTGTTAAACCTACAAACCATCATGTTGCAGAGGAGGACAGATCCACGGAGGATCACGACGAATCAGAGCGAGGAGGCAGAGGTACATGGGGTACACATTCACCACGAATTGTCCCCCGATAATGTTGAATGTTGAACTAAATGGACTCCAGGTGTCAATGGAGCTGGACACAGGTGCGAGCCAGTCCATCATGGGCAAACAGACTTTCGAAAGGTTGTGGTGCAACAAGGTCTCAAGGCCAGTCTTAACTCCAGTTCGCACGAAACTAAGAATTACACAAAAGAACAGATTCCTGTAATCTGCAGTGCTACCGTAAAGGTCTCCTATGATGGAGCGGTGCACAAGCTACCACTCTGGGTGGTACCGGGCGATGGTCCCACACTGCTCGGCAGAAGCTGGCTGGGAAAGATACGCTGGAACTGGGACGACATCCGAGCGCTATCACCGCTGACGACACTTCGTGTGCCTAGGTCTTAAACAAATTTCCTTCGCTGTTCGAAGCCGGCATCGGGAAATTCCAAAGAGCAAAAGTGCAGATCCACCTAATTCCGTGGGGCGCGACCCATCCATCACAAGGCGAGAGCAATACCATACATGATGAGAGAAAGGGTAGAGATCGAGCTAGACCGGCTACAAAGAGAGGGCATCATTTCCCCGATCGAGTTCAATGAGTGGGCTAGTCCTATCGTCCCAGTCCTCAAGGGAGACGGCACCGTCAGAATCTGTGGCGATTACAAAGTAACTATCAATCGTTTCTCCCTGCAGGACCAATACCCGCTACCAAAGGCCGACAACCTCTTTGCAACGCTGGTGGGAGGAAAGACGTTCACGAAGCTGGATCTGACTTCAACCTACATGACGCAGGAATTGGAGGAATGATCGAAGGCCTTCACCTGCATCAACACGCACAAAGGTCTTTTTGTTTATAACCGATGCCTGTTTGGAATCCGATCAGTGGCGGCGATATTCCAGAGAAACATGGAAAGCTTACTGAAGTCGGTCCCACACACCGTGGTCTTCCAGGACGACATCTTGGTCACAGTCGAGCATCTGCAGAACCTGGAGGAGGTTCTTAGTCGATTCAACTGGGTGGGGCTCAGGTTAAAACACTCAGTGCATTTTCCTGGTGCCTGAAGTGGAGTTCCTGGGAAAGAGGATTGTGGCGGATGGCATCAGGCCCACAAACGCGAAGACGGAGGCAATCGAGAACGCACCGAGGCCACAGACCGTGACGGAGCTGCGGTCGTTTCCAGGACTCCTGAACTACTTTGGTAATTTCTTACCAGGTCTCAGCACACTGTTAGAACCACTGCATGTCTTACTACATAAAGGGGGCGAATGGATTTGGGGCAAAAGCCAAGAAAATGCCTTTGTAAAAGTGAGAAAATTGTTACGCTCAAACAAATTGCTTGTGTTGTATGATCCATGTAAATGTTTGGTACCAGCATGTGATGCGTCGTCATATGGCGTCAGGTGTGTATTGCAACAAGCTAATGATTTCGGGAAACTGAAACCGGTTGTTTATGCATCCAGGAGTCTGTCTAAGGCTGAGAGAGCCTACAGCATGATTGAAAAAGAAGTGTTAGCGTGTGTCTGTGGGGTAAAGAAAATGCATCAATACCTGTTTGGGCTAAAATTCGAATTGGAAACTGACCATAAGCCACTTATATCCCTGTTTTCCGAGTAAAAGGGATAAATACCAACACATCGGCCTGCATCCAGAGATGGGCGCTCACGTTGTCCGCATACAACTACGCCATCCGCCACATGCCAGGCACAGAAAACTGCACCGATGCTCTCAGCAGGCTGCCATTGCCCACCACGGGGGTGGAAATGGCGCAGCCCGCAGATTTAGCCATGGTTATGGAAGCATTTGAGAGTGAGCAATCACCCATCACTGCCCGGCAGATCAAAACCTGGACAAGCCAGGACCCCTTATTATCTCTAGTCAAAAGCTGTGTGCTTCACGGGAGCTGGTCCAGTCTCCCAGTGGAAATGCAGGAAGAGATAAAGGCGTTCCAGCGACGCAAAGATGAAATGTCTATACAGGCAGGCTGCCTTCTGTGGGGCAATCGCGTAGTAGTTCCCAAGAAGGGCAGAGACACCTTCATCAATGACCTCCACAGTACCCACCCAGGCATCGTAATAATGAAAGCGATAGCCAGATCCCACGTGTGGTGGCCTGGTATCGATGCGGACTTAGAGTCCTGCGTTCACAGATGTAATACATGCTTTCAGTTAAACAATGTACCCAGGGAGGCGCCGCTAAGTTTATGGTCTTGGCCCTCCAAAGCATGGTCTAGGGTACACGTCGACTATGCAGGCCCGTTCTTGGGTAAAATGTTTCTTGTGGTTGTAGACGCGTACTCCAAGTGGCTTGAATGTGAGAGAATGTCGGCTAGCACGTCCACTGCCACCACTGAAAGCCTGCGGGCCATGTTTGCCACACACGGCTTACCCGATGTCCTGGTGAGCGACAATGGGCTGTGTTTTACCAGTGCTGAGTTCAAAGAATTCATGACCTGTAACGGGATCAAACATGTCACATCTGCCCCTTTTAAACCAGCGTCCAATGGTCAGGCAGCGAGAGCAGTGCAAACCATCAAGCAAGGCTTGAAGAGGGTAACTGAAGGCTCACTGCAGACTCGCCTATCCCGAGTCCTGCTTAGCTACCGCACGAGACCACACTCACTCACTGGGATCCCACCTGCTGAACTGCTCATGAAAAGAGCATTTAAGACAAGGCTCCTGTTAGTTCACCCTGATTTACATGAACAGGTGGAGAGCAGGCGGCTCCAACAAAGTGCATACCATGATAGCGCAAATGTGTCACGCGAGATTGAAATCAATGATCCTGTATTTGTATTAAATTATGGACAAGGTCCCAAGTGGCTTCCCGGCACTGTCGTGGCCAAAGAGGGGAGCAGGGTGTTTCGGGTCAAACTTTCAAATGGACTCATTCACCGGAAACACTTGGACCAAATCAAACTCAGATTCACGGACTATCCTGAGCAACCCACCTTGGACCCTACCTTTTTTGATCCCCCAACACACACACCAGTGGCAACCGGCACCATGGTTGACCACGAAGCAGAACCCATCATCCACAGCAGCCCTGCAGGGCCCAACACACCAGGCAGCCCAGCAAGGCCAGCTGCACAGCAGCCCAGCGAGGGCCCAACAAATGATTCAACAACACCAGCTTTCACACCGAGACAATCAACCAGGGCAAGAAGGGCCCCAGATCGACTCACATTGTAAATAGTTGACTTTTGGGGTGAATGTTGTTATATATGTGGACTTGTATTTCCTCTGTACAGCCACCAGAGGGCTCATTCCCCGGAGTCCCAAGGGATCCCGTAATCTCTTGGGAGCACAGGTATTTAAGGAGGCTTTACAGGTTCGAGAGGCACTCTGGAGACCTGCAATAAAAGACTAAGGACACACTTTACTTTGAGCTCACAACATTCAGTCTGACTCTTTCTCCACACACAACAGTAACCACGGCCGCCATTACGTTGCAGAGCTCCTCTTCACTTTCAGTATTCCCCGTTCTCCTCGGTGGGCAGAGCACACTGTTGGATGCTAAATTCCACAAGCTACTTTCCTCCCTCTAGATCCAAATAATTGTGAATGGCCATAGTGTATATCACTTGGGCAACTATTCCCTTCACTCTGTTACTCTCAGATGAAAATGTTGGTTGTACGCTAGTCAGAATCTGATTTTTCTGACTCTCCATGTTTGAATGGACAGTATCGAGAAGGTACTTCAGCACGGCCAGTGCCCCAAGTTGAACTTGGTCATTATCAACTGCCAGTTGCATCTGAAGGAACTTTAGTATCTGGCTTCTCAAAGCCGGAGCTAGAACTCTGAAGCAGCAAAGGATTTCCTTTAGCAGTTTCTCAGAAAGAGGGTTGCTGGTTGTTCCATCACAATACAGATCTGCTTCTGTAAACTGATCAGCAGACTCTGCAGTTGTGTCACTAGTACGTCACTGTCCCTCTCTATGGCAGTGTGCAGTGCACTGTGCAGACACTGAGTGACACAAAGATCGGGAGAGGTTTCCTTGTACATGGAGAGAATGGTTGGAATTAAGTTGGGGAGATTCTTGTGCATTTTGTTATCAGGTAGTAGGTGGATTATCCGGGCTACTGCTTTTATTACTGCTGTGCTCACCTTGGGCTCTTTCATGGGCAGCTATCAATTCAAAAGCAGATCATAAGCCGCAGAAATCTCATAGAAGAGCAACTCCTTCTTCAGTTTAGCTGTTGGGTTCACCTCTGTGTTGGACAGGTACATTAGAATGCTCTCGCTAAAAAGACTCCATGCAGTATAGAGAGTCCATTTCATTTCCCCATCGGTTATGCTATTAAACATGGGGAGCATGTTTTTCAAGACAGGCTTGAGCCGAGTTACTGTGCAATGCACGTTTGCTCTACACAGCCTTGCCAGTGTCAGCACCACGTATAAATGTTCTTTGGTCCATGACCCAATGCACACTGATTCTATGTGCTTGAAAATTTCAATGGGAAACCCGGCACCCAGACTAACCAGGAGGCAACTTGCCGCTTCCTGATGTTCAACATTCTCTGATCTGGTCACGTCCATCAAAGCCAAGTTGGTCAGTTTTTTAGCCAGCTGTACGTGTAAGTGTTGACGGTTAACCTTTATCACCAACGTCATAGCCGTTAGTAAGGTCGAACGTTGTACCGCTGGCAACTTGTTTTTGCTCAGATATTTATGACAGTACGTAAGGACGTATTTATGATTGATCCTTCCTAGTTCTTGCAGCGACTCAGTTTATCTAATTTGCACAAATTCATCTTCATCAGAAAACAAATTAATAATCATGGCCATCGAACGTTTTATTCTGTTTGTCACCATTTTGCTGGAATTCAAACAATTCTGTTGTTTCAGACAATGTGTCCTAGTGATGAACACACGTGTAACAAACCTCTGCTTTTACTCACGGATTATCAGAGTATTGCTGATGTTACATTGTTGATTTGATATTTCGATGTTTATTTGTCTCCCTAACATGGGCTCTTTCTCTCCTGTGAATGGATCTTCTCACACACAGAGATGTCCGTCCTATGCAGACTTTTCTTTGTAGATTCCAAATTCGATGGTCTTGAACTAGTTTAATGCTTTAAAGCGTTTGATTGATTGATTGTTTTAAAAAAATGTCTTTTGAAAACTCGCTCCCTCCTTCTCCTCGTGGTCAAACACACAGTTTAATTGCTGGATGACCAAGCAGCCGACCGCTTTATGTGAAAAAGGCGGTGTCATTTCACAAAATTCATTGTGACGTCTTGTGACTTGAGCTGTCACATGACTTGCCAGGTGATGACTTCACTGGTGAGGGTGACCTCACAATTGATTGCGTCGTGTATCTATGGGTTGATAAACTGCCTTTAAAATTATTTTTCAGAAAGCTAATGATAAATAATGGGTGCAAAAGCCAGTTTAAAAAATACTCTGTTTTTCTATTGTTCCTACCAAAGTGGATTACTTCAGTTCTCCACATTATAGGCTCAATTTTCCTCCGTTATTTGTGCCACTTTTTTTGGCCTAAATTTTTTTTTAAATCCCAGTTTCCCCAAAGTTTGTGCATCAGTGTAACTCAGTTAGTTGCAATTTTTTTCGGTTAGTTGTTTTTGCGTCACAGGGGACAGGAACTGATGTCTGCACCAGTTTTTCACAATTATGCATCAAAACATTGGCGCAGAAAGACGCCATTGTTTATATGCAAAGTTTTGGAGGGAGTCAAGAACACATTAAATATGCAGCATGAAGCTAATTTTTTCCAACTGAAAACACAAAATGGAAGTGTCATACAATTCTTTAATTTTGGATTTTTAAAAAAAGTGCCATGTCACCACCGATCATTTCCAAAGCGGGCTTGAAGGCCGGAGCGTTGGCCGGCAGAATCGGTCCCTCGCCAGGACACGGGCTCGGCTTCAAAAGAAGCCTGGGGGGTGGGGTTATGGAAGCTGAACTGAAGGGATGAGAACCCTTACACTATGCAGCAAGCAGCATCAAATGAAGCACCTAATCTAAGCAAGCCTATTGCACATGCTCAGACCAGGGTGTGATCCATACTAAGGCGTCAACCTTGGGGAGAGAGACAACAATGAAGCTTGTCCTGCTGTTTTGAGCTTCTTGAAAAGGTTCTATTTAATCATGGGGGAAATACTGACAATGCCATACCTTGTGCAAGCCTTCTGCATGATGGTGCTGCAGAGGAGACAATTGATTCGACGTCATCACATGAGGAGCCTCAGAGCACATAGGATGACGTCGGGTATATTGAGACGGGTATTCATACCTGCACCTCAGTGATGCAGACTGTGTCAGAAGGCTGCGTTTCCGCAAATAAGTTGTAAGTGAGATCTGTGAGTTGGTGAAAGCAGACCTGCAACCTAAGAGCATCAGAAGAACTGCTTTGTCAGTTGAAGTGAAGGTTACAGCTGCACTTTCATTCTATGCCTCCGGATTGTTTCCAGCTACAACGGAGGATGTGTGCTCCATCTCTCAACATGTAACACATGTCTGTATTCGCCAGGTGACGGCTGCATGTATGCACATAGGAATGACTTCATAAAGTTCCCCATAACCGCCCAAACAGTGCGTGAAAGGGCTGTGGGCTTCTCCAGGGATTGCTGGCTTGTCAAAGGTACAGGGCTGCATTCATTGTACCCACATCGCCTTGAGCACCATTGGAGGATTCCGAGAGGTACAGGAACAGAAAAGGCTTCCACTCCGTTAATGTGCAACTCTTGTGTGACGACATGCATCACATCATGTCCGTCAATGCAAGATACTCTGGAGGCACCCATGATGCATTAAACCTACACGAGAGCACCATATCTGCCATGTTTCAGCAGCAGCCAGAAGGGCAGAACTGGCTACTAGGAGACAAAGGATATGGCCTCGCCACCTGGCTCATGACATCCCTACGTGTAACCCAGACGGAAGCTGACTGGGAATAAAGCATGTCTCACATTGTGATGCACAGCATCATTGAGAGGACCATAGGCATATTGAGCAGCATTTCCGATGCCTGGACCATTCCAGAGGCTACTTGCTGTACTCTTCTGAGATATTCGGTCAGTTCACTGTTGTGTGCTGTATGCTGCATAACTTAGCCATCATGAGGCAGCAGCAGCTGGTAGTAGAAGACCCACCTGTGGTGAGAGAGGCTGATGATGAGGAGGAGAACGAGTACGGGTTGGGGGTAATATATTAGCGTGGATAGAGAATTGGCTAACTAACAGAAAACAGAGAGTCGGGATAAATGGGTCATTTTCCGGTTGGCAAACAGTGACTAGTAAGGTGCCGCAGGGATCAGTGCTGGGTCCTCAACTATTTACAATCTATGTTAATGACTTGGATGAAGGGACCAAGTGTAATGTAGCCAAGTTTGCTGATGATACAAAGATGGGTGGGAAATTGTGAGGAGGACACACAAAATCTGCAAAGGGATATAGACAGGCTAAGAGAGTGGGCAAACATTTGGCAGATGGAGTATAATGTGGGAAACTATGAGGTCATGCACTTTGGCAGAAATAATAGAAAAGCAAATTATAATTTAAATGGAGATAAATTGCAAAGTGCTGCAGTACAGAAAGACCTGGGGGTCCTTGTGCATGAAACACAAAATGTTAGTATGCAGGTACAGCAAGTGATCAGGAAGGCCCAGGGAATCTTGGCCTTTATTGCAAAGGGGATGGAATATAAAAGCAGAGAAGTCCTGCTGCAACTGTATAGGGTATTGATGAGGCCACACCTGGAGTACTGCGTATAGTTTTGGTCTCCGTATTTAAGGAAGGATATACTTGCATTGGAGGCTGTTCAGAGAAGGTTCACTAGGTTGATTCTGGAGATGAGGGGCTTGACTTATGAGGAAAGGTTGAGTAGGTTGGGCCTATTGGAGTTCAGAATAATAAGAGGTAATCTTATTGAAGCTTATAAGATAATGAGGGGGCTCGACAAGGTAGGTGCAGAGAGGATATTTCCACTCATAGGGTTTAATTAGGAGGGGGAAAGTAGAGTATGAGAGGAAGCTTGCAGGGAACATAAAAACTGACTGCAAAAGCTTCTATAGATATGTGAAGAGACAAAGATTAGTGAAGACCAATGTAGGTCCTTTGCAGTCAGAATCAGGTTTCATAATGGGGAACAAAGAAATAGCAAACCAATTGAACAAATACTTTGGATCTATCTTCACTAAGGAAGACACAAATAACCTTCCGGAAATACTAGGGATTCGAGGATCTAGCGAAAAGGAGGAACTGAAGGAAATCCTTATTAGTCAGGAAATTGTGTTAGGGGAATTGATGGGATTGAAGGCCGATAAATCTCCAGGGCCTGATATGCTGCATCCCAGAGTACTTAAGGAAGTGGCCCTAGAAATAATGGATGCATTGGTGATAATTTTCCAACATTCTATTGACTCTGGATCAGTTCCTATGGAGTGGAGGGTAGCTAATGTAACACCACTTTTTAAAAAGGGAGGAAGAGAGAAAACAGGGAATTATAGACCGGTTAGTCTGACATCGGTGGTGGGGAAAATGTTGGAATCAATTATTAAAGATGAAATAGCAGTGCATTTGGAAAGCAGTGACAGGATCGGTCCAAGTCAACATGGATTTATGAAAGGGAAATCTCCTAGAATTTTTTGAGGATGTAACGAGTAGAGTGGACAAGGGAGAACCAGTGGATGTGGTGTATTTGGACCTTCAAAAGGCTTTTGACAAGGTCCCACACAAGAGATTAGTGTGCAAAATTAAAGCACATGGTATTGGGGGTAATGTACTGACTTGGATAGAGAACTGGTTGGCAGACAGGAGGCAGAGAGTGGGAATAAACGGGTCCTTTTCAGAATGGCAGCCAGTGACCAGTGGGGTGCCGCAGGGTTCAGTGCTGGGACCCCAGCTATTTACAATATACATCAATGATTTAGATGAAGGAATTGAATGTAATATCTCCAAGTTTGCAGATGACACAAGCTGGCTGGCGGTGTGAGCTGTGAGGAGGATGCTAAGAGGCTGCAGGGTGACTTGGACAGGTTAGGTGATTGGGCAAATGCATGGTAGATGAAGTATAATGTGGATAAATGTGAGGTTATCCACTTTGGTGGTAAAAACAGGAAGATAGAATATTATCTGAATGGTGACAGATTAGGAAAAGGGGAGGTGCAACGAGACCTGGGTGTCATGGTACATCAGTCATTGAAAGTTGGCATGCAGGTACAGCAGGTGGTGAAGAAGGCAAATGGCATATTGGCCTTCATAGCTAGAGGATTTGTGTATAGGAGGTCTTACTGCAGTTGTACAGGGCCTTGGTGAGGCCTTACTTGGAATATTGTGTTCAGTTTTGGTCTCCTAGTCTGAGGAAGGATGTTCTTGCTATTGAGGGAGTGCAGCGAAGGTTCACCAGATTGATTCCCGGGATGGCAGGACTGACATATGAGGAAAGACTGGATCGACTAGGCTTGTATCCACTGAAGTTTAGAAGAATGAGAGGGGATCTCATAGAAACATATAAAATTCTGACGGGATTGGACAGGTTAGAGGCAGGAAGAATGTTCCCATTGCTGGGGAGTTCCAGAACCAGGGGTCTAAGAATAAGGGGTAGGCCATTTAGGACCAAGATGAGGAGCAACTTCTTCACTCAGAGAGTTGTTAACCTGTGGAATTCTTTACTGCAGAAAGTTGTTGAGATCAGTTCGTTAGATATATTCAAAAGGGAGTTAGATATGGCCCTTACGGCCAAACGCAATAAGGGATATGGAGAGAAAGCAGGAAAGGGGTACTGAGGTTGAATGATCAGCCATGATCTTATTGAATGGTGGTGCAGGCTCGAAGGGCCGAATGGCCTACCCCTGCACCTAATTTCTATGTTTCTAAAGCTAAGGGACATAGTCTTAGAATAAGGGGCTGCCCAGTTAAAACTGAGATGAGGAGAAATTTCTTCTCTGAGGATTGTAAATCTGTGGAATTCTCTGTCCTAGAGAGCTGTGGAGGCTGGGTCATTGAATATATTTAAGGTGGAGATTGACAGATTTTTGAGCGACAAGGGAATAAAGGGTTATGGGGAGAGGGCAGGGAAGTGGAGCTGAGTCCATGATCAGATCAGCCATGATCTTATTGAATGGCGGAGCAGGCTCGGGGGGCCGAATGGCCGACTCCTGCTCCTACCTGAACCCAGAGCATGACGGCGGAGGAGGGCGGGCCGTTGTGCCCCTTTAACGATTGCTCGAGCCTTGTGCCTGCAGCTCATCCGTGAACGCTTTACTGGTGCCGGAGGGCTCACCGATAACTATTCCAAATAGATGCTGTTTACTGTTAATGGGACAAATAATGGAAATTATTCTTCTTTACTTCAAAAAGTTGTGTTAACAGTGGAACAAATAACAGAAATGATTCAAATATATTTTATTCAAAAGTTTAACAAACACTTGTTTGCACTTAACTTAACTTTAATAAAAATATTCTGGTAGCAAACTTTAAAGTTTTCAGTTAAGATCACTTACAAACTTTTAAACTTGTAAATTTACATAACTTACAAAAAATTTTAACGAGAACAATTACAATAGTAACAATAATAATAACAACAACAGCAAAGAAAGGCTGCACCCATCTCTCCTCCACCTTATTCTAAGACCGCCCGCTGCGCTTGGTCTTGGTGACTTCACCCCTGCCCGCAGGCTATGGCACAGTGTTTCTCGGGTTGGTACCAAGCTTATTCTTCAAACATCTCGGATAATGGGGGTGGGTCGGGGGAGGGGGCAGGCAGCTGGTAATGTGGAAGGCCCAGCTTGGGCCTCTTCAGAGGCTGGTCTGGGGATTGGGTGGGAGTGGCAGTTGATTCCATCAATGGCTGCGGGGTCTGGGCGTGTTCCCTTATTGCAACTGCTAACTGACATTCCTTCCCTCGTGCACCAACATTGTATCAGCTGTCTGAGACATTTCCTCCCTCACATTCCCGGACAGTGTTCCCATTTCTCATGTAAGTGTTGTTACTTCTCCTGACAGTCCTGATACCTCATCACCCACCCCACTGATGGTGTCCAGGAGAATTCGGGTAAGGTCAATGCTCTCCACACCCATCATTTGAACCACATCTGTTAGATCCTGCACCTCAGGAGGGTGCTGTCGAGCTCTCATACCCTCCTTACCCTGGGTGTGGCTCACACCCCAACCCTGGGACCCGCAGCCTCAGACAGTGGGGCCCTGGGTGTGCCCTCGCTGCACCCCACTAGGATCCCCAGCCTCGGATTGTGGGAAACCATGGAATGTCCTAACACTCCTACCACTCAGGAAACGGGCTGGTACCTCAATGGACGGCACCTGCACCTCCTCCAGAGTGAGTACAACAGTGGGGGCTTCATCAATCCCCTCACCTTCCCTCTCACCCCCATGCTCTTGGTCTGGAAGGTGGGATTGGAAGGTGTTCTCTTCAGGCTCATCCGCGTCTGAATAATCTTCTGCATCGGCAGGGTTGGCCTCAAGTTCTGAAAAATATAACAGAAATGGTTAGCAGCAGAGGCGGGGGCAGGGTGGGTGGTATGAGTAGGCTCACACAGTGCAGGCAGAAGGCTGATTTGAAGGACCACGCCGAATGATAGCACATTGCCTCAACCGAAGCGAAGCTGATGGAGACATCCCCATGAACCGAAGCCTGGCTAGCCCCCGCAGTACTTAACATTTAGCAAAAGCCAGACTGTGGAATTTGTAGGACTTACCCTCTCCCTCGAGTGTGGGCCCAGCTTGTGCAGTGGTGTTTGATTTTCTCCAGGCAGGACCCAGCAAAGCAGCGACCCTCTCTTCAAAGGGTGTCAGTGGGTGCAGATTTGCTGGGCCTCTTCCTGTTCGAGTTCTTTCCCTTTTGTTCTGTGCCACCTTCCTCTGCAAAGATGAAAATATAATTTTTTTAGAGAGGGAGTCTTTCTGCTGGGTGGGACATACACAGATGGTCACATTTACAATTGCAATTCCAGTGAATAAATGAAAATATTACTTACACGAACTACTTGATCAAGGTCCTGCCATTTCTTTTTGCACTGGCCTCCAGACCTCTGGGTGGTCACCATTGTGCAGTTATCTTCTGAAAGTTGGTTCCAGCATTTCTTCATTTTGATGAAACCTTTATGTGACTTCTGCTGGTGTCCAGCTCATGCCATCTGGCCTCAATCACAATAACTAGTGCCTCCACTTTGTCCTGTGAGAAATTCTTGGTCCTTGCACCGTGTTGCACCTTGTATTGCAGCTCCGATTTTTCCAATGAGAATTAAACTTCTCACAACTGGCTCTTTAAAAGTGGCTGAATGCAGACCGAGAGCTGTACTGGGCATGTGCGCCCATAGCAATCACGTTAAAAACATCCTTTTTTTTTCGTGCATGCGCAGAAGTGGGGTGGCATCATTTTTTTGGGCACAGACATTAGTCTCCACACCGAAGCGACAGGACAGGCTGTGTGGCACCAAATTCAAAAAGTAGAACGGGGAAACTTGCTATTATATTTTTGGAGTTGTCAGGGCCAAAAATAACGGGCGTAACTCTGGCAATACGCCAAAACATGGCACTGGGGAAAATTCAGCCATATGATATAGATTGTAAATAGCTGAAGCCAAAGCACTGATCCTTGCAGCACCCCAGCAGTTATAGCCTGCCAAAGCCTTATTCTGAGACAGTGACCCCTGGTTCTAGACTCCCCAGCTGAGGAAACATCCTCCCTGCATCTACCCTGTCTATCCCTGTAAGAATTTTGTATGTTTCAATGAGATCACCTCTCATTCTTCTAAACTCTAGAGAATATAGGCCTAGTCTACTCAATCTCTCCTCATAGGACAATTCCCCCATCCCAGGAATCAGTCTGGTGAACCTTCGTTGCACTCACTCTATGGCAAGTATATCCTTCCTTAGGTAAGGAAACCCAAACTGTGCACAATACTCCAGGTGTGGTCTCACCAGGGCCCGATATAATTGCAGAAAGCCGTCTTTACTCTTGTACTCAAATCCTCTTGTAATAAAGGCCAACATACCATTCGCTTTCTTAATCACTTGCTGTACCCACATGTTAACTTTCAGTGATTGGTGTACAAGGACACCCAGGTCCCTCTGAACACCAACATTTCCCAATCTCTCACCATTTAAAAATACTCTGCTTTTCTATGTTTCCGACCAAAGTGGATAACTTCACATTTCCCCACATTATATTCCATTTGCCATGTTCTTGCCCACTCACTCAGCCTGTCTAAAGCCCCTTGACGTCTCTTTGCATCCTCCTCACAACTTACATTCCCACCTAGCTTTGTATCATCAGTAAACTTGGATATATTACATTTGGTCCCCTCATCCAAATCATTGATATAGATTGTGAATAGCTGGGGCCCAAGCACTGATCCTTGAAGTACCCCACTAGTTACAGACTGCCAACTCGAAAATGACCCGTTTATTCCTACTCTCTGTTTTCTGTCCGTTGACCAATTCATAATCTATGCTGGTATATTACCCCAATCCCATGAGCCCTAATTTTGTTTAATCACCTCTTGTTCAATAACCTTATCGAATGCCTTCTGAAAATCCAAATACACCACACTCATTGGTTTCCCCTTATCTATTCTGCTAGTTACAACCTCAAAAAACTCTTAACATGATTTCCCTTTTCATAAATCCATGTTGACTGTGCCCAATCCTATTATTATTTTATAACAGTGCCCTGTTACCACTGTTTAATAATAAATTCTAACATTTTCCCTGCTATTGATGTCAGGCTAACTGGTCTGTAGTTCCCCGTTCTCTCTCTCACTCCTTTCTTCAATAGCAGGGTTACATTCGCTACCTTCCAATCCATGGGACCTGAGGATCCTGCAGTGCCCCCTTGCTGAAAACAAATTGTGGGAAGTAAACGGGCCGGGAACGCCAACAATCAGGCCTGTGAGCCAGCTTCCATTTCTCCCTCTTTATACAGTGAAAAACTTGCATTTATATAGCGCCTTTCACAGCCTCAAGCTGTCCAAAGTGACTTTCAGCCAATGAAGCACATTTGGAAGTGTTGTCACTGTTGTAATGTCGGAAAATCGACAATCAAGTCTGCACAGCAAGCTCCCACTAACAGCACTGCGATAACGACCACATCATGTTTTTTTCTTCAGTGATGGTGCTTTAGAACAAATAAGACCATAAGAACATAAGAATTAGGAACAGGAGTAGGCCATCTAGCCCCTCGAGCCTGCTCCGCTATTCAACAAGATCATGGCTGATCTGGCCGTGGACTCAGCTCCACTTACCCGCCCGCTCCCCGTAACCCTTAATTCCCTTATTGGTTAAAAATCTATCCATCTGTGATTTGAATACGTTCAATGAGCTAGCCTCAACTGCTTCCTTGGGCAGAGAATTCCACAGATTCACAACCCTCTGGGAGAAGAAATTCCTTCTCAACTCGGTTTTAAATTGGCTCCCCCGTATTTTGAGGCTGTGCTCCCTA
This sequence comes from Pristiophorus japonicus, assembly GCF_044704955.1. Taxonomy (NCBI): domain Eukaryota; kingdom Metazoa; phylum Chordata; class Chondrichthyes; family Pristiophoridae; genus Pristiophorus; species Pristiophorus japonicus. Next base: position 24,317,046 of record NC_092002.1, read on the forward strand.
GTTCTAGTCTCCCCGACCAGTGGAAACAACCTCTCTGCCTCTATCTTGTCTATCCCTTTCATTATTTTAAATGTTTCTATAAGATCACCCCTCATCCTTCTGAACTCCAACGAGTAAAGACCCAGTCTACTCAATCTATCATCATAAGGTAACCCCCTCATCTCTGGAATCAGCCTAGTGAATCGTCTCTGTATCCCCTCCAAAGCTACTATATCCTTCCTTAAGTAAGGTGACCAAAACTGCACGCAGTACTCCAGGTGCAGCCTCACCAATACCCTGTACAGTTGCAGCAGGACCTCCCTGCTTTTGTACTCCATCCCTCGCGCAATGAAGGCCAACATTCCATTCGCCTTCCTGATTACCTGCTGCACCTGCAAACTAACTTTTTGGGATTCATGCACAAGGACCGCCAGGTCCCTCTGCACCGCAGCATGTTGTAATTTCTCCCCATTCAAATAATAATCCCTTTTACTGGGTTTTTTTCCAAGGTGGATGACCTCACATTTTCCGACATTGTATTCCATCTGCCAAACCTTAGCCCATTCGCTTAACCTATCTAAATCTTTTTGCAGCCTCTCTGTGTCCTCTACACAATCCGCTTTCCCACTAATCTTTGTGTCATCTGCAAATTTTGTTACACTACACTCTGTCCCCTCTTCCAGGTCATCTATGTATATTGTAAACAGTTGTGGTCCCAGCACCGATCCCTGTGGCACACCACTAACCACCGATTTCCAACCCGAAAAGGACCCATTTATCCCAACTCTCTGCTTTCTGTTAGCCAGCCAATTTTCGATCCATGCTAATACATTTCCTCTGACTCCGCGTACCTTTATCTTCTGCAGTAACCTTTTATGTGGCACCGTATCGAATGCCTTTTGGAAATCTAAATACACCACATCCATCGGTACACCTCTATCCACCATGCTCGTTATATCCTCAAAGAATTCCAGTAAATTAGTTAAACATGATTTCCCCTTCATGAATCCATGTTGCGTCTGCTTGATTGCACTATTCCTATCTAGATGTCCCGCTATTTCTTCCTTAATGATAGCTTCAAGCATTTTCCCCACGACAGATGTTAAACCAATTGGCCTATAGTTACCTGCCTTTTGTTTGCCCCCTTTTTTAAACAGAGGCGTTACATTAGTTGCTTTCCAATCCTCTGGTACCTCCCCAGAGTCCAGAGAATTTTGGTAGATTATAACAAATGCATCTGCTATAACTTCCGCCATCTCTTTTAATACCCTGGGATGCATTTCATCAGGACCAGGGGACTTGTCTACCTTGAGTCACATTAGCCTGTCCAGCACTACCTCCCTAATGATAGTGATTGTCTCAAGGTCCTCCCTTGAGGCGGCAAATGCATGGCAGATGAAGTATAATGTGGATAAATGTGAGGTTATCCACTTTGGTCGTAAAAACAAAGAGACAGACTATTATCTGAATGGTGACAGATTAGGAAAAGGGGAGGTGCAATGAGACCTGGGTGTCATGGTATATCAGTCATTGAAGGTTGGCATGCAGGTGGTGAAGAAAGCAAATGGCATGTTGGCCTTCATAGGGAGGGGATTTGAGTACAGGGGCAGGGAGGTGTTGCTACAGTTGTACAGGGCCTTGGTGAGGCCACACCTGGAGTATTGTGTACAGTTTTGGTCTCCTAACTTGAGGAAGGACATTCTTGCTATTGAGGGAGTGCAGCGAAGGTTCACCAGACTGATTCCCGGGATGGCGGGACTGACATATCAAGAAAGACTGGATCAACTGGGCTTGTATTAACTGGAGTTCAGAAGAATGAGAGGGGATCTCATAGAAACGTTTAAAATTCTGACTGGTTTAGACAGGTTCAATGCAGGAAGAATGTTCCCAATGTTGGGGAAGTCCAGAACCAGGGGTCACTGTCTAAGGATAAGGGGTAAGCCATTTAGGACCGAGATGAGGAGAAACTTCTTCACCCAGAGAGTGGTGAACCTGTGGAATTCTCTACCACAGAAAGTTGTTGAGGCCAATTCACTAAATATATTCAAAAAGGAGCTAGATATAGTCCTTACTACTAGGGGGATCAAGGGGTATCCCATTATTAAATCCCCCTTCTCATCTTCTAAGGGACCAACATTTACTTCAGTCACTCTTTTCCGTTTTATATATCGGTAAAAGCTTTTACTATCTGTTTTTATGTTTTGCGCAAGTTTACCTTCGTAATCTATCTTTCCTTTCTTTATTGCTTTCTTAGTTATTCTTTGCTGTCGTTTAAAATTTTCCCAATCTTCTAGTTTCCCACTAACCTTGGCCACCTTATACGCATTGGTTTTTAATTTGATACTCTCCTTTATTTCCTTGGTTATCCACGGCTGGTCATCCCTTCTCTTACCGCCCTTCTTTTTCACTGGAATATATTTTTGTTGAGCACTATGAAAGAGCTCCTTAAAAGTCCTCCACTGTTCCTCAATTGTGCCACCGTTTAGTCTGTTCCCAGTCTACTTTTGCTAACTCTGCCCTCATCCCACTGTAGTCCCCTTTGTTTAAGCATAGTACGCTCGTTTGAGACACTACTTCCTCACCCTCAATCTGTATTACAAATTCAACCATACTGTGATCACTCATTCCGAGAGGATCTTTTACTAGGAGATCGTTTATTATTCCTGTCTCATTACGCAGGATCAGATCTAAGATAGCTTGCTCCCTTGTAGGTTCTGTAACATACTGTTCTAAGAAACAATCCCGTATGTATTCTATGAATTCCTCCTCCAGACTACCCCGTGCGATTTGATTTGACCAATCGATATGTAGGTTAAAATCCCCCATGATTACTGCTGTTCCTTTTTCACATGCCTCTAAGATTCCCTTGATTATTGTCCGCCCCACCATGAAGTTATTATTTGGGGGCCTATAAACTACGCCCACCAGTGACTTTTTCCCCTTGCTATCTCTAATCTCCACCCACAATGATTCAACATTTTGTTCATTAGAGCCAATATCATCTCTCACAACTGCCCTGATATCATTCTTTATTAACAGAGCTACCCCACCTCCTTTTCCTTCTTGTCTATCCTTCCGAATTGTCAGATACCCCTGTATGTTTAATTCCCAGTCTTGGCCACCCTGCAACCACGTTTCTGTAATGGCCACCAAATCATACCCATTTGTAATGATTTGTGCCGTCAACACATTTACTTTATTTCGAATGCTGCATGCGTTTAGGTAGAGTGTTTTAATACTAGTTTTTAAACCATGATTTTTAGTTTTGACCCCTCCTGCAGCCCCTTTATATTCATACATATTGTCCCTTCCTATCACCTTGTGGTTTACACTTACCCCAGTGCTACTCTGCTCTGTTGCCTCCTGCCTTTTGCATTCTTTCTTGGGGTCGTGTTCATCTGCGCTCTCACCCACTCTAACTCACTCAGAGCCCTCGCCTGGGTTCCGAATACTCCTCGCATTGAGGCACCGAGCTTTCAGGCTTGCCTTTTTATTACACTTTGACCCTTTAGAATTTTGCTGTAGATTGGCCCTTTTTGTTTTTTGCCTTGGGTTTCTCTGCCCTCCACTTTTCCTCATCTCCTTTCTGTCTTTTGCTTCTGTCTCCATTTTGTTTCCCTCTGTCTCCCTGCATTGGTTCCCATCCCCCTGCCATATTAGTTTAACTCCTCCCCAACAGCACTAGCAAACACTGCCCCTCGGACATTGGTTCCGGTCCTGCCCAGGTGCAGACCGTCCGGTTTGTACGGGTCCCACCTCCCCCAGAACCGGTTCCAATGCCCCAGGAATTAGAATCCCTCCCTGCTGCACCACTGCTCAAGTCACGTATTCATCTGCGCTATCCTGCGATTCCTACTCTGACTAGCACGTGGCACTGGTAGCAATCCCGAGATTACTACTTTTGAGGTCCTACTTTTTAATTTAGCTCCTAGCTCCTTAAATTCGTCTCGTAGGACCTCATCCCTTTTTTTACCTATGTCGTTGGTACCAATGTGCACCACGACAACTGGCTGTTCTCCCTCCCTTTTCAGAATGTCCTGCACCCGCTCCGAGACATCCTTGACCCCTGAACCAAGGAGGCAACATACCATCCTGGAGTCTCGGTTGCGGCCACAGAAACGCCTATCTATTCCCCTTACTATTGAATCCCCTATCACTATCGCTCTCCCACTCTTTTTCCTGCCCTCCTGTGCAACAGAGCCAGCCACGGTGCCATGAACTTGACTGCTGCTGCCCTCCCCTGATGAGTCATCCCCCTCAACAGTACTCAAAGCAGTGTATCTGTTTTACAGGGGGATGACTGCAGGGGACCCCTGCACTACCTTCCTTGCACTGCTCTTCCTGCTGATCTTCCATTCCCTATCTGGCTGTGGACCCTTCACCTGCGGTAAGACCAACTCGCTACACGTGCTACTCACGTCATTCTCAGCATCGTGGATGCTCCAGAGTGAATCCACCCTCAGCTCCAAATCCACAATGTGGTCCGTCAGGAGCTGGAGGTGGATACACTTCCCGCACACGTAGTCGTCAGGGACACCGGAAGTGTCCCCGAGTCCCCACATGGTACAGGAGGAGCATATCACGTGACCGAGCTCTCCTGCCATGACTTAACCCTTAGATACCCTTAAATTGGCGACAACAATGTTAACAGGTTACTTACTGATATAAAAAAGAAAAAGACAACAATGTTAATGGCTTACTTACTGCTGCGAAAAAGAAAAGCTACTTGCCAATCACTTACCCCTTTGGCTGTGACGTCACCTTTTGATTCCTTTCTACTTCTTTTTTGCTTTTTCTCCCAGCTGGAGCTGTACAAGCTGGGCCTTTATAGGCCTCACCCCACACCCCGGCCTCGCGCTGCTCGAACTTCCGCTCCTCCTCCGACGCTGGGCCTTTATAGGCCTCACCCCACACCCCGGCCTCGCGCTGCTCGAACTTCCGCTCCTCCTCCGACGTTGGGCCTTTATAGGCCTCACCCCACACCCCGGCCTCGCGCTGCTCGAACTTCCGCTCCTCCTCCGACGCTGGGCCTTTATAGGCCTCACCACGCACCCCGGACTCGCGCTGCTCGAACAATATTGTCCAGGACACCAGCGAGAACTCACCTGCCTTCTTTTAAATAGTGCCGTGGGGTCTCTTACTTCCCCTTGAGAGGACGGTTCAAGTGGAGTCTGAACTCGCGACCTTCCCACTCAGTGAATAGGAACCCATTTGAAGGTTAATGGAGTGAGTGAGTGAGTGAGTCTTCACAGGAGGAATACACCAAAAGTCACCTTCTGGAGCAGAATGATAAAAGCTACCGCAGGCCATTCGGCCCATCGTGCCTGCTGCTAGCTCTTTAACTGGAGCGACCTATCCCAGTCCCCTTTCCCCGTCTTGGCTCTGGATCCCGCAGGGTCCTAGTGCTGGTGTTGTGCGATGTCTCCGGCAGCATTGAGCCTCATCAGGGGCTGGGTGATTGGGCGAGCAAGCCTGCAGCGGCCAATCCTGGGGCACGGAAATCCACAGCGAGAGGTCAATAACGATGGCAATCAGGCCCCACACCGAATATCACATCCTTCTGTCGATCCATGCCCAGCTGTATAAACCCTGCCTGGATATCTGAGGACCGGAAATCCAAGTTTCCTGAAATTCAGCCCCACTGGAAAGCTGGTGCTCCCACACCTCTTTGGGGCCATTAGCGCTGACATTTATTCGTGGTTGGGCCACCCCATATTCAGCTCCATAAGTGAACAAATGGGTTCCAGCACTAATGAACCCTCCCAAGGTGGATATTTCAGCGGTGTGGCTGTCTTAATTTGAGCGTTATCACCACTGAGAAATTCAGCATGCAGGTAAGGGTTTCTAACAGGCCAACTGTTTGCAGCAAGGCCCTGAAGGGGGAAGGAGTTTGGGAGGATGGTTGGTGTTGGAGCTGCAAGGAAAGCCAACAGCTTCACTGATAGGGAGCTGGAGACACTGATGGACGGTGTGGAGGACTGGAGAAGAATAGTTTCCTGATGTGGGGAGACCTGGCAGACTGCCAGTACATAATGCATGGAGGGAGGTTGCAGGGGAGGTGTCGGGCCCCTCCATATATGTGAGGACGCACCCTCCCAGGAGGATGCTGGCCAATCTGCACCCGACCCTTCCAGGGTGGCGATGGGTCGACACCTCCTAGCTCCTCCTCCTCCTCAGCTGGTACTGCTGGCTCAACCTCATGATGGCCAGGTTGGGCAGCATGCAGCAGACCATGACGATGACAGAGACCTGTTGAGGGGAGTACTGCAAGGTAAACCGGAGCGTCCAGGCACCGGAACCTGTTTGTAAGGATGCCTATGTACTGCTCGATGATGCCCCCAGTGGCACAATGAGCGTCATTGTATGCACGCTCTGGCGCTGCCCTGGGGTTCTGCAGAGTAGTGAGCAGCCAGGTGGACATGGTCTCACCTTTGTCCCCAAGCAGCCGACCACAATCCTGATTCGGGCCGGTGGAGACGGCACACTGGTTTGGTGCAGAATGAACGAATCATGGCTGCTGCCTCCCTTGCCCGCTGCCTCTCTGCACGGTGCTGATGGCGATGCCTTCTCCTGCGTGCCGTCCTGTGTCTGACCAGGTGTACCAGATGTTGCCCTCCCAACAGTCCTCCCATCCTCAGGGTGAACCCTGCCAAACAGGTCTCTGCAGCCCACAGGCCTCCACTCAAGAGTCAGACCTGAAAGTTGTACAAAAGTACATGCAAACTTCTGAGCCGCACTCAGCAGGGTGAATGGAGCCAAAACGCTGAATAAAACTATATGAAAAGGTAAATACAGTGGATGATGTACTCTGAAATAAAAACACTAAAATTAATAAAAGGACTTCCCTACCAAAGGGAGAACACTCCAGCCGTGTCCCGTTCGAACACCGACTCGTGTACCTGGCGGGGGCACTGTTGGGAAAATCCCTGTCCTTTCTGTTTTCCAGCGTCCCGCACACTGCAGAGCTCACCGCTGTAACGTCTCCTTCACCACTCCAATCCCCCCCCGAGCTGAATATGGCTCGAGGAGGGAAAACTATCTTTTCGATCAGCCGCGCAAATCCCGCGGTAGTCGGCCCTTCAGTGACGATGAATTTCAGCGCCCTGATCTCCATATAATAAAACAGATATAGAGGCACTGAAGAACATAAGGTCATAAGAACATTAAAAAATAGCAGCAGGAGTCGGCCATACGGCCCCTCGAGCCTGCTCCGCCATTCAATAAGATCATGGCTGATCTGATCTTGGCCTCAACTCCACTTCCCGCCCGCTCCCCATAACCCTTGACTCCCGTTTAGTTCAAGAAATTGTCTGTTATGTTCAGAATAACTCCACAAGACTGTGTATTGTAAGCTCAAACTCTTATGACCTTGGTCTTTTTATTTTAACTCGAGTGAGGAGGCAGCGTGGTAGACTGCCTTTGAACCTGCTTGCCCAGGGTGTGCAGGTGACCCTTAGGTCTCCCACAGGTGCGACCCCTGGTGGCAAGTCTTACCCATTGGTAATGTTTACATACATAACATCATTCCCCCCCATAGTCTTAGATACAAGTTATTTACAAGTTGAGGTGATCCGGGGCTCTGCGTTCCCGGGTTGATCGCCTGAGTTGAAGTCCTGACATGGGTGAGTCAGTTGGATTATTGCTGTACTGCGGTGTGGCTGGTCTGATCGGACTGTCGGGCCTGGTAGATTCATCCTCGTGGTTGACCGCAAGGTCGATTGCTGCTTGGGTGTATCATTGATGGTAATGTCCTCTTCAAACTGTTCTTGGTTGTCAGTGAACCGCAGTTTGGTCTGATCCAAGTGCTTTCTGCATGTTTGTCCATTCAGAAGTTTGACAACAAACACTCTATTCCCCTTCTTGGCTAACACAGCGCCAGCAACCCATTTGGGACCATGTCCATAATTAAGAACAAGGTCATTATCCTCAATGTCACGTGATACAGCCGTGCGATCATGGTACACATTATGCCGGTGACGCCGGGTTTCTACGTGATCATTGAGAGCCGGGTGGACTAAGGAGAGCCTGGTTTTGAGTGCTCTCTTCATTAACAATTCTGTAGGGGGATCCCCGATAAGCGAGTGGGGTCACGTGCGGTAGCTGAGCAGAATCCGAGATAACCAGGTCTGCAGAGAACCGTCCGTCACGCGTTTCAAGCTTTGCTTGATGGTTTGGACTGCCCAGTCCACTTGACCATTGGATGCGGGCTTAAACGGCGCAGACCTGACATGCGTGATGCCATTGCGGGTCATGAACACGTTGAATTCCGAGCTGGTGAAACACGGTCCATTGTCACTAACAAGGACATCGGGCAAACCATGGGTGGTGAACATGGCCTGGAGGCTTTCAATGGTGGCAGTGGACGTACATGACGACATTATTATCCATTTAGAGTAAGCGTCCACTGCTACTCGGAACATCTTTCCTAGAAAGGGGCCAGCGAAATTTACTTGGACCTGGATCACGGTTTGGAGGGCCATGACCACAGGCTCAATGGGGCCTCCCTTGGTGCATTGCTCAACTGTGAGCAAGTGTTACATTGGTGTACGCATGACTCCAATTCCGAGTCAATGCCGGGCCTCCAAACGTGTGACCTGGTAATAGCCTTCATCATGACTATGCCTGGGTGGGTACTGTGAAGGTCACATATAAACATTTCCCTGCAAAGTTACATGTTGGTGATTCCTTAATATCAAAGGGTATAATGACACTTAACTTCAATCAAATAAAATGTAACTGTCACTAAGGTGATGCCCACCATTGATGTATCACCTGCACACCCAGCAGTGTGTCAGCCTTGTAAATAACACTAACGTTCTTTCAGGCAAAACGATTATTGATGAGCTCCTGACGTAAGGCTCTTGCAGCTATCATGCCACCATGGGCCCTTCCATGCGGTTTACAGGGGGGGCGGGAGCATGGCTTCAGCATCAGCCTGATTGTCTGGGCCGATGTCAGCGTCCGCCTCCTCGTCCTCCTCTTCCTCTCTCTGGTGAGGTGCACTGTCAGACTCATCAGGCAATTCTTGTCCCCTCCTGATAGCCAAGTTGTGCAGCATGGAGCACACCACCACGAATTGAACTACCTGCTCAGGGTGGTATTGGAGCTCGCCTCCTGAGTGGTCCAGGCATCTAAAGTGCTGCTTCAGCACTTCGATGGTTTTCGCCACGATATTGCATGTGGCTCTGTGGCTCTCGTATCACCTCTTGGCTTCAGTGTGGGTGTCACATGGAGGATCATCAGCCAGGTGGCGAGGCGATATTCTTTGTCACCAAGCATCCAGCATTGACCTTCTAGCTGATTGTTAAACAAGCGATGTGCGTACAGTCTATTGCTCCCTGCACATTGGGGAAGTTTGCAATTCTGGAGAAACCTAGAGCCCTCTCACTCTGTGCCTCCCTGGTCATAGGGAAGCTGATCAAGTCCCTCCTGCATGCGTAGAGGGCTTCAGTGACCTGTCTAATGCAGCAACGTGTGGCATGCTGAGAAAGCCCGCCAATGTCGCCAGCTGTGACCTTAAAAGAACCCGAGGCATAGAACGACAGTGCCTCAGTGACTTTGACCTCGACGGACAGTGCAGTACTGATGGTGTTGGCAGGCTGCAGATCTCCCCTTATCAGCTGGCATACCTCAGTGATAACCTCTTTGTGGAAGCGCAGTCTCCGAAGGCAGGTGGTGTCGGGCAATTTGAGGTAATAATGCTTCTCCCTGTACTTGTGGAGGGTGTAATGTCTGGTCATCCTCATCGGTCTGGCACATCTTATATTGGGCACATAATACTGTGGAGCGTACCTTCGGTGATCTCGAGTCTGTTGCATGTAATTGGTCATCAAGAGCAGGTGAGAAAGGACAGGCCCCACTGCAGTAGCTCTCTGTTTTCCACCGATTGGTCACAAACAAGGAATGTCCTGACGAAGACACCTCTTCAATTCCAATCGGTCACAGTGTGGTCACGAGATTTGTAGAGATGTTCACATCAACTCCAACGCCCTGCAGAGTACATCCGAACTCCGCCGAGGTGGAAACACAGCAGCCTTTTAAAGGATGTGACATGTGATCTACAACATGGCGTCCATAACGCTGTGATTAGTTCCGGTTAGTTCCACTTTTTCTGGGCGGTGTTTTGGCCGAGCGATATTGTGGGTGATATGTGTGCGAGATGTTGAAAGTGACGCTGGGCGATCTCATGGCCGCTAGTTTTGCCAAATGAGCTCTTTACGACAAAAAAAAAAGTGGGTGGGCGGTATTATTTTTTCTCAGCGTTAAGCAAATGGGGAAAGTAACGCTCGCCGATAAGTTTCCGAGAAATGCTCGTCGGTTTCCATTTTGTGGCTAAATGGGCGATATATGGGCATTATACGTCATTTCAGCGATAAAATGGACGTTAAGCATGCAGAAAAAGTGGAGGTTCTAGCCCTATGGGCTTTTACTTTCGTGACCAGTCTGCCATGTGGGACCTTATCAAAAGCTTTGCTAAAATCCATATACACTACATCGTACACACTGCCCTCATCGACCCTCCTGGTTACCACCTCGAAAAATTCAATCAATTTAGTCAGACACGACCTTCCCTTAACAAATCCATGCTGACTGTCCTTGATTAATCCATGTCTTTCCAAATGAAGATTTATCCTGTCTCTCAGAAATTTTTCCAATAATTTTCCCACCACTGAGGTTAGACTGATTGGCCTGTAATTACTCGGTCTATCCCTTTCTCCCTTTTTAAACAAAAGTACAACATTAGCAGTCCTCCAGTCCTCTGGCACCACACCTGTAGCCAGAGAGGATTTGGAAATGATGGTCAGAGCCTCTGCTATTCCTTCTTTTGCTTCTCTTAACAACCTGGGATACATTTCATCTGGGCCTGGGGATTTATCCACGATCAAAGCTGCTAAGCCCCTTAATACTTCCTCTCTCACTATGTTTATCTCATCTAATATTTCACACTCCTCCTCCCTCATTGCAAAGTCTGCATCGCCCCTCCCTTTTGTGAAAACAGATGCAAAGTATTCATTAAGAATCACACCCACGTCTGCTTCCACACACAGATTTCTTTTATGGTCTCTAATAGCCCTCACTTTCTTTAGTTATCCTCTTGCTCTTAATGTATTTATAAAACATCTTTGGGTTTTCCCTGATTTTACTTGCCAACGTTCTCTCATGCTCTCTCTTTGCTTTCCTGATATCTTCTTTAATTGCGGCCCTGCACTTCTTATACTTCTCCAGAGTCTCTGCAGTATTGAGTTCTCGGTATCTGTCATAAGCCTCCCTTTTTTTCTTTATCTTATCCTGTATGACCCTCGACATCCAGGGGGCTCGAGATTTGTTAGTCCCACCCTTTTTCTTTAAGGGAACATACTTGCTCTGTACCCTCAGGATCTCCTCCTTGAATGCCTCCCACTGCTCTGACACTGATTTACCATCAAGTAGCCGTTTCCAGTCACTTTGGCCAAATCCCATCTCAGCTCAGCAAAATTGGCTTTACCCCAATTGAGAACATTTGTTCCTGATCCACCTTTGTCCTTTTCCATAACTCCCCTAAATCTAACTGAATCTAAGAAAGAGCTTCTGCTGAGAGAGTTTGAGCAGCTAGGGACTAAATTGAAAAGCAGAACCACAAAGGTAATAATCTTTGCATTATTACCTGAGCCACGAGCAAATTGGCATAGGGTCAATAGAATCAGGGAGATGATTGCGTGGCTCAGAGGTTGGTGTGGGAGAAGTGGGTTTCGATTCGTGCGGCACTGGACCAATACTCAGGAAAGAGAGAGCTGTTCCGTGGAGACGGACTACACCTGAACTATGCTGGGACCAGAGTTCTAGCGAAGCGACTAACTAGGGAGGTAGACTGGGCTTTAAACTAAATAAGGGGGCGGGGGAGGGGGAGGGGGAGGGGGTGTGGACGGTCACAGTAGAGAGCAATCTAGAACGCTAAAGAGAAAAGAAAAGGAAGCAATGCAGGAAAGTGATTGTGGTGGGGATAACCAGATTATGTCAGGAAGGGACAGAGCAGACAAACAAACGATTGCACTAACAAATAGGGTCCAGGTAAGAAAAAATAGAGATAAGACAAATAGGGCTATAGTACAAAATAATGTTAAGATGTCTAATAATGTTAAAAGACTAATTTAAAAGCATTGTATCTGAATGCACGAAGCATCTGTAATAAGGTAGATGAATTAACAGCGCAAATAGATGTAAATGAATACGATATAGTTGCAATTATGGATTCATGGTTGCAGGGTGACCAGGGTTGGGAACTGAATATCCAAGGATATTCGATATTTAGGAAGGACCGGCAAAAAGGAAGAGGGGGTGGTGTAGTGTTGTTAGTAAAGCATTAAATCAGAGCAATAGTGAGAAAGGATATTGGCTCAGATAATCAAGATGTAGAATCAGTCTGGGTGGAGCTAAGGAGCACCAAGAGGCAGCAAACATTGGTGGGAGTTGTCTATAGGCCTCCAATCAGTAGTGGTAGTGTAGGGGACGGCATCAAACAGGAAATTAGAGATGTATGCAGCAAGGGTACTACAATAATCGTAGGTGACTTTAATCTACATATAGACTGGCCAAACCAAATTAGTAATAATACTGTGGCAGATGAATTCCTGGAGTGTGTACGAGTTGGTTTTTTAGGCTAGTATGTTGAGGAGCCTACTAGGGAACAGGCTATCCTAGATTGGGTATTGTGTAATGAGAAGGGGTTAATTAACAGTCTTGTTGTGCGGGGTCCTTTAGTGAAGAGTGACCATAACATGATTAAATTTCTTATTAAGGTGGAAAGTGAAGTAGTCCAATCCAAAACTAGGGTCCCAAATCTAAACAAAGGAAACTACGAAGGTGTGAGGAATGAATTGGCTGTGATAGATTGGGAAGATTCATTAAAAGGCATGACGGTGGATAGGCAATGGCAAACATTTCAGGAACGAATGCATGAATTGCAACAGTTATACATCCCGTTCTGGCATAAAAACACAAAAGGAATAGTGGCCCAACCATGCTAACAAAAGAAATGAACGATAATATTGGATCCAAAGAGGAGTTATACAAAGTTGCCAGAAAAAGTAGCAAGCCTAAGGATTGGGAGCAGTTTAGAATTCAGCAAAAAAGGACCAAGAGATTGATGAAGAGGGGAAAACTAGAGTATGAGAGTAAACTTGCACGGAACATAAAAACCGACTGCAAAAGTTGCTACAAGTAGTAAAAAGAAAAAGATTAGTGAAGACAAATGTAGGTCTTTTACAGACAGAAATGGGAGAATTTGTAATAGGGAACAAGGAAATGGCAAAACAATTAAATTAATACTTCGGTTCTGTCTTCACATTATAACTTGGATAAATGTGAAGTTATCCACTGTGATAGGAAAACAGAAAGACAAAGTATTATTTAAATGGTGATGGCTTGGGAAGTGTCGATGTACAGAGGGACCTGGGTGTCCTTGTACACCAGTCATTGAAAGCAAACCTGCAGGTGCAGCAAGCAGTTAGGAAGGCAAATGGTATGTTGGCTTTCATTGCAAGAGGATTTGAGTACAGGAGCAAGGATGTCTTACTCCAGTTATACAGGGCCTTGGTGGGACCGCACCTGGAGTATTGTGTGCAGTTTCGGTCTCCTTACCTAAGAAAGGATATACTTGCTATAGAGGGAGTGCAGCGAAGGTTCACCAGTTTGATTCCTGGGATGGCAGGACTATTGTATGAGGAGAGATTGGGTCGACTAGGCCCTTATTCACTAGAGTTTAGAAGGATGAGAGGGGTTCTCATTGAAACGTATAAAATTCTGACGGGGTTAGACAGACTGGATGTGGTAGGATGTTTCCCCGGGCTGGGAAGTCTGGAACAAGGGGTCACAGTCTCAGGATACGGGGTAGGAAATTTAGGACTGAGGTGAGGAGAAATGTTTTAACTCAGAGGGTGGTGAACCTGTGGAATTCTCTACCACAGAAGGCTGTGGAGGCCAAGTCACTGAATATATTTAAGAGGGACATAGATAGATTTCTAGAAACAAAAGACATCAAGGGGTACGGGGAGAAAGCGGGAATATGGTGTTGAGATAGCGGATCAGCCATGATCATATTGAATGGCGGTGCAGGCTCGAGGGGCCGAATGGCCTACTACTGCTCCTATTTTCTATGTTTCTATGAATTATGATCACTGGCACCAAAATGCTCTCCCACTGATACCCCTTCCACCTGCCCCTCTTCATTCCCCAAAACCAAGTCCAGAACTGCCGCCTCCCTTGTTGGGCTTGTTACATACTGGCTGAAGAAGTTCTCCTGAATGCATTTTAGGAATTCCGCACCCTCTGTACCATTCACACTACCTTTTTCCCAGTTAATATTGGGGTAGTTGAAATCCCCCACTATTACAGCTCTGTAGTTTATGCACTTCGCAGCAATTTGCCAACATATTTGTTCTTCTATCTCCCTCTGACTGTTTTAGTACACGCCCAGCAGTGTGATCACCCCTTGTTCTTCAATTCAACCCTGATGTCCTTGTTTGATAACCCCCTCTAACATATCATCCCTCCTCACAGTTGTAATTGTTTCTTTAATCAATACTGTGCCCCTCCCCTCCTCTTTTATCCCCCTCTCTATCCCGTCTGAAAACCCTGTAACCAGGGATGTTGAGCTGCCATACCTGCCCCTCTTTCAGCTGCACCGCAGCATTCTGTAGTCTCTCTCCATTTAAATAATAATTTGCTTTTCTATTCTTCCTACCAAAGTGGATAACCTCACATTTTCCCACATTATACTCCATCTGTCAAATTTTTGTCCACTCACTTCACCTATCTATATCACTTTGCAGACTCTTTATGTCCTCCTAACAATTTGCTCAGTAATAGCTACAATATCATACTCCCAAGTGTCCATCTGTGCTCTCAACTCATCTGCCATATTCCCTAGACTCCTTGCATTGAAGTATATACCATTTAGTGGTCAAACTCCCATGTTGTCTATTTTCCAGCCCTTGGTTCCTCTGTCTTCCAAATTCACTTTCTACTTTTCTGCTGCCCAATTCCAGCTTTGCTTCTCTCCCCACTGAATCTATTCTCCGGTTCCCATCGCTCTGCCAAGCTAGTTTAAACCCTCCCCAACAGCACCAGCAAACTCTCCCGTGAGGATACTGGTCCCGGTGCTGTTGAAGTGCAACCCGTCCGGTTTGTACAGGTCCCACCTCACCCAGAAACGGTCCCAATGCCTCAGGAACCTAAAGCCCTCCTCCTGCACCATCTCTCCAGCCACACATTCATCGCCTCGATCCTCCTATTTCTGTATTCATTTGCTTTCCTAATTACTTGCTGTACTTGCATGCTAACATTTTGTGTTTCATGTACAAGGACCCCCAGATCTCTCTGTAATGCAGCATTCTGTAGTCTCACTCCATTTAAATAATAATTTGCTTTTCTATTCTTCCTACCAAAGTGGATAACCTCACATTTTCCCACATTATACTCCATCTGTCAAATGTTTGCCCACTCACTTAGCCTGTCTATGTCCCTTTGCAGACTCTGTGTCCTCCTCACAATTTGCTTTCCCACCAATCTTTGTATCGTCAGCAAATTTAGCTACATTACACTCGGTCCCTTCATCCAAGTCATTAATATAGATTGTAAATACAGGGAACTCTCGATTATCCGGGGCTCTCGGGGATCGGGCTATTCCGGGTAAACGATTTTGCCGCTAGAGCAAGTGCACGTACTTGCCGAGAATGTTTGGGTCCTGGAGGTCGAATGAGACTCGGCTTTACTTACCCCCGAGGCCGGGCGGCACCCTCAGTGATACTCCAGACTGCACAAGGGCACATTCACCAAGATTTATCCCAATTTCTTTATGTTTGGAGAGGAGTTCCTAAGTGACAGTCTTCTGATCTGATTGCCTATGAAATCGGAATTAAGAAGGGACCCGTGTGGATAGGCTTGTCTCCCGAACTGCGTTCAGAATAAGTACAAATGTTGCTCTACAAGGATTCCTTTAAGGTTGAGACAGCATTAAACTTTATTATGAAATAAAGCTCTTTCTCTGTGTGTAGTGATAATGCTGTGTGTCAGCGCAGGACTGTGTGTGGGGTGGGTTTAATGGTCGCGTGCAGCTGTACACGGGACAGAATCACAGTTTTTAAAAGTGCCGTGGTAGCGGGTTCTCCGTTAGATCTGTGGACGGATAATCGAGAGTTGCCTGTAGTTGAGGACCCAGCACCAATCCCTGCGGCATCCCAACTGGTCTATAGTTTCCTGCTTTCTGTCTCCCTCCTTTATTGAAGAGGGGCGTTACATTTGGAGTTTTCCCATCTGCTGGGACCTCCCCAGAATCCAGGGAATTTTGGAAGATCACAACCAGTGCATCCACTATCCCTACAGCCATTTCTTTTAAGACCCAAGGATGCAGGCCATCAGATCCAGGGGACTTGTCTGCCTTTAGTCCTATTATTTTGCCGAGGGGACGAGGAACAATCCTGTTTAACTGAGCCTTTTTGCCGGGGATATACGGGATCCCTGGAACTAAAGCTCGGGCAAAAGTGTCGAGGACAGAGGGTGGGGCTGATCACAGTTGGAGGGGAGTTCAAGGGACGAGTCCGTTCTCTTATCTTTGTCAACTCTATGCTCTGTCAGTGGGCCCTGTCAGTGGGCCCTGTGACCAGAGAGCCCTGTGACCGGGGGGGGCCCTGTGACCGGGGGGGCCCTGTGACCGGGGGGGCCCTGTGACTGGTGGTCTGTGACCGGGGGGGCCCTGTGACCAGAGAGCCCTGTGACCGGGGGGGCCCTGTGACCGGGGGGGCCCTGTGACCGGGGGGGCCCTGTGACCGGGGGGGCCCTGTGACCGGGAGAGCCCTGTGACCGGGGGGGCCCTGTGACCGGGGGGGCCCTGTGACCGGAGGGCCCTGTGACCGGGGGCCCTGTGACTGGTGGTCTGTGACTAGGGGTCTGTGACTGGGGGCCCTGTGACTAGGGCCCTGTGACCTGGGGGGCCCTGTGACCGGGGGGGCCCTGTGACTGGGGGCCCTGTGACCTGGGGGGCCCTGTGACCGGGGGGGCCCTGTGACTAGGGCCCTGTGACCTGGGGGGCCCTGTGACCGGGGGGGCCCTGTGACTGGTGGTCTGTGACCGGGGGGGGCCCTGTGACCGGGGGGGCCCTGTGACCAGAGAGCCCTGTGACCGGGGGGGCCCTGTGACCGGAGGGCCCTGTGACCGGGGGCCCTGTGACTGGTGGTCTGTGATCGGGGGGGCCCTGTGACCGGAGGGCCCTGTGACCGGGGGCCCTGTGACCGGGGGGGCCCTGTGACCGGGGGGGCCCTGTGACCGGGGGGGCCCTGTGACCGGAGGGCCCTGTGACCGGGGGCCCTGTGACTGGTGGTCTGTGACTAGGGGTCTGTGACTGGGGGCCCTGTGACTAGGGCCCTGTGACCTGGGGGGCCCTGTGACTAGGGGTCTGTGACTGGGGGGGCCCTGTGACTGGGGGCCCTGTGACCTGGGGGGCTCTGTGACTGGGGGGCCCTGTGACTAGGGCCCTGTGACCGGGGGGGGCCCTGTGACCTGGGGGGCCCTGTGACTGGTGGTCTGTGACTGGGGGGCCCTGTGACTAGGGCCCTGTGACCGGGGTGGGCCCTGAGACTGGGGGGCCCTGTGACTGGGGTGCCCTGTGACTGGGGGGGCCCTGAGACTGTGGGGCCCTGAGACTGTGGGGCCCTGAGACTGTGGGGCCCTGAGACTGTGGGGCCCTGTGACTGGGGGGGCCCTGTGATTGGGGGGGCCCTGTGACTGGGGGGGCCCTGTGATTGGGGGGGCCCTGTGATTGGGGGGGCCCTGTGACTGGGGGGGCCCTGTGACTGGGGGTCTGTGACTGGGGCCCTGTGACCAGGGGGTCCTGTGACTAGGGCCCTGTGACTGGGGGGTCCCTGTGACTGGGGCCCTGTGACCGGGTGGTCCCTGTGACTGGGGGTCCCTGTGACTGAGGGGTCCCTGTGACCGGGTGGTCCCTGTGACTGGGGGTCCCTGTGACTGAGGGGTCCCTGTGACCTGGGGGGCCCTGTGACTGGGGGGCCCTGTGACTGGGGGTCTGTGACTGGGGGTCCCTGTGACTGGGGGGGCCCTGTGACTGGGGGTCCCTGTGACCAGGGGGGCCCTGTGACTGGAGGTCCCTGTGACCAGGAGGTCTCTACGGCCAGGGTCTATGTGACCGGCGACCCTGTGACTCATTCCATGCTGAGCCCAGCTTCAGGGCAGCCCATTATTCAAACCTGGCCATGTCATATACACATCCATTGAACTGGGGAGGGAACCTGCTGTCTTAATGTGCCCGGGGGGAATGGGAATGGGTGGGGGAATGGGAATGAACCCCGGATGTGTCAGGAGTCAGCCTGCACCCTCCCATTGCTGGTTAATCCTGATTACAGTGACGTCAATAAGAGGTTTGCGAAGCCAACGTAGTGTCCTGGGCTCTCCAGGAATTAAAGATTCATCACCAGGTCACTGTCGTGAGAAAAATCATGCAGGCATGAAAAGTGGAGCGTTTTTTCTCATTCCTTAGATCAATGACAGGAATATCAGCGCTGGGGAACGGGTTGTGTGAATCAGCCAATCGGGTAATGAAGGGATGTCTGCTTCCCCATTGGCTGGGAGAGCGGGGCCCCAGGGGGATGGACAGGTGGCTGACCAATGGTGGGGAAGTGGGCTGCAGCTATTTGCAACACCTGATTTCTGATTGGTCCCCTTGGCGGAGAAGACACGCCCACAGTTTGTGTGCAATGTGTAATTGGAGGCTGTCTGCGAGCGACAAGCCTGCACTGTGGGGGTGTGTGTGTTTGCTGTGGGGGTGGTGGGTGGGGGTGTGTGTATGTGTGTGGGTGGTGTGTGGGGGTGGTGTGTGGTGTGTATGGGTGTGATGTGTATGTGTGGGGGTGTATGGGGGGTGTGTGTGAGGGGGGGGGTGTGGGGTGTGTGTGTGTGTGGGGGGGTGTATGGGGTGTGTGTGGGGGGGTGTGTGGGGGTATATGGGGTGTGTGTGGGGGTGTTGGGGTGTGTGTGTGGGGGTGTATGGGGTGTGTGTGTGGGGGTGTATGGGGTGTGTGTGGGGGTGTATGGGGTGTGTGTGGGGGTGTATGGGGTGTGTGTGTGAGTTGGGGGTGTATGGGGTGTGTGTGGGGGGGTGTATGGGGTGTGTGTGGGGGGGTATATGGGGTGTGTGTGTGGGGTGTGTGTGGGGGTGTGTGTGTGGGGGGGTGGTGTGGGTGTGTGTGTATAGGGTGTGTATAGTGTGTGTGTGTGGGGTGTGTGTGTGTGTGTGTGTGGGGTGTGTGTGTGTGTGGGTGGGGTGTGTGTGGGGGTGTGTGTGTGTGGGGGGGTGGTGTATGGGGGGTGTGTGTGGGGAGGTGTATGGGGGGTGTGTGTGGGGAGGTGTATGGGGGGTGTGTGTGGGGAGGTGTATGGGGTGTGTGTGTGGGGGGGTGTATTGGGTGTGTGTGGGGGGGTGTATTGGGTGTGTGTGGGGGGGGTGTATTGGGTGTGTGTGGGGGGGTGTATTGGGTGTGTGTGTGGGGGTATATGGGGTGTGTGTGGTGGGGTTTATGGGGTGTGTGTGCGGGTATATGGGGTGTGGGGGTGTGTGGGGGTGTGAGTGTGTGGGGGTGTGAGTGTGTGGGGGGGTGGTGTCTGGGGTGTGTGTGTGGGGGGGGTGTATGGGGTGTGTGTGCGGGTATATGGGGTGTGGGGGTGTGTGGGGGTGTGAGTGTGTGGGGGTGTGAGTGTGTGGGGGGGTGGTGTCTGGGGTATGTGTGTGTGGGTGTGTGTGTGTGTGGGGGTGTGTGTGTGTGGGTGTGTGTGTGTGTGTGTGGGGGGGGGTGTATGGGGTGTATGTGGGGGGATGTATGGGGTGTGTGTGGGGGGGTATATGGGGTGTGTGGGGTGGGGTGTATGTGGGGGGTATATGGGGTGTATGTGGGGGGTGTATGGGGTGTGTATGGGGTGTGTGTGGGGGTGCCTTGCCCCTCAGTGCTCCCCCCCAAGGCTGTCGCTGTGGGCTGTTGCAGGTTGAGGGGGAACCTTGTGCAGTGAGCCTGCCCAGTAACAACATACTGTTGTCAGTCTGAAACATGTAGAAGAGTTTCAGTATCGAATGAATCTTTGCCTCTTGAGAATGGAAACCTTCACTCAGACCATTGCGTGCAAGAAGAAAGAATGAAAGACTCGCATTTCTATTGCGCCTTCCCCCACCACCGCTGTAATATGGTTGGTTCCTGTTTAAACCCATCCGATGGTAAATAATCCCTTGTGATTTGTGTTTATCCCAGGGGCAGCCCGCACCCGTGGGTGTTGCACAAACCTGGGTATAGGTGTGCCGCAAGTTTACCCCGCCAGAGCAAACTGCACAAGGCTTTCCACATAACCCTGGCGCCTGTTTACGTTTGTCTCTGCACTGCCTCCTGATGCAGAACGCGCACTCTGCTCGTTTCATTTGACTTCGACCTCGATGTCAGCAGTCATTCCCTGCGCCATGCCCAGTCCCCGTGTACCACCAGGGCAGAGAGTGAGAAGGTCAGAGAGAGGAGAGTGACAGGGTCAGAGAGAGTGCGAGGGTCAGAGAGTGACAGGGTACGGGGAGCGGCCGAGCGGGGCCGGAGCACCAACATACAAAATATCCGAGGCCACGATATGACCAAGCTCGAGGGGTGGGTGGGGCTTGGAGCATTGTGCCCGGAGCCACCCTCGGCGGTGCACCTGTACCCCAGTGAGAGTCAGTGTGTGTGGGACTGTACCCCAGTGAGAGTCAGTGTGTGTGCACCTGTACCCCCGTGAGTCAGTGTGTGTGGGACTGTACCCCAGTGAGAGTCAGTGTGTGTTGGACTGTACCCCAGTGAGAGTCAGTGTGTGTGGAACCCATACCCCAGTGAGAGTCAGTGTGTGTGGAACCCATACCCCAGTGAGAGTCAGTGTGTGGGGGACTGTACCCCAGTGAGAGTCAGTTTGTGTGGGACTGTATCCCAGTGAGAGTCAGTGTGTGTGGAACTCGTACCCCAGTGAGAGTCAGTGTGTGTGGGACACATACCCCAGTGAGAGTCAGTGTGTGTGGGACTGTACCCCAGTGAGAGTCAGTGTGTGTGGGACCCATACCCCAGTGAGAGTTAGTGTGTGTGGGACCCAACCCCAGTGAGAGTCAGTGTGTGTGGGACTGTACCCCAGTGAGAGTCAGTGTGTGTGGAACCCATTCCCCAGTGAGAGTCAGTGTGTGTGGGACTGTACCCCAGTGAGAGTCAGTGTGTGTGGAACCCATTCCCCAGTGAGAGTCAGTGTGTGTGGGACTGTACCCCAGTGAGAGTCAGTGTGTGTGGAACTCGTACCCCAGTGAGAGTCAGTGTGTGGGGGACTGTACCCCAGTGAGAGTCAGTGTGTGTGGGACTGTACCCCAGTGAGAGTCAGTGTGTGTGGGACACATACCCCAGTGAGAGTCAGTGTGTGTGGGACTGTACCCCAGTGAGAGTCAGTGTGTGTGGGACCCATACCCCAGTGAGAGTTAGTGTGTGTGGGACCCAACCCCAGTGAGAGTCAGTGTGTGTGGGACTGTACCCCAGTGAGAGTCAGTGTGTGTGGAACCCATTCCCCAGTGAGAGTCAGTGTGTGTGGGACTGTACCCCAGTGAGAGTCAGTGTGTGTGGAACCCATTCCCCAGTGAGAGTCAGTGTGTGTGGGACTGTACCCCAGTGAGAGTCAGTGTGTGTGGGTCCCGTACCCCAGTGACAGTCAGTGTGTGGGGGACTGTACCCCAGTGAGAGTCAGTGTGTGTGGAACTGTACCCCAGTGAGAGTCAGTGTGTGTGGGACACGTACCCCAGTGAGAGTCAGTGTGTGTGGAAGTGTACCCCAGTGAGAGTCAGTGTGTGTGGGACTGTACCCCAGTGAGAGTCAGTGTGTGTGTGGGACTGTACCCCAGTGAGAGTCAGCGTGTGTGGGACTGTACCCCAGTGAGAGTCAGTGTGTGTGGGACTGTACCCCAGTAAGAGTCAGTGTGTGTGGGACTGTACCCCAGTGAGAGTCAGTGTGTGTGGGACTGTACCCAAGTGAGAGTCAGTGTGTGTGGGACTGTACCCCAGTGAGAGTCAGTGTGTGTGGGACTGTACCCCAGTGAGAGTCAGTGTGTGTGTGGGACTGTACCCCAGTGAGAGTCAGTGTGTGTGGGACCCGTACCCCAGTGAGAGTCAGTGTGTGTGGGACTGTACCCCAGTGAGAGTCAGTGTGTGTGGGACTGTACCCCAGTGAGAGTCAGTGTGTGTGAGACCCGTACCCCAGTGAGAGTCAGTGTGTGTGGGACTGTACCCCAGTGAGAGTCAGTGTGTGTGGGACCCGTACCCCAGTGAGAGTCAGTGTGTGTGTGGGACTGTACCCCAGTGAGAGTCAGTGTGTGTGGGACTGTACCCCAGTGAGAGTCAGTGTGTGTGGGACTGTGCCCCAGTGAGACTCAGTGTGTGTGGGACCCGTACCCCAGTGAGAGTCAGTGTGTGTGGGACTGTACCCCAGTGAGAGTCAGTGTGTGTGGGACACGTACCCCAGTGAGAGTCAGTGTGTGTGGGACTGTACCCCAGTGGGAGTCAGTGTGTGTGGGACTGTACCCCAGTGAGAGTCAGTGTGTGTGGGACTGTACCCCAGTGAGAGTCAGTGTGTGTGCACCTGTACCCCAGTGAGAGTCAGTGTGTGTGGGACTGTACCCCAGTGAGAGTCAGTGTGTGTGTGGGACTGTACCCCAGTGAGAGTCAGTGTGTGTGGGACTGTACCCAAGTGAGAGTCAGTGTGTGTGGAACTCGTACCCCAGTGAGAGTCAGTGTGTGTGGGACACGTACCCCAGTGAGAGTCAGTGTGTGTGGAAGTGTACCCCAGTGAGAGTCAGTGTGTGTGGGACTGTACCCCAGTGAGAGTCAGTGTGTGTGTGGCAATGTACCCCAGTGAGAGTCAGTGTGTGTGGGACTGTACCCCAGTGAGAGTCAGTGTGTGTGTGGGATTGTACCCCAGTGAGAGTCAGTGTGTGTGGGACCCGTACCCCAGTGAGAGTCAGTGTGTGTGGGACTGTACCCCAGTGAGAGTCAGTGTGTGTGGGACTGTACCCCAGTGAGAGTCAGTGTGTGTGAGAACCGTACCCCAGTGAGAGTCAGTGTGTGTGGGACTGTACCCCAGTGAGAGTCAGTGTGTGTGGGACCCGTACCCCAGTGAGAGTCAGTGTGTGTGTGGGACTGTACCCCAGTGAGAGTCAGTGTGTGTGGGACTGTACCCCAGTGAGAGTCAGTGTGTGTGGGACTGTACCCCAGTGAGAGTCAGTGTGTGTGGGACTGTGCCCCAGTGAGACTCAGTGTGTGTGGGAACCGTACCCCAGTGAGAGTCAGTGTGTGTGGGACTGTACCCCAGTGAGAGTCAGTGTGTGTGGGACACGTACCCCAGTGAGAGTCAGTGTGTGTGGGACTGTACCCCAGTGGGAGTCAGTGTGTGTGGGACTGTACCCCAGTGAGAGTCAGTGTGTGTGGGACTGTACCCCAGTGAGAGTCAGTGTGTGTGCACCTGTACCCCAGTGAGAGTCAGTGTGTGTGTGACTGTACCCCAGTGAGAGTCAGTGTGTGTGTGGGACTGTACCCCAGTGAGAGTCAGTGTGTGTGGGACTGTACCCAAGTGAGAGTCAGTGTGTGTGGGACTGTACCCCAGTGAGAGTCAGTGTATGTGTGGGACTGTACCCCAGTGAGAGTCAGTGTGTGTGTGGGACTGTACCCCAGTGAGAGTCAGTGTGTGTGTGGGACTGTACCCCAGTGAGAGTCAGTGTGTGTGGGACACATACCCCAGTGAGAGTCAGTGTGTGTGGGACTGTACCCCAGTGAGTCAGTGTGTGTGGGACCCATACCCCAGTGAGAATCAGTGTGTGTGGGACTGTACCCCAGTGAGAGTCAGTGTGTGTGGGACTCGTACCCCAGTGAGAGTCAGTGTGTGTGGGACTCGTACCCCAGTGAGAGTCAGTGTGTGTGGGACTGTACCCCAGTGAGAGTCAGTGTGTGTGGGACTGTACCCCAGTGAGAGTCAGTGTGTGTGGAACTCGTACCCCAGTGAGAGTCAGTGTGTGGGGGACTGTACCCCAGTGAGAGTCAGTGTGTGTGTGGGACTGTACCCCAGTGAGAGTCAGTGTGTGTGTGGGACTGTACCCCAGTGAGAGTCAGTGTGTGTGGAACCCATACCCCAGTGAGAGTCAGTGTGTGTGGAACTCGTACCCCAGTGAGAGTCAGTGTGTGGGGGACTGTACCCCAGTGAGAGTCAGTGTGTGTGGGACTGTATCCCAGTGAGAGTCAGTGTGTGTGGAACTCGTACCCCAGTGAGAGTCAGTGTGTGGGGAACTGTACCCCAGTGAAAGTCAGTGTGTGTGGGACTGTACCCCAGTGAGAGTCAGTGTGTGTGGGACACATATCCCAGTGAGAGTCAGTGTGTGTGGGACTGTACCCCAGTGAGTCAGTGTGTGTGGGACCCATACCCCAGTGAGAATCAGTGTGTGTGTTACTGTACCCCAGTGAGAGTCAGTGTGTGTGGGACTCGTACCCCAGTGAGAGTCAGTGTGTGTGGGACTCGTACCCCAGTGAGAGTCAGTGTGTGTGGGACTGTACCCCAGTGAGAGTCAGTGTGTGTGGGACTGTACCCCAGTGAGAGTCAGTGTGTGTGGAACTCGTACCCCAGTGAGAGTCAGTGTGTGGGGGACTGTACCCCAGTGAGTGTCAGTGTGTGTGTGGGACTGTACCCCAGTGAGAGTCAGTGTGTGTGTGGGACTGTACCCCAGTGAGAGTCAGTGTGTGTGGAACCCATACCCCAGTGAGAGTCAGTGTGTGTGGAACTCGTACCCCAGTGAGAGTCAGTGTGTGGGGGACTGTACCCCAGTGAGAGTCAGTGTGTGTGGGACTGTATCCCAGTGAGAGTCAGTGTGTGTGGAACTCGTACCCCAGTGAGAGTCAGTGTATGGGGGACTGTACCCCAGTGAGAGTCAGTGTGTGTGGGACTGTACCCCAGTGAGAGTCAGTGTGTGTGGGACACATACCCCAGTGAGAGTCAGTGTGTGTGGGACTGTACCCCAGTGAGAGTCAGTGTGTGTGGGACCCATACCCCAGTGAGAGTTAGTGTGTGTGGGACCCATACCCCAGTGAGAGTCAGTGTGTGTGGGACTGTACCCCAGTGAGAGTCAGTGTGTGTGGAACCCATTCCCCAGTGAGAGTCAGTGTATGTGGGACTGTACCCCAGTGAGAGTCAGTGTGTGTGGGTCCCGTACCCCAGTGACAGTCAGTGTGTGGGGGACTGTACCCCAGTGAGAGTCAGTGTGTGTGGAACTGTACCCCAGTGAGAGTCAGTGTGTGTGGGACACGTACCCCAGTGAGAGTCAGTGTGTGTGGAAGTGTACCCCAGTGAGAGTCAGTGTGTGTGGGACTGTACCCCAGTGAGAGTCAGTGTGTGTGGAAGTGTACCCCAGTAAGAGTCAGTGTGTGTGGGACCCGTACCTCAGTGAGAGTCAGTGTTTGTGGGATCCGTACCCCAGTGAGAGTCAGTGTGTGTGGGACTGTACCCCAGTGAGAGTCAGTGTTTGTGGAAGTGTACCCCAGTGAGAGTCAGTATGTGAGGGACCCGTACCCCAGTGAGAGTCAGTGTGTGTGGAACCCATACCCCAGTGAGAGTCAGTGTGTGGGGGACTGTACCCCATGAGAGTCAGTGTGTGGGGGACTGTACCCCAGTGAGAGTCAGTGTGTGAGGGACCCGTACCCCAGTGAGAGTCAGTATGTGTGGAACCCGTACCCCAGTGAGAGTCAGTGTGTGTGGAACTGTACCCCAGTGAGAGTCAGTGTGTGTGGGACTGTACCCCAGTGAGAGTCAGTGTGTGTGGGAACCATACCCCAGTGAGAGTTAGTGTGTGTGGGACCCATACCCCAGTGAGAGTCAGTGTGTGTGGAACTGTACCCCAGTGAGAGTCAGTTTGTGTGGAACCCATTCCCCAGTGAGAGTCAGTGTGTGTGGGACTGTACCCCAGTGAGAGTCAGTGTGTGTGGGTCCCGTACCCCAGTGAGAGTCAGTGTGTGGGGGACTGTACCCCAGTGAGAGGCAGTGTGTGTGGAACTGTACCCCAGTGAGAGTCAGTGTGTGTGGGACACGTACCCCAGTGAGAGTCAGTGTTTGTGAAAGTGTACCCCAGTGAGAGTCAGTGTATGTGGAACTGTACCCCAGTGAGAGTCAGTGTGTGTGGGAACCATACCCCAGTGAGAGTTAGTGTGTGTGGGACCCATACCCCAGTGAGAGTCAGTGTGTGTGGAACTGTACCACAGTGAGAGTCAGTTTGTGTGGAACCCATTCCCCAGTGAGAGTCAGTGTGTGTGGGACTGTACCCCAGTGAGAGTCAGTGTTTGTGGGACCCGTACCCCAGTGAGAGTCAGTGTGTGTGGAACTGTACCCCAGTGAGAGTCAGTGTGTGTGGGACCTGTACCCCAGTGAGAGTCAGTGTGTGGGGGACTGTACCCCAGTGAGAGTCAGTCTGTGTGGGACTGTATCCCAGTGAGAGTCAGTGTGTGTGGGACTGTACCCCAGTGAGAGTCAGTGTTTGTGGGACCCGTACCCCAGTGAGAGTCAGTGTGTGGAAGTGTACCCCAGTGAGAGTCAGTGTGTGTGGGACTGTACCCCAGTGAGAGTCAGTGTGTGTGGGACCTGTACCCCAGTGAGAGTCAGTGTGTGTGGAAGTGTACCCCAGTGAGAGTCAGTGTGTGTGGGACTGTACCCCAGTGAGAGTCAATTTGTGTGGAAGTGTACCCCAGTGAGAGTCAGTGTGTGTGGGACTGTACCCCAGTGAGAGTCAGTGTGTGTGGGATCCGTACCCCAGTGAGAGTCAGTGTGTGTGGGACTGTACCCCAGTGAGAGTCAGTGTGTGTGGGTCTGTACCCCAGTGAGAGTCAGTGTGTGTGGGATCCGTACCCCAGTGAGAGTCAGTGTGTGTGGGACTGTACCCCAGTGAGAGTCAGTGTGTGTGGGATCCGTACCCCAGTGAGAGTCAGTGTGTGTGGGACCCGTACCCCAGTGAGAGTCAGTGTGTGTGGGACTGTACCCCAGTGAGAGTCAGTGTGTGTGGGATCCGTACCCCAGTGAGAGTCAGTGTGTGGGTGTCTGTACCCCGGTGAGAGTCGGTGTGTGTGGGACTGTACCCCAGTGATAGTCGGTATCATTTATTCAACTATCATTGTAACCCATGAAAAACTGACCTAAGTTGTACACCTTGAGAACATTGACCACAAGGGGGTGAACTTGTGGGAGACACTCCGAACCTGGACTTTCTGGTATAAAAGGGGACGCTCCACCCATCTTCATCACTTGAGGTGTTGGTAATAAAGGTAACTGGTCACAGAGTGACCTTCTCTCAATTATGGGCCTCGTGTGCATTATACTGTATAGTAAGGACATATCATTGGCGACGAGAAACTGGGATTTAAACCACTCGAGCATGGCCACTACCAGCACAGACAAGAGGTACTGTGTTGATGATGATTGGGATGACTTTATTGAGAGACTACAGCAAAGTTTTGTCACTAAGGAATGGCTAGGACAGGATTCAGCCGACAAACGCAAAGCTCATCTCCTGACGGTTTGTGGATCCAGAACATACTCCCTGATGAAGGACCTTCTAGCGCCAGAGAAGCCGACGGACAAGACGTTCGAAGAGCTCAATAAGTTAATCGACGAACACCTTAAACCGGCGAGCAGCATGCACATGGCGAGTCACCGGTTTTACACGCACTGGCAGCGAGAAGGGCAAAGCGTTCCAGACTTCGTGGCAGATCTCTGGCGACTGGCGAGCCTATGTAAGTTCCCAGATGCATGCAGAGCGGAGATGCTGCGAGACTTTTTTATTGAGGGCATAGGGCACGCTGGGGTTTTCAGGAAACTGATTGAGACCAAAGACTTGACCTTGGAAGCGGCGGCTCTGATAGCCCAGACATTTATCTCAGGGGAGGAAGAGACCAGAATGATGTATGACAAAAATCTTGGCTCAAATGCGGCAAATGACCAGGGAGTCAACATTGTTAATGGGCACACAGTTCTCAAGGCAGACAAGGGCAATCGGACATGCCCCAGCATGTTGTTGAACTCAAAGGGGGAATTCAAGAGAGACAATGGCTAGCTGAATGGTAGTTCATGCCATCGCAATGGACAATGCGGCCGGTAATGGGGCCATCAACATCTGTCAATGATGTGCTTAAGGACAGTTACAGAGACAGTCAGAGACGATCGACTGGTAATGGACCTTTTGTTTCTAACAGCGGGGCCTCCAGCTCATGCTGGAGGTGTGGAGGCAAACACCCAGCCAGAGCTTGCAGGTATCAGCAATATACCTGCAGAAACTGCAACGTCAGCGGTTACTTGGTGTGTATGTGCAGGAAGCCTGCAGCCAGGTTGATGTACGAGGAGGATGGGCCCGATGTAAGCCCTACGAGGCCAAATGAATACTGGGGGAAATAGCTGGTGTTCAGCGAGTTCATGTGGAGCACATATACAGTTCATACACCAGGACACCACCGATAATGATGAAAGTGCTCCTCAATGGCATTCCAGTATTAATGGAGCTAGACACGGGGGCCAGCCAGTCTCTGATGAGTATCAAACAGTTCAAAAGGTTGTGGGTGTCCAAGGCCAGGAGGCCAAAATTATCGCCGATTGACGCACAGCTACGGACTTACACAAAGGAGATCATTCCGGTGCTAGGCAGCACCATGGTAGTCGTGACCCACAAAGATTCGGAGAACAGGTTGTCATTCTGGATTGTCCCGGGGGACGGTCCCGCACTACTGAGGAGGAGTTGGCTTGCTGTCATGAACTGGAACTGGGGCGATGTCAATGCAATTTCTTCTGTGGAGCGAGGATCATGCTCACGGGTCCTGGACAAATTTAACTCATTCTTTCAACCCGGCATCGGCACTTTCATGGGGACCAAGGAAGTGATTCACATAAACCCGGACGCCAGGCCAGTACACCACAAGGCCAGAGCGGTGCGTACGTGATGCGGGAAAAGATAGAAGGCGAATTGGACCGCCTGCTGAGGGAAGAGATCATCTCGCCAGTCGAATTCAGTGACTGGGCGAGCCTGATCATGCGGTGCTCAAGGCGGATGGGTCGGTCAGGATATGTGAAGATTACAAGGCCACCATCAATCGGCTGTCACTCCAAGACCAGTACCCGCTACCGAGAGCGGAGGACCTCTTTGCGACGCTATCCGGTGGCAAACTTTTTTCAAAATTGGACCTGACCTCAGCTTACATGACCCAGGAGCTGGCGAGTGAGTCGAAGAAGCTGACCACCATCACGACATACAAGGGGTTGTTTGAGTATAACAGATGTCTGTTTCGGATTCGTTCGGCCGCCGGGATCTTTCAGCGAAATATAGAAAGCCTCCTCGTCGATTCCAAGGACGGTGGTTTTTCAGGACGACATCCTCATCACGGATCGCGATACTGAAGAACACCTCCACAACCTGGAGGAGGTGCTACGCAGACTGGACCGGGTAGGGCTGCGACTGAAAAAGGCGAAGTGCGTCTTCCTAGCTCCAGAGGTAGAATTCCTGGGGAGGAGGGTAGCAGCAGACGGGATCAGACCCACTGCATCCAAAATGGAAGTGATCCAGAGAGCACCCAGACCCCGTAACACGACGGAGCTGCGTTCGTTCGTGGGGTTCCTGAATTATTTTGGTGACTTTCTTCCCAAATTGAGCAGGCTGTTAGAGCCGCTACACGTGCTCCTACGCAAAGGTCGCGATTGGGTCTGGGGGGACAGCCAGGAAAGGGCTTTTGATAGAGCACGCAATTTGTTATGCTCCAACAAACTGTTAATTTTATATGACCCCTGTAAGAAACTTGTTCTAACTTGCGATGCGTCGTCCTATGGTGTCGGGTGTGTGTTGCAGCATGTGAATGCCAATGGTCAGTTACAGCCGGTAGCTTGTGCCTCCAGAAGTCTGTCCCAGGCATAAAGGGGCTGCAGGATGGTAGAAAAGGAAGCGCTAGCATGTGTATATGCAGTAAAAAAAACGCACCAGTACCTGTTTGTCAGGAAATTTGAGCTGGAGACAGATCACAAACCCCTAACGTCCCTTTTGGCCGACAACAAGGCCATAAATGCGAATGCATCGGCCTACATACAGAGGTGGGCTCTTACGTTAGCTGCCTATGACTACACAATTCGGCACAGAACGGGCACTGAAAACTGCGCCAATGCACTCAGCAGGCTCCCACTAGGCACCACTGAGGGGACAACTGAGCATGATGCTGAGATGGTCATGGCTGTTGAAGCTTTCGAAAGCGAAGGCTCACCTGTGACAGCCCGTCAGATTAAAATATGGACAAATAAAGACCCGTTACTGTCTTTAGTTCAGAAATGTGTCCTGAATGGGGACTGGGCAGCCACGTACGGGGCATGCCCTGAGGAATTTAAACCGTTTCATAGGCGCAAGGATGAACTCTCGATTCAGGCTGTGGGGAAACCGAGTAGTCATGCCCCAGAGGGGCAGAGAGGTGTTTATCAGAGAACTCCACAATGAGCACCCGGGCATTGTCATGATGAAGGCAATTGCCAAGTCACACGCTTGGTGGCCAGGGATAGATGCAGACCTGGAACTTTGTGTTCGCAGGTGCAACATGTGTGCTCAGCTGGGCAACGCACCCAGGGAAGCCCCCCTTAGCCCCTGGTCCTGGCCCTAAGCCATGGTCACGCATCCATGTGGACTACACAGGTCCTTTCATGGGAAAAATGTTTTTGGTTCCAGTAGACGCCGACTCCAAATAGATTGAGTGTGCCATTTTAAATTCAAACACATCCTCTGCCATGGTAGAAAGTCTACGGGCAATGTTCGCCGCCCATGGTCTACCGGATGTCTTGGTCAGCGACAATGGCCCGTGCTTCACAAGCACTGAATTCCAGGACTTCATGGCAGGCAATGGAATCCACCATGTCAGAACGGCACCGTTCAAGCCGGCCTCAAATGGCCAGGCGGAACGAGCAGTGCAGATAATCAAACAGGGGTTGCTCAGAATCCAAGGGGGTTCCCTACAAAGCCGCTTATCACTCCTCCTGTTGGCCAATAGATCCAGACCACACTCGCTCACAGGGGTTCCACCCGTAGAGCTGCTAATGAAAAGGACGCTCAAAACCAGGTTATCCCTCATACACCCCACCATGAAAGAAATTGTTGAGAGCAGGCGTCAGTCACAATGTGACTACCATGACAGGAATGCGAGGGCGCGATGTATTGATGTAAATGACCCTGTTTTTGTCCTTAATTACGCTGCAGGGCCCAAATAGCTTGCAGGCACTGTGATTGCCAAAGAGGGGAATAGGATTCTGGTAGTTAAACTTACCAATGGACAAATCTGCCGCAAACATGTGGATCAAACAAAAAGGAGGTTCAGCAACCCCATAGACGAAGCAGAGGAAGAACATGACGTAGAGTTTACTCCACCACAGGTGACCGAACACCGGAACCAAGTGGAGGAGAGTCCAGTCACTGTGGGTAGTCCGGACAGGCCTGAGGCACCGCAAACAGCAGACACTCAGGCCAGCGCCCAACAACCGGAGCCCCAACTCAGGCGCTCTACAAGGGAGTGTAAACCACCAGAGAGACTCAACCTGTGATCCCAATAAGACTTTTGGGGGGAGGTGATGTCATGTATTAAACTATCATTGTAACCCATGTATAAGCTGACCGAAGTTGTACACCTTGAGAACACTGACCACAAGGGGCGAACTTGTGGGAGATACTCCTAACCTGGACTTTCCGGTATCAAAGGGGAAGCTCCACCAACCTTTATCACTTGAGTTCTTGATGATAAAGGTAACTGGTCACAGAGTGACATTCTCTCAAGTATGGGCCTCGTGTGCATTTATACTGTATAGTAAGGATATATCAGTCAGTATGGGTAGGACCTGTACCCGAGTGAGAGACCGTGTGCGTGGAACTGTACCCCAGTGAGAGTCAGTGTGTGTGGGACTGTACCCCAGTGAGAGTCAGTGTGTGTGGGACCCGTACCCCAGTGAGAGTCAGTGTGTGTGGGACTGTACCCCAGTGAGAGTCAGTATGTGTGGGACCCGTACCCCAGTGAGAGTCAGTGTGTGTGGGACTGTACCCCAGTGAGAGTCAGTGTGTGTGAGACTGTACCCCAGTGAGAGTCAGTGTGTGTGGGACTGTACCCCAGTGAGAGTCAGTGTGTGTGTGGGACCCGTACCCCAGTGAGAGTCAGTGTGTGTGGGACTGTACCCCAGTGAGAGTCAGTATGTGTGGGACCCGTACCCCAGTGAGAGTCAGTGTGTGTGGGACTGTACCCCAGTGAGAGTCAGTGTATGTGTGGGACTGTACCCCAGTGAGAGTCAGTGTGTGTGGGACTGTACCCCAGTGAGAGTCAGTGTGTGTGTGGGACCCGTACCCCAGTGAGAGTCAGTGTGTGTGGGACTGTACCCCAGTGAGAGTCAGTATGTGTGGGACCCGTACCCCAGTGAGAGTCAGTGTATGTATGGGACCCGTACCCCAGTGAGAGTCAGTATGTGTGGGACTGTACACCAGTGAGCTTTACCTGTGCTGGGGTTGAAATCTGTTTTGGTGTGTGGTTCAAGGCTGGCATTGTGTGTGTGTTTAATGGTGCATACTCCGCAGCTCCGGGATGTGAGCTATACTGGGTCAGCTGAGGCAGCACAGGCTGAGGATGAGAGCAGACGGGGGCTGCCGTGTGTCCGTGGGCTGTGTATTCACTCACTGGGGCCTCAGGATCCGCGCAGGCGCAGAAAGCAGGGAATGCATTCTTCCCGTTCCTCTGTCTCCACTTTCCATCGCAGAATTCTCATCCCTGTTTACAAATCCTTCCATGGCCCTCGCCCCTCCCTATCTCTGTAACCTCCTCCTGCCCTACAGCCCCTGAGATGTTTGCGCTCCTCTAATTCTGCCCTCCTGACCATCCCTGATTATAATCGCTCCACCATCGGTGGCCGTGCCTTCTGTTGC
The DNA here is from genome assembly GCF_044704955.1 of Pristiophorus japonicus. Taxonomy (NCBI): domain Eukaryota; kingdom Metazoa; phylum Chordata; class Chondrichthyes; family Pristiophoridae; genus Pristiophorus; species Pristiophorus japonicus. The sequence continues at coordinate 24,350,037 of NC_092002.1, forward strand.
CTGGGCCCCAAGCTCTGGAACTCCCTCCCTAAACCTCTCCGCCTCTCTACCTCTCTTTCCTTCTTTAAGTCACTATTTAAAACCCAGCTCACAGATCGTGCTTTCGATCACCTGCCCTAATTTCTCCTCATGCAGCTCAGTGTCAAAGTTAGCGTGATACCGCTCCTGTGCAGCACCTTGGGATGTGGTACTCTGTGAAAGGCGCTATATGAATGCACTGGTGAAGGGCACGGGGGGGATTGGCGTAGTGTGTTTGCCGTCAGTCGGTGCCTGCACATCCAGCGATGTGGGATCGTGTGCTGCCTGGGTGTATGCTGGAATCGCAGGGCGAGTGACTCATTCCCCCATCAACCTTCAGCTTGTGAAAGTACCGAGTATCCGGACACACCCTGCTCCCCCTCATTGGCCCACGTCACCTCCCACTGACTCTGGCGGCTTTCCAGTGTCAACTCTCTGTTGCCATCAGTGCCCTAGCCTCCTGGAGAACACACACCCCCCCACACACACACATACCACACACACCCCCACACACACAACACACACCCCCAAACACACAACAGACACCCCCACACACACAACACACACATCCACACACCCACACACCACACACACACAACACACACATCCACACACACACACACACCACACACACCCCCACACACACAACACACACCCCCCCACACACACACACACCACACACACCCCCACACACACCACACACACCCCCACACACACAACACACACCCCCAAACACACAACAGACACCCCCACACACACAACACACACATCCACACACCCACACACCCACACACCACACACACACAACACACACCTCCACACACACAACACACACCCCCACACACACAACACACAACACACACACACACAACACACACACACCCACACACCCACACACCCACACACCCACACACCCACACACCCACACACCACACACACACCCCCACACACACCACACACACACACACACACACACACACATCCACACACCACACACACACAAACACCCCCACACATCCACACATCCACACACCACACACACACAGACACACACACACACACCCACACACACCTACATCTACAGACACACACACCCACACATACGCCCACACATACACCCACACACACACACACACACACACATCCCTACACACACACACACACACACCCAGGAACTGTCTGCCCCGTGGGGTGCGGGGCAGCAACAGAATTCCCACTTCATTCTGTCACACTGAAAGGGAGGCTTCCTGTCGCAACTGATTTGAACAACACATTTGATGTGTTTCGCTGGCAGTCAGGGTTAGCGAACACACCTGCTCCACACAGCAGCAATTTACAATTCTTGCTCGAAACAAGGCTTCCCGTGGAGGGCAGAGGCAAGCTCCACTTAACTCACCGGATCAATAACAACATCAATTCCACACACACAGATGGTCACTGGGGTACCGGTCCCACACACACTGACTCTCACTGGGGTACAGTCCCACACACACTGACTCTCACTGGGGTACGGGTCCCACACACACTGACTCTCACTGGGGTAAGGGTCCCACACACACTGACTCTCACTGGGGTACGGGTCCCACACACACTGACTCTCACTGGAGTATGGGTCCCACACACACTGACTCTCACTGGGGTATGGGTCCCACACACATTGACTCTCACTGGGGTACAGTCCCACACACACTGACTCTCACTGGGGTACAGTCCCACACACACTGACTATCACTGGGGTACAGTCCCACACACACTGACTCTCACTGGGGTACAGTTCCACACACACTGACTCTCACTGGGGTACAGTCCCACACACACACTGACTCTCACTGGGGTACAGTCCCCCACACTGACTCTCACTGGGGTACAGTCCCACACACACTGACTCACTGGGGTACAGTCCCACACACACACTGACTCTCACTGGGGTACAGTCCCACACACACTGACTCACTGGGGTACAGTCCCACACACACACTGACTCTCACTGGGGTACAGTACCCCACACTGACTCTCACTGGGGTATGGGTCCCACACACACTGACTCTCACTGGGGTACAGTCCCACACACACTGACTCACTGGGGTACAGTCCCACACACACACTGACTCTCACTGGGGTACAGTCCCCCACACTGACTCTCACTGGGGTACAGTCCGACACACACTGACTCACTGGGGTACAGTCCCACACACATTGACTCTCACTGGGGTACAGTCCCACACACACTGACTCTCACTGGGGTACAGTCCCACACACACTGACTATCACTGGGGTACAGTCCCACACACACTGACTCTCACTGGGGTACAGTCCCCCACACTGACTCTCACTGGGGTACAGTCCCACACACACTGACTCACTGGGGTACAGTCCCACACACACACTGACTCTCACTGGGGTACAGTCCCACACACACTGACTCACTGGGGTACAGTCCCACACACACACTGACTCTCACTGGGGTACAGTACCCCACACTGACTCTCACTGGGGTATGGGTCCCACACACACTGACTCACTGGGGTACGGGTCCCACACACACTGACTCTCACTGGGGTATGGGTCCCACACACATTGACTCTCACTGGGGTACAGTCCCACACACACTGACTCACTGGGGTACAGTCCCACACACACACTGACTCTCACTGGGGTACAGTCCCCCACACTGACTCTCACTGGGGTACAGTCCGACACACACACTGACTCTCACTGGGGTACAGTCCCCCACACTGACTCTCACTGGGGTATGGGTCCCACACACACTGACTCTCACTGGGGTACAGTCCCACACACACTGACTCTCACTGGGGTACAGTCCCCCACACTGACTCTCACTGGGGTATGGGTCCCACACACACTGACTCTCACTGGGGTACAGTCCCACACACACTGACTCTCACTGGGGTACAGTCCCACACACTGACTCTCACTGGGGTACGAGTCCCACACACACTGACTCTCACTGGGGTATGGGTCCCACACACACTGACTCTCACTGGGGTATGGGTCCCACACACACTGACTCTCACTGGGGTATGGGTCCCACACACACTGACTCTCACTGGGGTATGGGTCCCACACACACTGACTCTCACTGGGGTACGGGTCCCACACACACTGACTCTCACTGGAGTATGGGTCCCACACACACTGACTCTCACTGGGGTATGGGTCCCACACACACTGACTCTCACTGGGGTATGGGTCCCACACACATTGACTATCACTGGGGTACAGTCCCACACACACTGACTCTCACTGGGGTACAGTCCCACACACACTGACGATCACTGGGGTACAGTCCCACACACACTGACTCTCACTGGGGTACAGTCCCACACACACTGACTCTCACTGGGGTACAGTCCCACACACACACTGACTCTCACTGGGGTACAGTTCCCCCACACTGACTCTCACTGGGGTACAGTCCCACACACACTGACTCACTGGGGTACAGTCCCACACACACACTGACTCTCACTGGGGTACAGTCCCACACACACTGACTCACTGGGGTACAGTCCCACACACACACTGACTCTCACTGGGGTACAGTACCCCACACTGACTCTCACTGGGGTATGGGTCCCACACACACTGACTCACTGGGGTACGGGTCCCACACACACTGACTCTCACTGGGGTATGGGTCCCACACACACTGACTCTCACTGGGGTACAGTCCCACACACACTGACTCACTGGGGTACAGTCCCACACACACACTGACTCTCACTGGGGTACAGTCCCCCACACTGACTCTCACTGGGGTACAGTCCGACACACACTGACTCACTGGGGTACAGTTCCACACACACACTGACTCTCACTGGGGTACAGTCCCCCACACTGACTCTCACTGGGGTACAGTCCGACACACACTGACTCACTGGGGTACAGTCCCACACACATTGACTCTCACTGGGGTACAGTCCCACACACACTGACTCTCACTGGGGTATGGGTCCCACACACACTGACTCTCACTGGGGTACAGTCCCACACACACTGACTCACTGGGGTACAGTCCCACACACACACTGACTCTCACTGGGGTACAGTCCCCCACACTGACTCTCACTGGGGTACAGTCCGACACACACTGACTCACTGCGGTACAGTCCCACACACATTGACTCTCACTGGGGTACAGTCCCACACACACTGACTCTCACTGGGGTACAGTCCCACACACACTGACTATCACTGGGGTACAGTCCCACACACACTGACTCTCACTGGGGTACAGTCCCACATACACTGACTCTCACTGGGGTACAGTCCCACACACACACTGACTCTCACTGGGGTACAGTCCCCCACACTGACTCTCACTGGGGTACAGTCCCACACACACTGACTCACTGGGGTACAGTCCCACACACACACTGACTCTCACTGGGGTACAGTCCCACACACACTGACTCACTGGGGTACAGTCCCACACACACACTGACTCTCACTGGGGTACAGTACCCCACACTGACTCTCACTGGGGTATGGGTCCCACACACACTGACTCACTGGGGTACGGGTCCCACACACACTGACTCTCACTGGGGTATGGGTCCCACACACATTGACTCTCACTGGGGTACAGTCCCAAACACACTGACTCACTGGGGTACAGTCCCACACACACACTGACTCTCACTGGGGTACAGTCCCCCACACTGACTGTCACTGGGGTACAGTCCGACACACACACTGACTCTCACTGGGGTACAGTCCCCCACACTGACTCTCACTGGGGTATGGGTCCCACACACACTGACTCTCACTGGGGTACAGTCCCACACACACACTGACTCTCACTGGGGTACAGTCCCCCACACTGACTCTCACTGGGGTATGGGTCCCACACACACTGACTCTCACTGGGGAACAGTCCCACACACACTGACTCTCACTGGGGTACAGTCCCCCACACTGACTCTCACTGGGGTATGGGTCCCACACACACTGACTCTCACTGGGGTACAGTCCCACACACACTGACTCTCACTGGGGTACAGTCCCACACACACTGACTCTCACTGGGGTACGAGTCCCACACACACTGACTCTCACTGGGGTATGGGTCCCACACACACTGACTCTCACTGGGGTACAGTCCCACACACACTGACTCTCACTGGGGTAGGGGTCCCACACACACTGACTGTCACTGGGGTATGGGTCCCACACACACTGACTCTCACTGGGGTATGGGTCCCACACACACTGACTCTCACTGGGGTATGGGTCCCACACACACTGACTCTCACTGGGGTATGGGTCCCACACACACTGACTCTCACTGGGGTACGGGTCCCACACACACTGACTCTCACTGGAGTATGGGTCCCACACACACTGACTCTCACTGGGGTATGGGTCCCACACACACTGACTCTCACTGGGGTATGGGTCCCACACACATTGACTCTCACTGGGGTACAGTCCCACACACACTGACTCTCAATGGGGTACAGTCCCACACACACTGACGATCACTGGGGTACAGTCCCACACACACTGACTCTCACTGGGGTACAGTCCCACACACACTGACTCTCACTGGGGTACAGTCCCACACACACACTGACTCTCACTGGGGTACAGTCCCCCACACTGACTCTCACTGGGGTACAGTCCCACACACACTGACTCACTGGGGTACAGTCCCACACACACACTGACTCTCACTGGGGTACAGTCCCACACACACTGACTCACTGGGGTACAGTCCCACACACACTGACGATCACTGGGGTACAGTCCCACACACACTGACTCTCACTGGGGTACAGTCCCACACACACTGACTCACTGGGGTACGGGTCCCACACACACTGACTCTCACTGGGGTATGGGTCCCACACACACTGACTCTCACTGGGGTACAGTCCCACACACACTGACTCACTGGGGTACAGTCCCACACACACACTGACTCTCACTGGGGTACAGTCCGACACACACTGACTCACTGGGGTACAGTTCCACACACACACTGACTCTCACTGGGGTACAGTCCCACACACACTGACTCACTGGGGTACAGTCCCACACACACACTGACTCTCACTGGGGTACAGTTCCCCACACTGACTCTCACTGGGGTATGGGTCCCACACACACTGACTCTCACTGGGGTACAGTCCCACACACACACTGACTCTCACTGGGGTACAGTCCCACACACACTGACTCTCACTGGGGTACAGTCCCACACACACTGACTCTCACTTGGGTATGGGTCCCACACACACTGACTCTCACTGGGGTACAGTCCCCCACACTGACTCTGACTGGGGTATGGGTCCCACACACACTGACTCTCACTGGGGTACAGTCCCACACACACTGACTCTCACTGGGGTACAGTCCCCCACACTGACTCTCACTGGGGTATGGGTCCCACACACACTGACTCTCACTGGGGTACAGTCCCACACACACTGACTCTCACTGGGGTACAGTCCCACACACACTGACTCTCACTGGGGTACAGTCCCACACACACTGACTCTCACTGGGATATGGGTCCCACACACACTGACTCTCACTGGGGTACAGTCCCACACACACTGACTCTCACTGGGGTATGTGTCCCACACACACTAACTCTCACTGGGGTATGGGTCCCACACACACTGACTGTCAATGGGGTATGGGTCCCACACACACTGACTCTCACTGGGGTATGGGTCCCACACACACTGACTCTCACTGGGGTATGGGTCCCACACACACTGACTCTCACTGGGGTATGGGTCCCACACACACTGACTCTCACTGGGGTACAGTCCCACACACACTGACTCTCACTGGGGTATGGGTCCCACACACACTGACTCTCACTGGCGTACAGTCCCACACACACTGACTCACTGGGGTACAGTCCCACACACACACTGACTCTCACTGGGGTACAGTACCCCACACTGACTCTCACTGGGGTATGGGTCCCACACACACTGACTCACTGGGGTACGGGTCCCACACACACTGACTCTCACTGGGGTATGGGTCCCACACACACTGACTCTCACTGGGGTACAGTTCCACACACACTGACTCACTGGGGTACAGTCCCACACACACACTGACTCTCACTGGGGTACAGTCCCCCACACTGACTCTCACTGGGGTACAGTCCCACACACACTGACTCACTGGGGTACAGTCCCACACACACACTGACTCTCACTGGGGTACAGTCCCACACACACTGACTCTCACTGGGGTATGGGTCCCACACACACTGACTCTCACTGGGGTACAGTCCCCCACACTGACTCTCACTGGGGTATGGGTCCCACACACACTGACTCACTGGGGTACAGTCCCACACACACACTGACTCTCACTGGGGTACAGTCCCCCACACTGACTCTCACTGGGGTACAGTCCGACACACACTGACTCACTGCGGTACAGTCCCACACACATTGACTCTCACTGGGGTACAGTCCCACACACACTGACTCTCACTGGGGTATAGTCCCACACACACTGACTATCACTGGGGTACAGTCCCACACACACTGACTCTCACTGGGGTACAGTCCCACATACACTGACTCTCACTGGGGTACAGTCCCACACACACACTGACTCTCACTGGGGTACAGTCCCCCACACTGACTCTCACTGGGGTACAGTCCCACACACACTGACTCACTGGGGTACAGTCCCACACACACACTGACTCTCACTGGGGTACAGTCCCACACACACTGACTCACTGGGGTACAGTCCCACACACACACTGACTCTCACTGGGGTACAGTACCCCACACTGACTCTCACTGGGGTATGGGTCCCACACACACTGACTCACTGGGGTACGGGTCCCACACACACTGACTCTCACTGGGGTATGGGTCCCACACACATTGACTCTCACTGGGGTACAGTCCCAAACACACTGACTCACTGGGGTACAGTCCCACACACACACTGACTCTCACTGGGGTACAGTCCCCCACACTGACTCTCACTGGGGTACAGTCCGACACACACACTGACTCTCACTGGGGTACAGTCCCCCACACTGACTCTCACTGGGGTATGGGTCCCACACACACTGACTCTCACTGGGGTACAGTCCCACACACACACTGACTCTCACTGGGGTACAGTCCCCCACACTGACTCTCACTGGGGTATGGGTCCCACACACACTGACTCTCACTGGGGAACAGTCCCACACACACTGACTCTCACTGGGGTACAGTCCCCCACACTGACTCTCACTGGGGTATGGGTCCCACACACACTGACTCTCACTGGGGTACAGTCCCACACACACTGACTCTCACTGGGGTACAGTCCCACACAGACTGACTCTCACTGGGGTACGAGTCCCACACACACTGACTCTCACTGGGGTATGGGTCCCACACACACTGACTCTCACTGGGGTACAGTCCCACACACACTGACTCTCACTGGGGTATGGGTCCCACACACACTGACTGTCACTGGGGTATGGGTCCCACACACACTGACTCTCACTGGGGTATGGGTCCCACACACACTGACTCTCACTGGGGTATGGGTCCCACACACACTGACTCTCACTGGGGTATGGGTCCCACACACACTGACTCTCACTGGGGTACGGGTCCCACACACACTGACTCTCACTGGAGTATGGGTCCCACACACACTGACTCTCACTGGGGTATGGGTCCCACACACACTGACTCTCACTGGGGTATGGGTCCCACACACATTGACTCTCACTGGGGTACAGTCCCACACACACTGACTCTCAATGGGGTACAGTCCCACACACACTGACGATCACTGGGGTACAGTCCCACACACACTGACTCTCACTGGGGTACAGTCCCACACACACTGACTCTCACTGGGGTACAGTCCCACACACACACTGACTCTCACTGGGGTACAGTCCCCCACACTGACTCTCACTGGGGTACAGTCCCACACACACTGACTCACTGGGGTACAGTCCCACACACACACTGACTCTCACTGGGGTACAGTCCCACACACACTGACTCACTGGGGTACAGTCCCACACACACACTGACTCTCACTGGGGTACAGTACCCCACACTGACTCTCACTGGGGTATGGGTCCCACACACACTGACTCACTGGGGTACGGGTCCCACACACACTGACTCTCACTGGGGTATGGGTCCCACACACACTGACTCTCACTGGGGTACAGTCCCACACACACTGACTCACTGGGGTACAGTCCCACACACACACTGACTCTCACTGGGGTACAGTCCGACACACACTGACTCACTGGGGTACAGTTCCACACACACACTGACTCTCACTGGGGTACAGTCCCACACACACTGATTCACTGGGGTACAGTCCCACACACACACTGACTCTCACTGGGGTACAGTTCCCCACACTGACTCTCACTGGGGTATGGGTCCCACACACACTGACTCTCACTGGGGTACAGTCCCACACACACACTGACTCTCACTGGGGTACAGTCCCACACACACTGACTCTCACTGGGGTACAGTCCCACACACACTGACTCTCACTTGGGTATGGGTCCCACACACACTGACTCTCACTGGGGTACAGTCCCCCACACTGACTCTGACTGGGGTATGGGTCCCACACACACTGACTCTCACTGGGGTACAGTCCCACACACACTGACTCTCACTGGGGTACAGTCCCCCACACTGACTCTCACTGGGGTATGGGTCCCACACACACTGACTCTCACTGGGCTACAGTCCCACACACACTGACTCTCACTGGGGTACAGTCCCACACACACTGACTCTCACTGGGGTACAGTCCCACACACACTGACTCTCACTGGGATATGGGTCCCACACACACTGACTCTCACTGGGGTACAGTCCCACACACACTGACTCTCACTGGGGTATGTGTCCCACACACACTAACTCTCACTGGGGTATGGGTCCCACACACACTGACTGTCAATGGGGTATGGGTCCCACACACACTGACTCTCACTGGGGTATGGGTCCCACACACACTGACTCTCACTGGGGTACAGTCCCACACACACTGACTCTCACTGGGGTACAGTCCCACACACACTGACTCTCACTGGGGTACAGTCCCACACACACTGACTCTCACTGGGATATGGGTCCCACACACACTGACTCTCACTGGGGTATGGGTCCCACACACAATGACTCTCACTGGGGTATGGGTCCCACACACACTGACTCTCACTGGGGTATGGGTCCCACACACACTGACTCTCACTGGGGTATGGGTCCCACACACATTGACTCTCACTGGGGTACAGTCCCAAACACACTGACTCACTGGGGTACAGTCCCACACACACACTGACTCTCACTGGGGTACAGTCCCCCACACTGACTGTCACTGGGGTACAGTCCGACACACACACTGACTCTCACTGGGGTACAGTCCCCCACACTGACTCTCACTGGGGTATGGGTCCCACACACACTGACTCTCACTGGGGTACAGTCCCACACACACTGACTCACTGGGGTACAGTCCCACACACACACTGACTCTCACTGGGGTACAGTCCCACACACACTGACTCACTGGGGTACAGTCCCACACACACTGACGATCACTGGGGTACAGTCCCACACACACTGACTCTCACTGGGGTACAGTCCCACACACACTGACTCACTGGGGTACGGGTCCCACACACACTGACTCTCACTGGGGTATGGGTCCCACACACACTGACTCTCACTGGGGTACAGTCCCACACACACTGACTCACTGGGGTACAGTCCCACACACACACTGACTCTCACTGGGGTACAGTCCGACACACACTGACTCACTGGGGTACAGTTCCACACACACACTGACTCTCACTGGGGTACAGTCCCACACACACTGACTCACTGGGGTACAGTCCCACACACACACTGACTCTCACTGGGGTACAGTTCCCCACACTGACTCTCACTGGGGTATGGGTCCCACACACACTGACTCTCACTGGGGTACAGTCCCACACACACACTGACTCTCACTGGGGTACAGTCCCACACACACTGACTCTCACTGGGGTACAGTCCCACACACACTGACTCTCACTTGGGTATGGGTCCCACACACACTGACTCTCACTGGGGTACAGTCCCCCACACTGACTCTGACTGGGGTATGGGTCCCACACACACTGACTCTCACTGGGGTACAGTCCCACACACACTGACTCTCACTGGGGTACAGTCCCCCACACTGACTCTCACTGGGGTATGGGTCCCACACACACTGACTCTCACTGGGGTACAGTCCCACACACACACTGACTCTCACTGGGGTACAGTCCCACACACACTGACTCTCACTGGGGTACAGTCCCACACACACTGACTCTCACTTGGGTATGGGTCCCACACACACTGACTCTCACTGGGGTACAGTCCCCCACACTGACTCTGACTGGGGTATGGGTCCCACACACACTGACTCTCACTGGGGTACAGTCCCACACACACTGACTCTCACTGGGGTACAGTCCCCCACACTGACTCTCACTGGGGTATGGGTCCCACACACACTGACTCTCACTGGGCTACAGTCCCACACACACTGACTCTCACTGGGGTACAGTCCCACACACACTGACTCTCACTGGGGTACAGTCCCACACACACTGACTCTCACTGGGATATGGGTCCCACACACACTGACTCTCACTGGGGTACAGTCCCACACACACTGACTCTCACTGGGGTATGTGTCCCACACACACTAACTCTCACTGGGGTATGGGTCCCACACACACTGACTGTCAATGGGGTATGGGTCCCACACACACTGACTCTCACTGGGGTATGGGTCCCACACACACTGACTCTCACTGGGGTACAGTCCCACACACACTGACTCTCACTGGGGTACAGTCCCACACACACTGACTCTCACTGGGGTACAGTCCCACACACACTGACTCTCACTGGGATATGGGTCCCACACACACTGACTCTCACTGGGGTATGGGTCCCACACACAATGACTCTCACTGGGGTATGGGTCCCACACACACTGACTCTCACTGGGGTATGGGTCCCACACACACTGACTCTCACTGGGGTATGGGTCCCACACACATTGACTCTCACTGGGGTACAGTCCCAAACACACTGACTCACTGGGGTACAGTCCCACACACACACTGACTCTCACTGGGGTACAGTCCCCCACACTGACTGTCACTGGGGTACAGTCCGACACACACACTGACTCTCACTGGGGTACAGTCCCCCACACTGACTCTCACTGGGGTATGGGTCCCACACACACTGACTCTCACTGGGGTACAGTCCCACACACACACTGACTCTCACTGGGGTACAGTCCCCCACACTGACTCTCACTGGGGTATGGGTCCCACACACACTGACTCTCACTGGGGAACAGTCCCACACACACTGACTCTCACTGGGGTACAGTCCCCCACACTGACTCTCACTGGGGTATGGGTCCCACACACACTGACTCTCACTGGGGTACAGTCCCACACACACTGACTCTCACTGGGGTACAGTCCCACACACACTGACTCTCACTGGGGTACGAGTCCCACACACACTGACTCTCACTGGGGTATGGGTCCCACACACACTGACTCTCACTGGGGTACAGTCCCACACACACTGACTCTCACTGGGGTAGGGGTCCCACACACACTGACTGTCACTGGGGTATGGGTCCCACACACACTGACTCTCACTGGGGTATGGGTCCCACACACACTGACTCTCACTGGGGTATGGGTCCCACACACACTGACTCTCACTGGGGTATGGGTCCCACACACACTGACTCTCACTGGGGTACGGGTCCCACACACACTGACTCTCACTGGAGTATGGGTCCCACACACACTGACTCTCACTGGGGTATGGGTCCCACACACACTGACTCTCACTGGGGTATGGGTCCCACACACATTGACTCTCACTGGGGTACAGTCCCACACACACTGACTCTCAATGGGGTACAGTCCCACACACACTGACGATCACTGGGGTACAGTCCCACACACACTGACTCTCACTGGGGTACAGTCCCACACACACTGACTCTCACTGGGGTACAGTCCCACACACACACTGACTCTCACTGGGGTACAGTCCCCCACACTGACTCTCACTGGGGTACAGTCCCACACACACTGACTCACTGGGGTACAGTCCCACACACACACTGACTCTCACTGGGGTACAGTCCCACACACACTGACTCACTGGGGTACAGTCCCACACACACTGACGATCACTGGGGTACAGTCCCACACACACTGACTCTCACTGGGGTACAGTCCCACACACACTGACTCACTGGGGTACGGGTCCCACACACACTGACTCTCACTGGGGTATGGGTCCCACACACACTGACTCTCACTGGGGTACAGTCCCACACACACTGACTCACTGGGGTACAGTCCCACACACACACTGACTCTCACTGGGGTACAGTCCGACACACACTGACTCACTGGGGTACAGTTCCACACACACACTGACTCTCACTGGGGTACAGTCCCACACACACTGACTCACTGGGGTACAGTCCCACACACACACTGACTCTCACTGGGGTACAGTTCCCCACACTGACTCTCACTGGGGTATGGGTCCCACACACACTGACTCTCACTGGGGTACAGTCCCACACACACACTGACTCTCACTGGGGTACAGTCCCACACACACTGACTCTCACTGGGGTACAGTCCCACACACACTGACTCTCACTTGGGTATGGGTCCCACACACACTGACTCTCACTGGGGTACAGTCCCCCACACTGACTCTGACTGGGGTATGGGTCCCACACACACTGACTCTCACTGGGGTACAGTCCCACACACACTGACTCTCACTGGGGTACAGTCCCCCACACTGACTCTCACTGGGGTATGGGTCCCACACACACTGACTCTCACTGGGGTACAGTCCCACACACACTGACTCTCACTGGGGTACAGTCCCACACACACTGACTCTCACTGGGGTACAGTCCCACACACACTGACTCTCACTGGGATATGGGTCCCACACACACTGACTCTCACTGGGGTACAGTCCCACACACACTGACTCTCACTGGGGTATGTGTCCCACACACACTAACTCTCACTGGGGTATGGGTCCCACACACACTGACTGTCAATGGGGTATGGGTCCCACACACACTGACTCTCACTGGGGTATGGGTCCCACACACACTGACTCTCACTGGGGTATGGGTCCCACACACACTGACTCTCACTGGGGTATGGGTCCCACACACACTGACTCTCACTGGGGTACAGTCCCACACACACTGACTCTCACTGGGGTATGGGTCCCACACACACTGACTCTCACTGGCGTACAGTCCCACACACACTGACTCACTGGGGTACAGTCCCACACACACACTGACTCTCACTGGGGTACAGTACCCCACACTGACTCTCACTGGGGTATGGGTCCCACACACACTGACTCACTGGGGTACGGGTCCCACACACACTGACTCTCACTGGGGTATGGGTCCCACACACACTGACTCTCACTGGGGTACAGTTCCACACACACTGACTCACTGGGGTACAGTCCCACACACACACTGACTCTCACTGGGGTACAGTCCCCCACACTGACTCTCACTGGGGTACAGTCCCACACACACTGACTCACTGGGGTACAGTCCCACACACACACTGACTCTCACTGGGGTACAGTCCCACACACACTGACTCTCACTGGGGTATGGGTCCCACACACACTGACTCTCACTGGGGTACAGTCCCCCACACTGACTCTCACTGGGGTATGGGTCCCACACACACTGACTCACTGGGGTACAGTCCCACACACACACTGACTCTCACTGGGGTACAGTCCCCCACACTGACTCTCACTGGGGTACAGTCCGACACACACTGACTCACTGCGGTACAGTCCCACACACATTGACTCTCACTGGGGTACAGTCCCACACACACTGACTCTCACTGGGGTATAGTCCCACACACACTGACTATCACTGGGGTACAGTCCCACACACACTGACTCTCACTGGGGTACAGTCCCACATACACTGACTCTCACTGGGGTACAGTCCCACACACACACTGACTCTCACTGGGGTACAGTCCCCCACACTGACTCTCACTGGGGTACAGTCCCACACACACTGACTCACTGGGGTACAGTCCCACACACACACTGACTCTCACTGGGGTACAGTCCCACACACACTGACTCACTGGGGTACAGTCCCACACACACACTGACTCTCACTGGGGTACAGTACCCCACACTGACTCTCACTGGGGTATGGGTCCCACACACACTGACTCACTGGGGTACGGGTCCCACACACACTGACTCTCACTGGGGTATGGGTCCCACACACATTGACTCTCACTGGGGTACAGTCCCAAACACACTGACTCACTGGGGTACAGTCCCACACACACACTGACTCTCACTGGGGTACAGTCCCCCACACTGACTCTCACTGGGGTACAGTCCGACACACACACTGACTCTCACTGGGGTACAGTCCCCCACACTGACTCTCACTGGGGTATGGGTCCCACACACACTGACTCTCACTGGGGTACAGTCCCACACACACACTGACTCTCACTGGGGTACAGTCCCCCACACTGACTCTCACTGGGGTATGGGTCCCACACACACTGACTCTCACTGGGGAACAGTCCCACACACACTGACTCTCACTGGGGTACAGTCCCCCACACTGACTCTCACTGGGGTATGGGTCCCACACACACTGACTCTCACTGGGGTACAGTCCCACACACACTGACTCTCACTGGGGTACAGTCCCACACAGACTGACTCTCACTGGGGTACGAGTCCCACACACACTGACTCTCACTGGGGTATGGGTCCCACACACACTGACTCTCACTGGGGTACAGTCCCACACACACTGACTCTCACTGGGGTATGGGTCCCACACACACTGACTGTCACTGGGGTATGGGTCCCACACACACTGACTCTCACTGGGGTATGGGTCCCACACACACTGACTCTCACTGGGGTATGGGTCCCACACACACTGACTCTCACTGGGGTATGGGTCCCACACACACTGACTCTCACTGGGGTACGGGTCCCACACACACTGACTCTCACTGGAGTATGGGTCCCACACACACTGACTCTCACTGGGGTATGGGTCCCACACACACTGACTCTCACTGGGGTATGGGTCCCACACACATTGACTCTCACTGGGGTACAGTCCCACACACACTGACTCTCAATGGGGTACAGTCCCACACACACTGACGATCACTGGGGTACAGTCCCACACACACTGACTCTCACTGGGGTACAGTCCCACACACACTGACTCTCACTGGGGTACAGTCCCACACACACACTGACTCTCACTGGGGTACAGTCCCCCACACTGACTCTCACTGGGGTACAGTCCCACACACACTGACTCACTGGGGTACAGTCCCACACACACACTGACTCTCACTGGGGTACAGTCCCA
This sequence comes from Pristiophorus japonicus, assembly GCF_044704955.1. NCBI lineage: Eukaryota > Metazoa > Chordata > Chondrichthyes > Pristiophoridae > Pristiophorus > Pristiophorus japonicus. The sequence goes on from NC_092002.1 coordinate 24,366,594, forward strand.
CACACACTGACTCACTGGGGTACAGTCCCACACACACACTGACTCTCACTGGGGTACAGTACCCCACACTGACTCTCACTGGGGTATGGGTCCCACACACACTGACTCACTGGGGTACGGGTCCCACACACACTGACTCTCACTGGGGTATGGGTCCCACACACACTGACTCTCACTGGGGTACAGTCCCACACACACTGACTCACTGGGGTACAGTCCCACACACACACTGACTCTCACTGGGGTACAGTCCGACACACACTGACTCACTGGGGTACAGTTCCACACACACACTGACTCTCACTGGGGTACAGTCCCACACACACTGATTCACTGGGGTACAGTCCCACACACACACTGACTCTCACTGGGGTACAGTTCCCCACACTGACTCTCACTGGGGTATGGGTCCCACACACACTGACTCTCACTGGGGTACAGTCCCACACACACACTGACTCTCACTGGGGTACAGTCCCACACACACTGACTCTCACTGGGGTACAGTCCCACACACACTGACTCTCACTTGGGTATGGGTCCCACACACACTGACTCTCACTGGGGTACAGTCCCCCACACTGACTCTGACTGGGGTATGGGTCCCACACACACTGACTCTCACTGGGGTACAGTCCCACACACACTGACTCTCACTGGGGTACAGTCCCCCACACTGACTCTCACTGGGGTATGGGTCCCACACACACTGACTCTCACTGGGCTACAGTCCCACACACACTGACTCTCACTGGGGTACAGTCCCACACACACTGACTCTCACTGGGGTACAGTCCCACACACACTGACTCTCACTGGGATATGGGTCCCACACACACTGACTCTCACTGGGGTACAGTCCCACACACACTGACTCTCACTGGGGTATGTGTCCCACACACACTAACTCTCACTGGGGTATGGGTCCCACACACACTGACTGTCAATGGGGTATGGGTCCCACACACACTGACTCTCACTGGGGTATGGGTCCCACACACAATGACTCTCACTGGGGTATGGGTCCCACACACACTGACTCTCACTGGGGTATGGGTCCCACACACACTGACTCTCACTGGGGTACAGTCCCACACACACTGACTCTCACTGGGGTATGGGTCCCACACACACTGACTCTCACTGGCGTACAGTCCCACACACACTGACTCACTGGGGTACAGTCCCACACACACACTGACTCTCACTGGGGTACAGTACCCCACACTGACTCTAACTGGGGTATGGGTCCCACACACACTGACTCACTGGGGTACGGGTCCCACACACACTGACTCTCACTGGGGTATGGGTCCCACACACACTGACTCTCACTGGGGTACAGTTCCACACACACTGACTCACTGGGGTACAGTCCCACACACACACTGACTCTCACTGGGGTACAGTCCCCCACACTGACTCTCACTGGGGTACAGTCCCACACACACTGACTCACTGGGGTACAGTCCCACACACACACTGACTCTCACTGGGGTACAGTCCCACACACACTGACTCTCACTGGGGTATGGGTCCCACACACACTGACTCTCACTGGGGTACAGTCCCCCACACTGACTCTCACTGGGGTATGGGTCCCACACACACTGACTCTCACTGGGGTACAGTCCCACACACACTGACTCTCACTGGGGTACAGTCCCCCACACTGACTCTCACTGGGGCATGGGTCCCACACACACTGACTCTCACTGGGGTACAGTCCCACACACACTGACTCTCACTGGGGTACAGTCCCACACACACTGACTCTCACTGGGGTATGGGTCCCACGCACACTGACTCTCACTGGGGTACAGTCCCACACACACACTGACTCTCACTGGGGTACAGTCCCACACACACTGACTCTCACTGGGGTATGGGTCCCACACACACTGACTCTCACTGGGGTACAGTCCCCCACACTGACTCTCACTGGGGTATGGGTCCCACACACACTGACTCTCACTGGGGTACAGTCCCACACACACTGACTCTCACTGGGGTACAGTCCCCCACACTGACTCTCACTGGGGTATGGGTTCCACACACACTGACTCTCACTGGGGTACAGTCCCACACACACTGACTCTCACTGGGGTACAGTCCCACACACACTGACTCTCACTGGGGTACGAGTCCCACACACACTGACTCTCACTGGGGTATGGGTCCCACACACACTGACTCTCACTGGGGTACAGTCCCACACACACTGACTCTCACTGGGGTATGGGTCCCACACACACTGACTGTCACTGGGGTATGGGTCCCACACACACTGACTCTCACTGGGGTATGGGTCCCACACACACTGACTCTCACTGGGGTATGGGTCCCACACACACTGACTCTCACTGGGGTATGGGTCCCACACACACTGACTCTCACTGGGGTAAGGGTCCCACACACACTGACTCTCACTGGAGTATGGGTCCCACACACACTGACTCTCACTGGGGTATGGGTCCCACACACACTGACTCTCACTGGGGTATGGGTCCCACACACATTGACTCTCACTGGGGTACAGTCCCACACACACTGACTCTCAATGGGGTACAGTCCCACACACACTGACGATCACTGGGGTACAGTCCCACACACACTGACTCTCACTGGGGTACAGTCCCACACACACTGACTCTTACTGGGGTACAGTCCCACACACACACTGACTCTCACTGGGGTACAGTCCCCCACACTGACTCTCACTGGGGTACAGTCCCACACACACTGATTCACTGGGGTACAGTCCCACACACACACTGACTCTCACTGGGGTACAGTCCCACACACACTGACTCACTGGGGTACAGTCCCACACACACACTGACTCTCACTGGGGTACAGTACCCCACACTGACTCTCACTGGGGTATGGGTCCCACACACACTGACTCACTGGGGTACGGGTCCCACACACACTGACTCTCACTGGGGTATGGGTCCCACACACACTGACTCTCACTGGGGTACAGTCCCACACACACTGACTCACTGGTGTACAGTCCCACACACACACTGACTCTCACTGGGGTACAGTCCCCCACACTGACTCTCACTGGGGTACAGTCCGACACACACTGACTCACTGGGGTACAGTTCCACACACACACTGACTCTCACTGGGGTACAGTCCCACACACACTGACTCACTGGGGTACAGTCCCACACACACACTGACTCTCACTGGGGTACAGTTCCCCACACTGACTCTCACTGGGGTATGGGTCCCACACACACTGACTCTCACTGGGGTACAGTCCCACACACACACTGACTCTCACTGGGGTACAGTCCCACACACACTGACTCTCACTGGGGTACAGTCCCACACACACTGACTCTCACTGGGATATGGGTCCCACACACACTGACTCTCACTGGGGTACAGTCCCACACACACTGACTCTCACTGGGGTATGGGTCCCACACACACTGACTCTCACTGGGGTATGGGTCCCACACACACTGACTCTCACTGGGGTACAGTCCCACACACACTGACTCTCACTGGGGTATGGGTCCCACACACACTGACTCTCACTGGGGTACAGTCCCACACACACTGACTCACTGGGGTACAGTCCCACACACACACTGACTCTCACTGGGGTACAGTACCCCACACTGACTCTCACTGGGGTATGGGTCCCACACACACTGACTCACTGGGGTACGGGTCCCACACACACTGACTCTCACTGGGGTATGGGTCCCACACACACTGACTCTCACTGGGGTACAGTTCCACACACACTGACTCACTGGGGTACAGTCCCACACACACACTGACTCTCACTGGGGTACAGTCCCCCACACTGACTCTCACTGGGGTACAGTCCCACACACACTGACTCACTGGGGTACAGTCCCACACACACACTGACTCTCACTGGGGTACAGTCCCACACACACTGACTCTCACTGGGGTATGGGTCCCACACACACTGACTCTCACTGGGGTACAGTCCCCCACACTGACTCTCACTGGGGTATGGGTCCCACACACACTGACTCTCACTGGGGTACAGTCCCACACACACTGACTCTCACTGGGGTACAGTCCCCCACACTGACTCTCACTGGGGTATGGGTCCCACACACACTGACTCTCACTGGGGTACAGTCCCACACACACTGACTCTCACTGGGGTACAGTCCCACACACACTGACTCTCACTGGGGTATGGGTCCCACGCACACTGACTCTCACTGGGGTACAGTCCCACACACACTGACTCTCACTGCGGTATGGGTCCCACACACACTGACTCTCACTGGGGTATGGGTCCCACACACACTGACTCTCACTGGGGCATGGGTCCCACACACACTGACTCTCACTGGGGTATGGGTCCCACACACACTGACTCTCACTGGGGTATGGGTCCCACACACACTGACTCTCACTGGGGTATGGGTCCCACACACACTGACTCTCACTGGGGTACAGTCCCACACACACTGACTCTCACTCGGGTATGGGTCCCACACACACTGACTCTCACTGGGGTACAGTCCCACACACACTGACTCACTGGGGTACAGTCCCACACACACACTGACTCTCACTGGGGTACAGTACCCCACACTGACTCTCACTGGGGTATGGGTCCCACACACACTGACTCACTGGGGTACGGGTCCCACACACACTGACTGTCACTGGGGTATGGGTCCCACACACACTGACTCTCACTGGGGTACAGTTCCACACACACTGACTCACTGGGGTACAGTCCCACACACACTGACTCTCACTGGGGTACAGTCCCCCACACTGACTCTCACTGGGGTACAGACCCACACACACTGACTCACTGGGGTACAGTCCCACACACACACTGACTCTCACTGGGGTACAGTCCAACACACACTGACTCACTGGGTACAGTCCCACACACACACTGACTCTCACTGGGGTACAGTCCCCCACACTGACTCTACTGGGGTATGGGTCCCACACACACTGACTCTCACTGGGGTACAGTCCCACACACACACTGACTCTCACTGGGGTACAGTCCCACACACACTGACTCTCACTGGGGTATGGGTCCCACACACACTGACTCTCACTGGGGTACAGTCCCCCACACTGACTCTCACTGGGGTATGGGTCCCACACACACTGACTCTCACTGGGGCATGGGTCCCACACACACTGGCTCTCACTGGGGTATGGGTCCCACACACACTGACTCTCACTGGGGTATGGGTCCCACACACACTGACTCTCACTGGGGTATGGGTCCCACACACACTGACTCTCACTGGGGTACAGTCCCACACACACTGACTCTCACTGGGGTATGGGTCCCACACACACTGACTCTCACTGGGGTATGGGTCCCACACACACTGACTCTCACTGGGGTATGGGTCCCACACACACTGACTGTCACTGGGGTATGGGTCCCACACACACTGACTCTCACTGGGGTACAGTCCCACACACACTGACTCACTGGGGTACAGTCCCACACACACACTGACTCTCACTGGGGTACAGTACCCCACACTGACTCTCACTGGGGTATGGGTCCCACACACACTGACTCACTGGGGTACGGGTCCCACACACACTGACTCTCACTGGGGTATGGGTCCCACACACACTGACTCTCACTGGGGTACAGTTCCACACACACTGACTCACTGGGGTACAGTCCCACACACACACTGACTCTCACTGGGGTACAGTCCCCCACACTGACTCTCACTGGGGTACAGACCCACACACACTGACTCACTGGGGTACAGTCCCACACACACACTGACTCTCACTGGGGTACAGTCCCACACACACTGACTCACTGGGGTACAGTCCCACACACACACTGACTCTCACTGGGGTACAGTCCCCCACACTGACTCTCACTGGGGTATGGGTCCCACACACACTGACTCTCACTGGGGTACAGTCCCACACACACTGACTCTCACTGGGGTACAGTCCCACACACACTGACTCTCACTGGGGTATGGGTCCCACACACACTGACTCTCACTGGGGTATGGGTCCCACACACACTGACTCTCACTGGGGTATGGGTCCCACACACACTGACTCTCACTGGGGTAAGGGTCCCACACACACTGACTCTCACTGGAGTATGGGTCCCACACACACTGACTCTCACTGGGGTATGGGTCCCACACACACTGACTCTCACTGGGGTATGGGTCCCACACACATTGACTCTCACTGGGGTACAGTCCCACACACACTGACTCTCAATGGGGTACAGTCCCACACACACTGACGATCACTGGGGTACAGTCCCACACACACTGACTCTCACTGGGGTACAGTCCCACACACACTGACTCTCACTGGGCTCCAGTCCCACACACACACTGACTCTCACTGGGGTACAGTCCCCCACACTGACTCTCACTGGGGTACAGTCCCACACACACTGACTCACTGGTGTACAGTCCCACACACACACTGACTCTCACTGGGGTACAGTCCCACACACACTGACTCACTGTGGTACAGTCCCACACACACACTGACTCTCACTGGGGTACAGTACCCCACACTGACTCTCACTGGGGTATGGGTCCCACACACACTGACTCACTGGGGTACGGGTCCCACACACACTGACTCTCACTGGGGTATGGGTCCCACACACACTGACTCTCACTGGGGTACAGTCCCACACACACTGACTCACTGGTGTACAGTCCCACACACACACTGACTCTCACTGGGGTACAGTCCCCCACACTGACTCTCACTGGGGTACAGTCCGACACACACTGACTCACTGGGGTACAGTTCCACACACACACTGACTCTCACTGGGGTACAGTCCCACACACACTGACTCACTGGGGTACAGTCCCACACACACACTGACTCTCACTGGGGTACAGTTCCCCACACTGACTCTCACTGGGGTATGGGTCCCACACACACTGACTCTCACTGGGGTACAGTCCCACACACACACTGACTCTCACTGGGGTACAGTCCCACACACACTGACTCTCACTGGGGTACAGTCCCACACACACTGACTCTCACTTGGGTATGGGTCCCACACACACTGACTCTCACTGGGGTACAGTCCCCCACACTGACTCTGACTGGGGTATGGGTCCCACACACACTGACTCTCACTGGGGTACAGTCCCACACACACTGACTCTCACTGGGGTACAGTCCCCCACACTGACTCTCACTGGGGTATGGGTCCCACACACACTGACTCTCACTGGGGTACAGTCCCACACACACTGACTCTCACTGGGGTACAGTCCCACACACACTGACTCTCACTGGGGTACAGTCCCACACACACTGACTCTCACTGGGATATGGGTCCCACACACACTGACTCTCACTGGGGTACAGTCCCACACACACTGACTCTCACTGGGGTATGGGTCCCACACACACTGACTCTCACTGGGGTATGGGTCCCACACACACTGACTCTCACTGGGGTACAGTACCCCACACTGACTCTCACTGGGGTATGGGTCCCACACACACTGACTCTCACTGGGGTACAGTCCCACACACACACTGACTCTCACTGGGGTACAGTCCCACACACACTGACTCTCACTGGGGTACAGTCCCACACACACTGACTCTCACTTGGGTATGGGTCCCACACACACTGACTCTCACTGGGGTACAGTCCCCCACACTGACTCTGACTGGGGTATGGGTCCCACACACACTGACTCTCACTGGGGTACAGTCCCACACACACTGACTCTCACTGGGGTACAGTCCCCCACACTGACTCTCACTGGGGTATGGGTCCCACACACACTGACTCTCACTGGGGTACAGTCCCACACACACTGACTCTCACTGGGGTACAGTCCCACACACACTGACTCTCACTGGGGTACAGTCCCACACACACTGACTCTCACTGGGATATGGGTCCCACACACACTGACTCTCACTGGGGTACAGTCCCACACACACTGACTCTCACTGGGGTATGGGTCCCACACACACTGACTCTCACTGGGGTATGGGTCCCACACACACTGACTCTCACTGGGGTACAGTCCCACACACACTGACTCTCACTGGGGTATGGGTCCCACACACACTGACTCTCACTGGGGTACAGTCCCACACACACTGACTCACTGGGGTACAGTCCCACACACACACTGACTCTCACTGGGGTACAGTACCCCACACTGACTCTCACTGGGGTATGGGTCCCACACACACTGACTCACTGGGGTACGGGTCCCACACACACTGACTCTCACTGGGGTATGGGTCCCACACACACTGACTCTCACTGGGGTACAGTTCCACACACACTGACTCACTGGGGTACAGTCCCACACACACACTGACTCTCACTGGGGTACAGTCCCCCACACTGACTCTCACTGGGGTACAGTCCCACACACACTGACTCACTGGGGTACAGTCCCACACACACACTGACTCTCACTGGGGTACAGTCCCACACACACTGACTCTCACTGGGGTATGGGTCCCACACACACTGACTCTCACTGGGGTACAGTCCCCCACACTGACTCTCACTGGGGTATGGGTCCCACACACACTGACTCTCACTGGGGTACAGTCCCACACACACTGACTCTCACTGGGGTACAGTCCCCCACACTGACTCTCACTGGGGTATGGGTCCCACACACACTGACTCTCACTGGGGTACAGTCCCACACACACTGACTCTCACTGGAGTACAGTCCCACACACACTGACTCTCACTGGGGTATGGGTCCCACGCACACTGACTCTCACTGGGGTACAGTCCCACACACACTGACTCTCACTGCGGTATGGGTCCCACACACACTGACTCTCACTGGGGTATGGGTCCCACACACACTGACTCTCACTGGGGCATGGGTCCCACACACACTGACTCTCACTGGGGTATGGGTCCCACACACACTGACTCTCACTGGGGTATGGGTCCCACACACACTGACTCTCACTGGGGTATGGGTCCCACACACACTGACTCTCACTGGGGTACAGTCCCACACACACTGACTCTCACTGGGGTATGGGTCCCACACACACTGACTCTCACTGGGGTACAGTCCCACACACACTGACTCACTGGGGTACAGTCCCACACACACACTGACTCTCACTGGGGTACAGTACCCCACACTGACTCTCACTGGGGTATGGGTCCCACACACACTGACTCACTGGGGTACGGGTCCCACACACACTGACTGTCACTGGGGTATGGGTCCCACACACACTGACTCTCACTGGGGTACAGTTCCACACACACTGACTCACTGGGGTACAGTCCCACACACACACTGACTCTCACTGGGGTACAGTCCCCCACACTGACTCTCACTGGGGTACAGACCCACACACACTGACTCACTGGGGTACAGTCCCACACACACACTGACTCTCACTGGGGTACAGTCCCACACACACTGACTCACTGGGGTACAGTCCCACACACACACTGACTCTCACTGGGGTACAGTCCCCCACACTGACTCTACTGGGGTATGGGTCCCACACACACTGACTCTCACTGGGGTACAGTCCCACACACACACTGACTCTCACTGGGGTACAGTCCCACACACACTGACTCTCACTGGGGTATGGGTCCCACACACACTGACTCTCACTGGGGTACAGTCCCCCACACTGACTCTCACTGGGGTATGGGTCCCACACACACTGACTCTCACTGGGGCATGGGTCCCACACACACTGGCTCTCACTGGGGTATGGGTCCCACACACACTGACTCTCACTGGGGTATGGGTCCCACACACACTGACTCTCACTGGGGTATGGGTCCCACACACACTGACTCTCACTGGGGTACAGTCCCACACACACTGACTCTCACTGGGGTATGGGTCCCACGCACACTGACTCTCACTGGGGTATGGGTCCCACACACACTGACTCTCACTGGGGTATGGGTCCCACACACACTGACTGTCACTGGGGTATGGGTCCCACACACACTGACTCTCACTGGGGTACAGTCCCACACACACTGACTCACTGGGGTACAGTCCCACACACACACTGACTCTCACTGGGGTACAGTACCCCACACTGACTCTCACTGGGGTATGGGTCCCACACACACTGACTCACTGGGGTACGGGTCCCACACACACTGACTCTCACTGGGGTATGGGTCCCACACACACTGACTCTCACTGGGGTACAGTTCCACACACACTGACTCACTGGGGTACAGTCCCACACACACACTGACTCTCACTGGGGTACAGTCCCCCACACTGACTCTCACTGGGGTACAGACCCACACACACTGACTCACTGGGGTACAGTCCCACACACACACTGACTCTCACTGGGGTACAGTCCCACACACACTGACTCACTGGGGTACAGTCCCACACACACACTGACTCTCACTGGGGTACAGTCCCCCACACTGACTCTCACTGGGGTATGGGTCCCACACACACTGACTCTCACTGGGGTACAGTCCCACACACACTGACTCTCACTGGGGTATGGGTCCCACACACACTGACTCTCACTGGGGTACAGTCCCCCACACTGACTCTGACTGGGGTATGGGTCCCACACACACTGACTCTCACTGGGGTACAGTCCCACACACACTGAATCTCACTGGGGTACAGTCCCCCACACTGACTCTACTGGGGTATGGGTCCCACACACACTGACTCTCACTGGGGTACAGTCCCACACACACACTGACTCTCACTGGGGTACAGTCCCACACACACTGACTCTCACTGGGGTATGGGTCCCACACACACTGACTCTCACTGGGGTACAGTCCCCCACACTGACTCTCACTGGGGTATGGGTCCCACACACACTGACTCTCACTGGGGCATGGGTCCCACACACACTGGCTCTCACTGGGGTATGGGTCCCACACACACTGACTCTCACTGGGGTATGGGTCCCACACACACTGACTCTCACTGGGGTATGGGTCCCACACACACTGACTCTCACTGGGGTACAGTCCCACACACACTGACTCTCACTGGGGTATGGGTCCCACACACACTGACTCTCACTGGGGTATGGGTCCCACACACACTGACTCTCACTGGGGTATGGGTCCCACACACACTGACTGTCACTGGGGTATGGGTCCCACACACACTGACTCTCACTGGGGTACAGTCCCACACACACTGACTCACTGGGGTACAGTCCCACACACACACTGACTCTCACTGGGGTACAGTACCCCACACTGACTCTCACTGGGGTATGGGTCCCACACACACTGACTCACTGGGGTACGGGTCCCACACACACTGACTCTCACTGGGGTATGGGTCCCACACACACTGACTCTCACTGGGGTACAGTTCCACACACACTGACTCACTGGGGTACAGTCCCACACACACACTGACTCTCACTGGGGTACAGTCCCCCACACTGACTCTCACTGGGGTACAGACCCACACACACTGACTCACTGGGGTACAGCCCCACACACACACTGACTCTCACTGGGGTACAGTCCCACACACACTGACTCACTGGGGTACAGTCCCACACACACACTGACTCTCACTGGGGTACAGTCCCCCACACTGACTCTCACTGGGGTATGGGTCCCACACACACTGACTCTCACTGGGGTACAGTCCCACACACACTGACTCTCACTGGGGTATGGGTCCCACACACACTGACTCTCACTGGGGTACAGTCCCCCACACTGACTCTGACTGGGGTATGGGTCCCACACACACTGACTCTCACTGGGGTACAGTCCCACACACACTGAATCTCACTGGGGTACAGTCCCCCACACTGACTCTCACTGGGGTATGGGTCCCACACACACTGACTCTCACTGGGGTACAGTCCCACACACACTGACTCTCACTGGGGTACAGTCCCACACACACTGACTCTCACTGCGGTATGGGTCCCACACACACTGACTCTCACTGGGGTATGGGTCCCACACACACTGACTCTCACTGGGGCATGGGTCCCACACACACTGACTCTCACTGGGGTATGGGTCCCACACACACTGACTCTCACTGGGGTATGGGTCCCACACACACTGACTCTCACTGGGGTATGGGTCCCACACACACTGACTCTCACTGGGGTACAGTCCCACACACACTGACTCTCACTGGGGTATGGGTCCCACACACACTGACTCTCACTGGGGTACAGTCCCACACACACTGACTCACTGGGGTACAGTCCCACACACACACTGACTCTCACTGGGGTACAGTACCCCACACTGACTCTCACTGGGGTATGGGTCCCACACACACTGACTCACTGGGGTACGGGTCCCACACACACTGACTGTCACTGGGGTATGGGTCCCACACACACTGACTCTCACTGGGGTACAGTTCCACACACACTGACTCACTGGGGTACAGTCCCACACACACACTGACTCTCACTGGGGTACAGTCCCCCACACTGACTCTCACTGGGGTACAGACCCACACACACTGACTCACTGGGGTACAGTCCCACACACACACTGACTCTCACTGGGGTACAGTCCCACACACACTGACTCACTGGGGTACAGTCCCACACACACACTGACTCTCACTGGGGTACAGTCCCCCACACTGACTCTACTGGGGTATGGGTCCCACACACACTGACTCTCACTGGGGTACAGTCCCACACACACACTGACTCTCACTGGGGTACAGTCCCACACACACTGACTCTCACTGGGGTATGGGTCCCACACACACTGACTCTCACTGGGGTATGGGTCCCACACACACTGACTCTCACTGGGGTATGGGTCCCACACACACTGACTCTCACTGGGGTATGGGTCCCACACACACTGACTCTCACTGGGGTACAGTCCCACACACACTGACTCTCACTGGGGTATGGGTCCCACACACACTGACTCTCACTGGGGTATGGGTCCCACACACACTGACTCTCACTGGGGTATGGGTCCCACACACACTGACTGTCACTGGGGTATGGGTCCCACACACACTGACTCTCACTGGGGTATGGGTCCCACACACACTGACTCTCACTGGGGTATGGGTCCCACACACACTGACTCTCACTGGGGTACAGTCCCACACACACTGACTCTCACTGGGGTATGGGTCCCACACACACTGACTCTCACTGGGGTACAGTCCCACACACACTGACTCACTGGGGTACAGTCCCACACACACACTGACTCTCACTGGGGTACAGTACCCCACACTGACTCTCACTGGGGTATGGGTCCCACACACACTGACTCACTGGGGTACGGGTCCCACACACACTGACTCTCACTGGGGTATGGGTCCCACACACACTGACTCTCACTGGGGTACAGTTCCACACACACTGACTCACTGGGGTACAGTCCCACACACACACTGACTCTCACTGGGGTACAGTCCCCCACACTGACTCTCACTGGGGTACAGACCCACACACACTGACTCACTGGGGTACAGTCCCACACACACACTGACTCTCACTGGGGTACAGTCCCACACACATTGACTCACTGGGGTACAGTCCCACACACACACTGACTCTCACTGGGGTACAGTCCCCCACACTGACTCTCACTGGGGTATGGGTCCCACACACACTGACTCTCACTGGGGTACAGTCCCACACACACTGACTCTCACTGGGGTATGGGTCCCACACACACTGACTCTCACTGGGGTACAGTCCCCCACACTGACTCTGACTGGGGTATGGGTCCCACACACACTGACTCTCACTGGGGTACAGTCCCACACACACTGAATCTCACTGGGGTACAGTCCCCCACACTGACTCTCACTGGGGTATGGGTCCCACACACACTGACTCTCACTGGGGTACAGTCCCACACACACTGACTCTCACTGGGATATGGGTCCCACACACACTGACTCTCACTGGGGTACAGTCCCACACACACTGACTCTCACTGGGGTATGGGTCCCACACACACTGACTCTCACTGGGGTATGGGTCCCACACACACTGACTGTCACTGGGGTATGGGTCCCACACACACTGACTCTCACTGGGGTATGGGTCCCACACACACTGACTCTCACTGGGGTGTGGGTCCCACACACACTGACTCTCACTGGGGTGTGGGTCCCACACACACTGACTCTCACTGGGGTACAGTCCCACACACACTGACTCTCACTGGGGTATGGGTCCCACACACACTGACTCTCACTGGGGTACAGTCCCACACACACTGACTCACTGGAGTACAGTCCCACACACACACTGACTCTCACTGGGGTACAGTACCCCACACTGACTCTCACTGGGGTATGGGTCCCACACACACTGACTCACTGGGGTACGGGTCCCACACACACTGACTCTCACTGGGGTATGGGTGCCACACACACTGACTCTCACTGGGGTACAGTCCCACACACACTGACTCTCACTGGGGTATGGGTCCCACACACACTGACTCTCACTGGGGTACAGTCCCCCACACTGACTCTGACTGGGGTATGGGTCCCACACACACTGACTCTCACTGGGGTACAGTCCCACACACACTGAATCTCACTGGGGTACAGTCCCCCACACTGACTCTCACTGGGGTATGGGTCCCACACACACTGACTCTCACTGGGGTACAGTCCCACACACACTGACTCTCACTGGGGTACAGTCCCACACACACTGACTCTCACTGCGGTATGGGTCCCACACACACTGACTCTCACTGGGGTATGGGTCCCACACACACTGACTCTCACTGGGGCATGGGTCCCACACACACTGACTCTCACTGGGGTATGGGTCCCACACACACTGACTCTCACTGGGGTATGGGTCCCACACACACTGACTCTCACTGGGGTATGGGTCCCACACACACTGACTCTCACTGGGGTACAGTCCCACACACACTGACTCTCACTGGGGTATGGGTCCCACACACACTGACTCTCACTGGGGTACAGTCCCACACACACTGACTCACTGGGGTACAGTCCCACACACACACTGACTCTCACTGGGGTACAGTACCCCACACTGACTCTCACTGGGGTATGGGTCCCACACACACTGACTCACTGGGGTACGGGTCCCACACACACTGACTGTCACTGGGGTATGGGTCCCACACACACTGACTCTCACTGGGGTACAGTTCCACACACACTGACTCACTGGGGTACAGTCCCACACACACACTGACTCTCACTGGGGTACAGTCCCCCACACTGACTCTCACTGGGGTACAGACCCACACACACTGACTCACTGGGGTACAGTCCCACACACACACTGACTCTCACTGGGGTACAGTCCCACACACACTGACTCACTGGGGTACAGTCCCACACACACACTGACTCTCACTGGGGTACAGTCCCCCACACTGACTCTACTGGGGTATGGGTCCCACACACACTGACTCTCACTGGGGTACAGTCCCACACACACACTGACTCTCACTGGGGTACAGTCCCACACACACTGACTCTCACTGGGGTATGGGTCCCACACACACTGACTCTCACTGGGGTATGGGTCCCACACACACTGACTCTCACTGGGGTATGGGTCCCACACACACTGACTCTCACTGGGGTATGGGTCCCACACACACTGACTCTCACTGGGGTACAGTCCCACACACACTGACTCTCACTGGGGTATGGGTCCCACACACACTGACTCTCACTGGGGTATGGGTCCCACACACACTGACTCTCACTGGGGTATGGGTCCCACACACACTGACTGTCACTGGGGTATGGGTCCCACACACACTGACTCTCACTGGGGTATGGGTCCCACACACACTGACTCTCACTGGGGTATGGGTCCCACACACACTGACTCTCACTGGGGTACAGTCCCACACACACTGACTCTCACTGGGGTATGGGTCCCACACACACTGACTCTCACTGGGGTACAGTCCCACACACACTGACTCACTGGGGTACAGTCCCACACACACACTGACTCTCACTGGGGTACAGTACCCCACACTGACTCTCACTGGGGTATGGGTACCACACACACTGACTCACTGGGGTACGGGTCCCACACACACTGACTCTCACTGGGGTATGGGTCCCACACACACTGACTCTCACTGGGGTACAGTTCCACACACACTGACTCACTGGGGTACAGTCCCACACACACACTGACTCTCACTGGGGTACAGTCCCCCACACTGACTCTCACTGGGGTACAGACCCACACACACTGACTCACTGGGGTACAGTCCCACACACACACTGACTCTCACTGGGGTACAGTCCCACACACATTGACTCACTGGGGTACAGTCCCACACACACACTGACTCTCACTGGGGTACAGTCCCCCACACTGACTCTCACTGGGGTATGGGTCCCACACACACTGACTCTCACTGGGGTACAGTCCCACACACACTGACTCTCACTGGGGTATGGGTCCCACACACACTGACTCTCACTGGGGTACAGTCCCCCACACTGACTCTGACTGGGGTATGGGTCCCACACACACTGACTCTCACTGGGGTACAGTCCCACACACACTGAATCTCACTGGGGTACAGTCCCCCACACTGACTCTCACTGGGGTATGGGTCCCACACACACTGACTCTCACTGGGGTACAGTCCCACACACACTGACTCTCACTGGGATATGGGTCCCACACACACTGACTCTCACTGGGGTACAGTCCCACACACACTGACTCTCACTGGGGTATGGGTCCCACACACACTGACTCTCACTGGGGTATGGGTCCCACACACACTGACTGTCACTGGGGTATGGGTCCCACACACACTGACTCTCACTGGGGTATGGGTCCCACACACACTGACTCTCACTGGGGTGTGGGTCCCACACACACTGACTCTCACTGGGGTGTGGGTCCCACACACACTGACTCTCACTGGGGTACAGTCCCACACACACTGACTCTCACTGGGGTATGGGTCCCACACACACTGACTCTCACTGGGGTACAGTCCCACACACACTGACTCACTGGAGTACAGTCCCACACACACACTGACTCTCACTGGGGTACAGTACCCCACACTGACTCTCACTGGGGTATGGGTCCCACACACACTGACTCACTGGGGTACGGGTCCCACACACACTGACTCTCACTGGGGTATGGGTGCCACACACACTGACTCTCACTGGGGTACAGTTCCACACACACTGACTCACTGGGGTACAGTCCCACACACACACTGACTCTCACTGGGGTACAGTCCCCCACACTGACTCTCACTGGGGTACAGTCCCCCACACTGACTCTCACTGGGGTACAGTCCCACACACACTGACTCACTGGGGTACAGTCCCACACACACACTGACTCTCACTGGGGTACAGTCCCACACACACTGACTCACTGGGGTACAGTCCCACACACACACTGACTCTCACTGGGGTACAGTACCCCACACTGACTCTCACTGGGGTATGGGTCCCACACACACTGACTCACTGGGGTACGGGTCCCACACACACTGACTCTCACTGGGGTATGGGTCCCACACACACTGACTCTCACTGGGGTACAGTCCCACACACACTGACTCTCACTGGGGTATGGGTCCCACACACACTGACTCTCACTGGGGTACAGTCCCACACACACTGACTCACTGGGGTACAGTCCCACACACACACTGACTCTCACTGGGGTACAGTACCCCACACTGACTCTCACTGGGGTATGGGTCCCACACACACTGACTCACTGGGGTACGGGTCCCACACACACTGACTCTCACTGGGGTATGGGTCCCACACACACTGACTCTCACTGGGGTATAGTTCCACACACACTGACTCACTGGGGTACAGTCCCACACACACACTGACTCTCACTGGGGTACAGTCCCCCACACTGACTCTCACTGGGGTACAGACCCACACACACTGACTCACTGGGGTACAGTCCCACACACACACTGACTCTCACTGGGGTACAGTCCCACACACACTGACTCACTGGGGTACAGTCCCACACATACACTGACTCTCACTGGGGTACAGTCCCCCACACTGACTCTCACTGGGGTATGGGTCCCACACACACTGACTCTCACTGGGGTACAGTCCCACACACACACTGACTCTCACTGGGGTACAGTCCCACACACACTGACTCTCACTGGGGTATGGGTCCCACACACACTGACTCTCACTGGGGTACAGTCCCCCACACTGACTCTCACTGGGGTATGAGTCCCACACACACTGACTCTCACTGGGGCATGGGTCCCACACACACTGACTCTCACTGGGGTATGGGTCCCACACACACTGACTCTCACTGGGGTATGGGTCCCAAACACACTGACTCTCACTGGGGTATGGGTCCCACACACACTGACTCTCACTGGGGTACAGTCCCACACACACTGACTCTCACTGGGGTATGGGTCCCACACACACTGACTCTCACTGGGGTATGGGTCCCACACACACTGACTCTCACTGGGGTACAGTCCCACACACACTGACTCTCACTGGGGTATGGGTCCCACACACACTGACTCTCACTGGGGTATGGGTCCCACACACACTGACTCCCACTGGGATACAGTCCCACACACACTGACTCTCACTGGGGTATGGGTCTCACACACACTGACTCTCACTGGGGTACAGTCCCACACACACTGACTATCACTGGGGTATGGGTCCCACACACACTGACTCTCACTGGGGTATGGGTCCCACACACACTGACTGTCACTGGGGTATGGGTCCCACACACACTGACTCTCACTGGGGTATGGGTCCCACACACACTGACTCTCACTGGGGTATGGGTCCCACACACACTGACTCTCACTGGGGTACAGTCCCACACACACTGACTCTCACTGGGGTATGGGTCCCACACACACTGACTCTCACTGGGGTACAGTCCCACACACACTGACTCACTGGGGTACAGTCCCACACACACACTGACTCTCACTGGGGTACAGTCCCCCACACTGACTCTCACTGGGGTACAGACCCACACACACTGACTCACTGGGGTACAGTCCCACACACACACTGACTCTCACTGGGGTACAGTCCCACACACACTGACTCACTGGGGTACAGTCCCACACACACACTGACTCTCACTGGGGTACAGTCCCCCACACTGACTCTCACTGGGGTATGGGTCTCACACACACTGACTCTCACTGGGGTACAGTCCCACACACACACTGACTCTCACTGGGGTACAGTCCCACACACACTGACTCTCACTGGGGTATGGGTCCCACACACACTGACTCTCACTGGGGTACAGTCCCCCACACTGACTCTGACTGGGGTATGGGTCCCACACACACTGACTCTCACTGGGGTACAGTCCCACACACACTGAATCTCACTGGGGTACAGTCCCCCACACTGACTCTCACTGGGGTATGGGTCCCACACACACTGACTCTCACTGGGGTACAGTCCCACACACACTGACTCTCACTGGGGTACAGTCCCACACACACTGACTCTCACTGGGGTACAGTCCCACACACACTGACTCTCACTGGGATATGGGTCCCACACACACTGACTCTCACTGGGGTATGGGTCCCACACACACTGACTCTCACTGGGGTATGGGTCCCACACACACTGACTCTCACTGGGGTACAGTCCCACACACACTGACTCTCACTGGGGGATGGGTCCCACACACACTGACTCTCACTGGGGTACAGTCCCACACACACTGACTCACTGGGGTGCAGTCCCACACACACACTGACTCTCACTGGGGTACAGTACCCCACACTGACTCTCACTGGGGTATGGGTCCCACACACACTGACTCACTGGGGTACGGGTCCCACACACACTGACTCTCACTGGGGTATGGGTCCCACACACACTGACTCTCACTGGGGTACAGTCCCCCACACTGACTCTCACTGGGGTACAGACCCACACACACTGACTCACTGGGGTACAGTCCCACACACACACTGACTCTCACTGGGGTACAGTCCCACACACACTGACTCACTGGGGTACAGTCCCACACACACACTGACTCTCACTGGGGTACAGTCCCCCACACTGACTCTCACTGGGGTATGGGTCCCACACACACTGACTCTCACTGGGGTACAGTCCCACACACACACTGACTCTCACTGGGGTACAGTCCCACACACACTGACTCTCACTGGGGTATGGGTCCCACACACACTGACTCTCACTGGGGTACAGTCCCACACACACACTGACTCTCACTGGGGTACAGTCCCACACACACTGACTCACTGGGGTACAGTCCCACACACACACTGACTCTCACTGGGGTACAGTACCCCACACTGACTCTCACTGGGGTATGGGTCCCACACACACTGACTCACTGGGGTACGGGTCCCACACACACTGACTCTCACTGGGGTATGGGTCCCACACACACTGACTCTCACTGGGGTACAGTCCCACACACACTGACTCTCACTGGGGTATGGGTCCCACACACACTGACTCTCACTGGGGTACAGTCCCACACACACTGACTCACTGGGGTACAGTCCCACACACACACTGACTCTCACTGGGGTACAGTACCCCACACTGACTCTCACTGGGGTATGGGTCCCACACACACTGACTCACTGGGGTACGGGTCCCACACACACTGACTCTCACTGGGGTATGGGTCCCACACACACTGACTCTCACTGGGGTACAGTTCCACACACACTGACTCACTGGGGTACAGTCCCACACACACACTGACTCTCACTGGGGTACAGTCCCCCACACTGACTCTCCCTGGGGTACAGACCCACACACACTGACTCACTGGGGTACAGTCCCACACACACACTGACTCTCACTGGGGTACAGTCCCACACACACTGACTCACTGGGGTACAGTCCCACACACACACTGACTCTCACTGGGGTACAGTCCCCCACACTGACTCTCACTGGGGTATGGGTCCCACACACACTGACTCTCACTGGGGTACAGTCCCACACACACACTGACTCTCACTGGGGTACAGTCCCACACACACTGACTCTCACTGGGGTATGGGTCCCACACACACTGACTCTCACTGGGGTACAGTCCCCCACACTGACTCTCACTGGGGTATGGGTCCCACACACACTGACTCTCACTGGGGCATGGGTCCCACACACACTGACTCTCACTGGGGTATGGGTCCCACACACACTGACTCTCACTGGGGTATGGGTCCCACACACACTGACTCTCACTGGGGTATGGGTCCCACACACACTGACTCTCACTGGGGTACAGTCCCACACACACTGACTCTCACTGGGGTATGGGTCCCACACACACTGACTCTCACTGGGGTATGGGTCCCACACACACTGACTCTCACTGGGGTACAGTCCCACACACACTGACTCTCACTGGGGTATGGGTCCCACACACACTGACTCTCACTGGGGTATGGGTCCCACACACACTGACTCCCACTGGGATACAGTCCCACACACACTGACTCTCACTGGGGTATGGGTCTCACACACACTGACTCTCACTGGGGTACAGTCCCACACACACTGACTATCACTGGGGTATGGGTCCCACACACACTGACTCTCACTGGGGTATGGGTCCCACACACACTGACTGTCACTGGGGTATGGGTCCCACACACACTGACTCTCACTGGGGTATGGGTCCCACACACACTGACTCTCACTGGGGTATGGGTCCCACACACACTGACTCTCACTGGGGTACAGTCCCACACACACTGACTCTCACTGGGGTATGGGTCCCACACACACTGACTCTCACTGGGGTACAGTCCCACACACACTGACTCACTGGGGTACAGTCCCACACACACACTGACTCTCACTGGGGTACAGTACCCCACACTGACTCTCACTGGGGTATGGGTCCCACACGCACTGACTCACTGGGGTACGGGTCCCACACACACTAACTGTCACTGGGGTATGGGTCCCACACACACTGACTCTCACTGGGGTACAGTTCCACACACACTGACTCACTGGGGTACAGTCCCACACACACACTGACTCTCACTGGGGTACAGTCCCCCACACTGACTCTCACTGGGGTACAGACCCACACATACTGACTCACTGGGGTACAGTCCCACACACACACTGACTCTCACTGGGGTACAGTCCCACACACACTGACTCACTGGGGTACAGTCCCACACACACACTGACTCTCACTGGGGTACAGTCCCCCACACTGACTCTCACTGGGGTATGGGTCCCACACACACTGACTCACTGGGGTACAGTCCCACACACACACTGACTCTCACTGGGGTACAGTACCCCACACTGACTCTCACTGGGGTATGGGTCCCACACACACTGACTCTCACTGGGGTATGGGTCCCACACACACTGACTCTCACTGGGGTACAGTTCCACACACACTGACTCACTGGGGTACAGTCCCACACACACACTGACTCTCACTGGGGTACAGTCCCCCACACTGACTCTCACTGGGGTACAGTCCCACACACACTGACTCACTGGGGTACAGTCCCACACACACTGACTCACTGCGGTACAGTCCCACACACACACTGACTCTCACTGGGGTACAGTCCCCCACACTGACTCTCACTGGGGTATGGGTCCCACACACACTGACTCTCACTGGGGTACAGTCCCACACACACACTGACTCTCACTGGGGTACAGTCCCACACACACTGACTCTCACTGGGGTATGGGTCCCACACACACACTGACTCTCACTGGGGTACAGTCCCCCACACTGACTCTCACTGGGGTATGGGTCCCACACACACTGACTCTCACTGGGGTACAGTCCCACACACACTGACTCTCACTGGGGTACAGTCCCACACACACTGACTCTCACTGGGGTACAGTCCCACACACACTGACTCTCACTGGGGTATGGGTCCCACACACACTGACTCTCACTGGGGTACAGTCCCACACACACTGACTCTCACTGGGGTATGGGTCCCACACACACTGACTCTCTCTGGGGTATGGGTCCCACACACACTGACTCTCACTGGGGCATGGGTCCCACACACACTGACTCTCACTGGGGTATTTGTCCCACGCACACTGACTCTCACTGGGGTATGGGTCCCACACACACTGACTCTCACTGGGGTATGGGTCCCACACACACTGACTCTCACTGGGGTATGGGTCCCACACACACTGACTATCACTGGGGTATGGGTCCCACACACACTGACTATCACTGGGGTATGGGTCCCACACACACTGACTCTCACTGGGGTATGGGTCCCACACACACTGACTCTCACTGGGGTATGGGTCCCACACACACTGACTCTCACTGGGGTATGCGGTCCACAGACTGACCCACTTTCCCCCACTCCCCCGTTGGTCAGTTGACACGTCCATCCTGCCAGTAGAAGAAATCTGTAAACCCAAAAAAATTGCGAATTATAAAAAGCATTAATGATTGTATAAAAGAAATACTTGTGGCAGCTCAGCAGAAAGAGAGCACTGTTTAGAACAACGCAAGACAGAAGCACAGGCCTTCAAGGCCCAGCTGTGGCGATAAGTGGATTAGCAAGCAGCCTTTACCATAAACACTCTGTCTCTTGAAAGGGCAACAAGACATTCAGACAGAGATAAGGAAAATTACCTCATCGGTACCCTCTCCCTTGTGATTGGACAATTGATTGGATAAAAAGTGGTGAATGCAAGGTATCCACCGGCCCACCAAATTAAAAACCGGCAACCGAGAGAGAGAAAAGGTGGACGGAGGAGAGAGTTCCCTCAAGGTGGACCCCACACTGGCTTCGGCCCAATACTTCCATTGGCTTGGGATCTGTTCCGAGACCACAATTCTGTCATGGGTTCTGGGTCCAGAAGAGGCGAGGGCCCAGGGGCAGCACGGGCCCAGCCCACACTGCGATATGTGTGCGCACTGGGTCCGTGCAGCAGAGCCAGTCTCCAGTTGTCCTGGTTACCCCTTGCCACTGGACCAAGACCTCGCTCTGTCAAGCCCGTGTGGTGGCTGGTGTGCAACGGTCACCCCACGTTAAAAAAATCCACGCACAGGCATCTTCCACCCTTCAGGATGTAGTTCGGGATCTGGAATATTAGTTTGGGATCTGAAACATTGAAACACCTGTGAACTCATCCCTTTTTGGCGTGAAAGCAGGTCATCCTCGCTCGGGGGACTGCCTGTGATGATGATGATATCTATCTCAATCACGTGTTGTGCTTATAATGGCCGCTCTTTACTAAAGTGCCTTATGACTCCTCAGGCTCTTTGGTTAATCTGTGTGTGACCTATGATCCTAATCTTACAGCGGAGCCCCGCCCCACTCTCCCACCATTGGTCACTCGACACCTCAATCATCGCAGTGCCTGGCCTCCTCATGGCGATTTGGATAGTGTTCGGACTCCTCCTTGCCTGATTGGATGAACCTTGACTGTCAGTCAAACAGCCTTTTACCAATCTCTGACATGTTTATAATTCATCAACACGGGAATTTTAAGCATATCAGCTGTGGCTCAGTGGGCTGCACTCTCGCCTCTAGGTCAGAAGGTTGTGAGTTCAAGTCCCACTCCAGAGACTTGAGCACATAAATCTAGACTGACACTCCCAGTGCAGTGCTGAGGGAGAGCTGCACTGTCAGAGATGCCATCTTTCGGATGAGACATGAAACTGAGGTCACGTCTGCTCTCTGGTTGTAAAACATCCCATGAACATTATTTCGAAGAAGAGCAGGGAGTTCTCCCTGGTGTCCTGGGGCCAATATCTATCCCACAATAAACCTAACTGTCATGTATCTCACACTACTGTACATAACTGTATCTTACCATGCTATACATGACTGTAACCAGAGATGACCTGTAACCACTAGCTTACCTTCCCACCAGGGGTGCACTTGCAGGAGACACTGGATACAGGTCTCAGGCAAGTGTGGCATTCGAGAGCTGTGTAATAAAGGTGCAGGTCCTGAGTGACCCTGACTTCAGTATGTGCCTCATGTGAGTTTGTACTGCAGGGACAGGACTTTACAGTGGGGACGAGTTACGGGATCACAGAATGGCGACCAACGGCTCAGATGAAAAGTACAATGCGGGAGACAATTGGGAGGACTTTATAGAAAGGCTCCAGCAAAGCTTCGTAACCAAAGACTGGTTAGGCGACGATAAGGCAGACAAGAGAAGAGCCCATCTCTTGACCAGCTGTGGCTCGAAAACATACGCTTTAATGAAGGACCTGCTGGATCCGAGAAACCAGCAAGCAAGTCGTTTGAAGAGTTGAGCACACTGGTAAGAGACCACCTGAAGCCAGCGAGCAGCCTACACATGGCCAGACAAAGGTTCTACAACTGCAGACGCTGTGTGGGCCAGAGCATACCCGACTTCGTGGCGGAACTTCGGAGGTTGGCTAGCTTATGTGAGTTCTCCGATGAACTAAGGAGAGAAGTACTGAGAGACTTTTCTATTGAAGGAATAGGCCATGCAGGCATATTCCGAAAGCTCATAGAGACCAAGAACTTGACCCTAGAGGCAGCAGCACTGGTTGCACAGACATTCTTGGCAGGAGAAGAAGAAACAAGGTTGATTTACACTGCGGGTACGACAACGAACGAAACATCAGAACAAGGGGTTCACAGCGTGAAACAAGCCGCTATCCCCACACACAGACAAAGGCAGGAGAGCAGGCCCTCAACAGCAGGCAGTGGTGCCAGAAGCCATCAAGGGCCACGTTCACACCTCATCAACCCACAATGCGAGCAATCAACTACAAACTGAGAGAAGCTCAAGAGAGATCAGCCAGACGCAGCTCATCCTTTGGAAACAATGGAAGTGGTCTGTGCTGAAGATTTGGGGGAAGGCACTCGTCAAGGGGGTGTCGATTTCAGCATGCTGTTTGCAGAAACTGCAACTATACAGGGCATCTGGCCCGCATGTGCAGAAAAATGGCAGCTCGGCTGGTATACGAATCGGAAGGGTCGGAAAGCGGACCAGAAGACGGTGGGGACAGTACCTGGGACACCGAGGTACAGCGGGTCAACACGATCAATGGCCACTGCTCTTACAACAAGATGTCTCCAATAATGATGAGGGTCCTACTCAACGGGATACCCGTCAACATGGAGCTGGATACAGGAGCGAGTCAATCTCTCATGAGCGCTCAACAATTTGAACAGCTATGGCCGCACAAAAGAGACAGACCAAAACTCACAAGGGTCGACATCAAACTAAGGACCTATACCAAATAAATCGTCCCAGTCCTTGGCAGCGCCATGCTCTCAGTCACACACAAAGGGACAGTGAACTGACTTCCCCTGTGGATTGTCCCCGGAGATCTCCCAGCACTGCTGGGGAGAAGCTGGCTGGCAAAACTAAACTGGAAATGAGATGATGTTCACGCCATGTCGTCAGAGGAACGGACCTCCTGCTCAACAGTTCTAAGTCGATTTGAACATCTCTTTCAGCCAGGTGTGGGCACCTTCAAAGGGGCTAAAGTCAAAATCTACACCACACAGGATGCTAGACCGGTCCATCACAAGGCTAGAGCTGTGCCCTATGTGATGAGGGAAAAGATTGAACATGAACTAGACAGGCTTCTGCGGGAAGGCACCATCTCACCCGTGGAATTTAGCGACTGGGCAAATCCCATCGTCCCAGTCATGAAGCCTGATGGATCCGTACAAATCTGTGGGGACTACAAATCTACCATAAACAGAGTCTCCCTACAGGACCAATACCCGCTGCCCAGAGCGGAGGACTTATTTGCCACATTGGCTGGAAGAAAACTTTTCTCAAAACTAGATCTCACATCTGCGTATATGACGCAAGAATTGACCGAAGAGTCTAAGCTACTCACCACCATCAACACACATCGAGGCCTTTTTGTGTACAATCGATGCCCATTCGGCATCAGGTTGGCAGCTGCTATATTCCAGCGCAACATGGAGAGTCTGCTCAAGTCCTTCCGGGAACGATTGTATTTCAAGACGACATACTTATCATGGGCAGGGACACCGACTCCCATCTCCGTAATTTGGAGGAAGTACTAAAGCGGTTGGATCGGGTAGGCCTAAGAGTTAATAAATCCAAGTGCCTGTTTCTCGCGCCCGAGGTTGAATTTTTGGGCAGAAGAATTGCCGCTGATGGAATCCACCCAACAGAGTCCAAAACAGAAGCAATTCGCCTGGCACCCAGGCCCCAGAATGTCTCAGAACTGCGCGCCTTTCTCGGGCTACTCAATTACTTTGGGAACTTTATGCAGAACTTAAGCATGCTGCTGGAGCCTCTCCATGTGCTACTCAGAAAGGGGTGCGATTGATTTTGGGGGGACACCCAGGAACGCGCCTTCAATAAGACACGCAACCTTCTGTGTTCCAACAGTGTTTTGGCTTTTTTTGATCCAGGTAAAAAGCTAGTTCTCACATGTGATGCATCAGCGTATGGGGTCAGGTGCGTCTTACAGCATGTCAATAGTGCGGGTAAATTACAACCCATAGCTTATGCCTCCAGGTCACTTTCGCGGGCGGAGCGCGGGTACGGAATGGTGGAGAAGGAGGCGCTCGCGTGCGTGTACGGTGTCAAAAAGATGCACCAATACCTTTTCGGGGCCAAGTTCGCATTAGAAACCGACCACAAGCCCCTCACGCCCCGACTATCCGAGAGCAAGGCAATAAACGCCAACGCCTCGGCGCGCATTCAACAGTGGGCACACATGCTGGAGTCGTACGAATACACCATAAGGCACAGACCTGGCACAGACAACTGTGCCGACGCGCTTAGCAGGCTACCCCTGGTGACCATGGAAGGATCTGATGAACAGGACTGTGAGATAGTCATGGCAATCAATGCTTTGAGTCCACAGGTTCACCCATGACGGCTCGCCAAATCAGAGCCTGGATGACCAGCGACCCCACATTATCCCTAGTAAAACGATGTGTCTTAATTGGTGACTGGGCAGAGGCTCGCGATGCCTGCCCCGAGGAGATCAAACCTTTCCACAGGCACATGCATGAGCTGTCACTACAGGCAGACTGCCTGATGTGGGGCAGCCGAGTAGTTATGCCTCTGCGAGGCAGAGAGGCATTTGTCCAGGAGCTCCACCACGAGCACCCGGGGATCGTTCTCATGAAGGCCATAGCCAAATCCCACGTCTGGTGGCCTGGCATTGACGCAGACTTGGAGCTCTGCGTCCGACGGTGCACCATTTGTGCCCAACTCAGTAATGCCCCCAGGGAAGTCCCCCTGAGCCCCTGGCCCTGGCCCACCAAACCGTGGTCGCGGGTGCACGTAGACTCTGCGGGCCCATTCATGGGCAAAATGTTCCTCGTAGTTGTAGATGCATTTTCAAAGTGGATCGAATGCACCATTTTAAACTCGAGCACCACCTCCACCACTGTGGAAAGCCTTGGAACCATGTTTGCAACACACGGCATTCTTGACATATTGGTCAGTGATAATGGTCCGTGCTTCACCAGCGCAGAATTCTAAGATTTTATGAGTGACCACGGCATAAATCACGTTAGGACGACACCATTCAAGCCGGCCTCCAATGGTCAGGCAGAGTGAGCAGTGCGGATCATTAAACAAGGCATGCTCAAAATCCAAGGCCCCCGCGCTGCAGGGCCGCCTGTCGCGACTGCTGCTGGCATACAGATCTCGTCCGCATTCATTGACTGGAGATCCCCCCGTGCAACTATTGATGAAACGGATATTAAAAACAAGGCTCTCATTAATCCTCCCAGACATGCATGAAATCGTTGAGGCAAAGCGCCGTAAGCTAACCGAGTACCATGACCGAAATTCGAGGGGGAGGTGGAATGAGATAGGGGACAAAGTGTTTGTGCTAAACTATGGCAGGGGTCCCAAATGGCTTGCAGGGACAGTAACAGGCAAGGAAGGAAACAGGCTACTGGTGGTACAAATGGACAATGGCCAAACCTGCCGGAGGCATGTAGACCAAGTCAAAAGTAGATTTACCAATAACAATGCTGAACCAGAAGCAGACTACAATGTGGAACTCACACCACACCTGGTGGACAGACAGAGGGAACAACCTGAGGAAAGGGAAATCCTAACAGACAGCCCAGGCGAGACACCAACAATCACACCGAACGAAACAGACAGCCCAGGCGAGATATCAGCAATCACACCGAAAGAAAAACAGGCACCAAGGCAAACAACTGAACCACAACTAAGACGCTCCACACGAGAGCGTAGACCACCTGAGAGACTGAACCTACAAAGACAATAAGACCTTGGGGGAGGGTGATGTCATGTATCTCACACTACTGTATATAACTGTATCTTACCATGCTATACATGACTGTAACTAGAGATGACCTGTAACCACAAGCATACCTTACCACCAGGGGTGCACTTGCAGGAGACACTGGATACCTGTCCCAGACAAAAATATAAGGACAGGTCTCAGGCAAGTGTGGCATTCGTGAGCTGTGTAATAAAGGTGCAGGTCCTGAGTGACCCTGACTTCAGTATGTGCCTCGTGTGAGTTTGTACTGCAGGGACAGGACTTTACAGTAACAAAACAGTCTGAGCAGCGGGAGTCCGGGGGAGGCCTATAAAAGGCCCAACGTCATCGTGGAGCCAGTCGGTGCAGCTGCAGCGGGGAGAGAAGGCACAAAAGAAGTAGAAAGAAATCGAAAGGTGACATCACAGCCAAAGGGGTAAGTGATTGGCTGGTTATTGTTCAGTAGTTTTTCTTTTTCTTTTCTTTATCAGGAAGTAACCTTTTAAGATTGTTGTTGCCAAATTAAGTTAATCTAAGGGTTAAGTCATGGCAGGATAGCTTGGACACGTGTTATGCTACTGTACTATGTGGGAAGTCAGGGATGTTCCTGACGACTACTTGTGTGGGAAGTGCATCCGCCTGCAGCTCCTGACAGACCGCATTGCGGCACTGGAGCTGCAGGTGGATTCACTCTGGAGCATCCACGATGCTGAGAATGACGTGAATAGCACGTTTAGTGAGTTGGTCTTACTGCAGATAAAGGGTACACAGCCAGATAAGGAATAGGTGACCAACAGGAAGAGCAGTGCAAGAAAGGTAGTGCAGGGAGTCCCCTGCGGTCATCCCCCTGCAAAACAGATACACCGCTTTGGGTATTGTTGAGGGGGATGACTCATCAGGCCAGAGCAGCAGCAGCCAAGTTCATGGCACTGTGGGTGGCTCTGCTGCACAGGAGGGCAAGAAAAAGAGTGGGAGAGCGATAGTGATAGGGGATTCAATTGTAGGGGGAATAGATAGACGTTTCTGTGGCCGCAACCGAGACTCCAGGATTGTATGTTGCCTCCCTGGTGCAAGGGGCAGGGATGTCTCGGAGCGGGTGCAGGGCATTCTGAAAAGGGAGGGTGAACAGCCAGTTGTCGTGGTGCATGTACGTACCAAAGATATAAGTAAAAAACAGGATAGGGTCCTACGAGACGAATTTAGGAAGCTAGGAGTTAAATTAAAAAGTAGGTCCTCAAAAGTAGTAATCTCAGGATTGCGACCAGTGCCACGTGCTAGTCAGAGTAGGAATCGCAGGATAGCTCAGAGGATAACGTGGCTTGAGGAGTGGTGCAGAAGGGAGGGTTTCAAATTCCTGGGACATAGGAACCGGTTCTGGGGGAGGTAGGACCAGTACAAACCGGACGGTCTGCACCTGGCCAGGACTTGAACCAATGTCCTAGAGGGAGTGTTTGCTAGTGCTGTTGGTGAGGAGTTAAACTAATATGGCAGGGGGATGGGAACCAATGCAGGGAGACAGAGGGAAGTAGAATGGGGGCAGAAGCAAAAGATAGAAAGAAAAAAAGTAAAAGTGGAGGGCAGAGAAACCTAAGGCAAAAAGCAAAATGGGCCACATTACAGCAACATTCTAAAGGGGCAAAGTGTGTTTGAAAGACAAGCCTGAAGGCTCTGTGCCTCAATGTGAGGAGTATTCGGAATAAGGTGGATGAATTAACTGCACAGATAGCAGTTAAGGGATATGATGTAATTGGCATCTTGGAGACATGGCTCCAGGGTGACCATGGCTGGGAACTCAGCATCCAGGGGTATTCAACATTTAGGAAGGATAGACAGAAAGGAAAAGGAGGCGGGGTGGCATTGCTGGTTAAAGAGGAAATTAATTCAATAGTAAGGAGGGACATTAGCTTGGATGATGTGGAATCGGTATGGGTGGAGCTGTGGAATACCAAAGGGCAGAAAATGCTCGTGGGAGTTGTGTACAGACCACCAAACAGTAGTAGTGAGGTTGGGGACAGCATCAAACAAGAAATTAGGGATGTGTGCAATAAAGGTACAGCAGTTATCATGGGTGACTTTAATCTACATATTAATTGGGCTAACCAAACTGGTAGTAATGCGGTGGAGGAGGATTTCCTGGAGTGTATTAGGGATGGTTTTCTAGACCAATATGTCGAGGAACCAACTAGAGAGCTGGCCATCCTCGACTGGGTGATGTGTAATGAGAAGGGACTAATTAGCAATCTTGTTGTGCGAGGCCCCTTGGGGAAGAGTGACCATAATATGATAGAATTCTTTATTAAGATAGAGAGTGACACAGTTAATTCAGAAACTAGGGTCCTGAACTTAAGGAAAGGTAACTTCGATGGTTTGAGGCGTGAATTGGCTAGAATAGACTGGCAAATGATACTTAAAGGGTTGACGGTGGATATGCAATGGCAAACATTTAAAGATCACATGCATGAACTTCAGCAATTGTACATCCCTGTCTGGAGTAAAAAATAAAACGGGGAAGGTGGCTCAACTGTGGCTAACAGGGGAAATTAAGGATATTGTTAAATCCAAGGAAGAGGCATATAAATTGGCCAGAAAAAGCACCAAACCTGAGGACTAGGAGAAATTTAGAATTCAGCAGAGGAGGACATAGGGTTTAATTAGGACGGGGAAAATAGAGTACGAGAAGAAGCTTGCCGGGAACATAAAAACTGACTGCAAAAGCTTCTATAGATGTGTGAAGAGAAAAAGATTAGTGAAAACAAACATAGGTCCCTTGCAGTCAGATTCAGGTGAATTTATAATGGGGAACAAAGAAATGGCAGACCAATTGAACAAATACTTTGGTTCTGTCTTCACGAAGGAAGACACAAATAACCTTCCGAAAGTACTAGGGAACCGAGGGTCTAGTGAGAAGGAGGAACTGAAGGATATCCTTATTAGGCGGGAAATTGTGTTAAGGAAATTGATGGGATTGAAGGCCAATAAGTCCCCGGGGCCTGATAGTCTGCATCCCAGAGTACTTAAGGAAGTGGCCCTAGAAATAGTGGATGCATTGGTGATCATTTTCCAACGGTCTATCGACTCTGGATCAGTTCCTATGGACTGGAGGGTAGCTAATGTAACACCACTTTTTGAAAAGGGAGGGCGAGAGAAAGCGGGTAATTATAGACCGGTTAGACTGACATCAGTGGTGGGGAAAATGTTGGAATCAATTACTAAAGATGAAATAGCAGCGTATTTGGAAAGCAGTGACAGGATTGGTCCAAGTCAGCATGGATTTATGAAGGGGAAATCATGCTTGACAAATCTTGACAACTCAAGGTAGACAAGTCCCCTGGTCCTGATGAAATGCATCCCAGGGTATTAAAAGAGATGGCGGAAGTTATAGCAGATGAATTCGTTATAATCTACCAAAATTCTCTGAACTCTGGGGAGGTACCAGTGGATTGGAAAGCAGCTAATGTAATGCCTCTGTTTAAAAAAGGGGGCAGACAAAAGGCAGGTAACTATAGGCCGGTTAGTTTAACATCTGCAGTGGGGAAAATGCTTGAAGCTACCATTAAGGAAGAAATAGCGGGACATCTAGATAGGAATAGTGCAATCAAGCAGACGCAACATGGATTCATGAAGGAGAAATCATGTTTAACTAATTTACTGGAATTCTTTGAGGTTATAACGAGCATGGTGGATAGAGGTGTACAGATAGATGTGGTGTATTTAGATTTCCAAAAGACATTCGATAAGGTGCCACACAAAAGGTTACTGCAGAAGATAAAGGTACGCGGAGTCAAAGGAAATGTATTAGCATGGATAGAGAATTGGCTGGCTAACAGAAAGCAGAGAGTTGGGATAAATGGGTCCTTTTCCGGTTGGAAATCGGTGGTTAGTGGTGTGCCACAGGGATCAGTGCTGGAACCACAACTGTTTACAATATACATAGATGACCTGGAAGAGGGGACAGAGTGTAGTGTAACAAAATTTGCAGATGACACAAAGATTAGTGGGAAAGCGGGTTGTGTAGAGAACACAGAGAGGCTGCAAAGAGATTTAGATAGGTTAAGCGAATGGGCTAAGGTTTGGCAGATGGAATACAATGTCGGAAAATGTGAGGTCATCCACCTTGGGAAAAAAAAACAGTAAAAGGGAATATTATTTGAATGGGGAGAAATTACAACATGCTGCAGTGCAGAGGGACCTGGGGGTCCTTGTGCATGAATCCCAAAAAGTTAGTTTGCAGGTGCAGCAGGTAATCAGGAAGGCGAGTGGAATGTTGGCCTTCATTGCGAGAGGGATGGTGTACAAAAGCAGGGAGGTCCTGCTGCAACTGTATAGGGTATTGGTGAGGCCGCACCTGGAGTACTGCGTGTAGTTTTAGTCACCTTACTTAAGGGAGGATATACTGGCTTTGAAGGGGGTACAGAGACGATTCACTCGGCTGATTCCGGAGATGAGGGGGTTACCTTATGATGATAGATTGAGTAGACTGGATCTTTACTCGTTGGATTTCAGAAGGATGAGGGGTGATCTTATAGAAACAGTTAAAATAATGAAAGGGATAGACAATATAGAGGCAGAGAGGTTGTTTCCACTGGTTGGGGAGATTAGAACTAGGGGGCACAGCCTCAAAATACGGGCGAGCCAATTTAAAACCGAGTTGAGAAGGAATTTCTTCTCCCAGAGGGTTGTGAATCTGTGGAATTCTCTGCCCAAGGAAGCAGTTGAGGCTGGCTCATTGAATGTATTCAAGTCACAGATAGATAGATTTTTAACCAATAAGGGAATTAAGGGTTATGGGGAGCGGGCGGGTAAGTGGAGCTGAGTCCACGACCAGATCAGCCATGATCTTTTTGAATGGCGGAGCAGGCTCGAGGGGCTAGATGGCCTACTCCTGTTCCTAATTCTTATGTTCTTATGTTCTGGAATTTTTTGAGGATGTAACTAGTAGAGTAGACAAGGGAGAACCAGTGGATGTGGTGTATTTGGACTTTCAAAAGGCTTTTGACAAGGTCCCATACAAGAGATTGATGTGCAAAATCAAAGCACATGGTATTGGGGGTAATGTACTGATGTGGATAGAGAACTGGTTGGCAGACAGGAAGCAGAGATTCGGGAAAAATGGGTCCTTTTCAGAATGGCAGGCAGTGACTAGTGGAGTGCCGCAGGGCTCAGTGCTGGGACCCCAGCTCTTTACAATATACATTAATGATTTAGATGAGGGAATTGGGTGTAACATCTCCAAGTTTGCAGATGGCACTAAACTGGGTGGCGGTGTGAGCTGTGAGGAGGACGCTAAGAGGCTGCAGGGTGATTTGGACAGGTTAGGTGAGTGGGCAAATGCATAGCAGATGCAGTATAATGTGGATAAATGTGAGGTTATCTACTTTGGGGGCAAAAACACGAAGACAGAATATTATCTGAATGGCGACAGATTAGGAAAAGGGGGAGGTGCAACGAGACCTAGATGTCATGGTTCATCAGTCATTGAAAGTTGGCATACAGGTACAGCAAGTGGTGAAGAAGGCAAATGGTATGTTGGCCTTCATAGCTAGGGGATTTGAGTATAGGTGCAGGGAGGTCTTACTGCATTTGTACAGGGCCTTGGTGAAGCCTCACCTGGAATATTGTGTTCCGTTTTCGTCTCCTAATCTGAGGAAGGACGTTCTTGCTATTGAGGGAGTGAAGCGCAGGTTCACCAGATTGATTCCCGGGATGGCTGGACTGACATTTGAGGAGAGACTGGATCAACTGGGTCTTTATACATTGGAATTTAGAAAGATGGGAGGGGATCTTATAGAAACATATAAGATCTGACAGGCCTAGACAGGTTAGATGCGGGAAGAATGTTCCCGATGTTGGGGAAGTCCAGAACCAGGGGACAAGTCTTAGGATAAGGGGTGAGCCATTTCGGACTGAGATGAGGAGAAACTTCTTCACTCAGAGAGTTGTTGACCTGTGGAATTCCCTGCCGCAGAGAGTTGTTGATGCCAGTTCATTGGATATATTCAAGAGGGAGTTAGATATGGCTCTTACGGCTAAGGAGATCAAGTGGTATGGAGAGAAAGCAGGAAAGGGGTACTGAGGGAATGATCAGCCATGATCTTATTGAATGGTGGTGCATGCTCGAAGGGCCAAATGGCCTACTCCTGCACCTATTTTCTGTGTTTCTATGTTTCTATGATCTGATTATTATCATATTGCTGTATGTAGGAGCTTGCTGTGCGCAAATTGGCTGCTACGTTTCCCACATTACAACAGTGAGCACACTCCAAAACTACTTCATTGGCTGTAAAGTGCTTTGAGACATCCAGTGGTCATGAAAGGCGCTATATAAATGCATGTCCCCGCCGCACAGCACTGCCCCTCAGTCATCAAGATCCACGGCGTGGCCCTGAACAACATGGACCATTTTCCATACCTCGGGAGCCTCTTATCAACAACAGCCGACATTGACAATGAGATTCAACACCAGTGCACCAGTGCAGCCTTCGGTCGCCTGAGGAAAAGAGTGTTTGAAGACCAGGCCCTCAAAACTGCCACCAAACTCGTGGTCGACAGGGCTGTAGTAATACCCGCCCTCCTGTATGGCTCAGAGACATGGACCATGTACAATAGACACCTCAAGTTGCTGGAGAAATATCATCAACAATGTCTCCGCAAGATCCTGCAAATCCCCTGGGAGGACAGACGCACCAAAATTAGTGTCCTTGACCAGGCCAACATCCCCAGCATCGAAGCACTGACCACACTCGATCAGCTCCGCTGGACAGGCCACATTGTTCACATGCCAGATACGAGACTCTCAAAGCAAGCGCTCTACTCGGAGCTCCTTCACAGCAAACGAGCCAAAGTAGGGCAGCGGAAACGTTACAGGGACACCCTCAAAGTCTCCCTGATAAAGTGCATCATCCCCACCAACACCTGGGAGTCCCTGGCCAAAGACCGCCCTAAGTGGAGGAAGTGCATCCGGGAGGGCGCTGAGCACCTCGAGTCTCATTGCCGAGAGCATGCAGAAACCAAGCGCAGGCAGCAGAAGGAGCGTGCGGCAAACCAGTCCCACCCGCCCTTTCCCTCAACCACTGTCTGTCCCACCTGTGACAGAGACTGTGGCTCTCGTATTGGACTGTTCAGCCACCTAAGGACTCATTGTAAGAGTGGAAGCAAGTCTTCCTCGATTCCGAGGGACTGCCTATGATGATGATTTATTTTCTTTTAAAGACCACAATTGTTTTTAAGATTCCGATCTTTTTTTCCCCGGGGGTCGCTCGTGGCGGTGCCCTGCACATCAACGGATGAATGTTTGATCCCTGGAGAGCTGGTACCCCGAGCGCTGGAATGTATGAGATGATCAGCAGTTTGAGTAAGGCTGCAGTGAGAGAGAGTGCGGAACAGGAGAAACAACAGGTTTACCGCTCACAGGGAGGGAGTGCATGGGTTAAATCTGTATTGTTGGTCGCGGTTGCTCACACAGCACAGCTGTTGCTACAGTAACACTGTTTTAGCAGAAAAGGCCTTACACACAATGCAGGTAAGTGCAGATCCAACGTGTATATTTACATAACCAACATCCTCCATCAGTCAGTGATCGCTGCGATCAATAACACTCGCACACTCCTCTTTTCATCTTATCACTTTACCCAGCAACACACACGAAAGTTAAAGTTCACATGTTTGCACCACACCAATAGGAATCTTGAAGGTCACTGACCAATGGCGATGTCTCGTTTATTATTTGCTGATCAGAAATACAATTAGCCGAATACAACAACAACACCAACAAATTTTATTACGTCTTTAACGTAGTAAAACGTCCCAAGGTGCTTCACAAAAGTGTTACAGACAAAACAGATAAATGTTACACCGAGCCACAAAAGAAGAAATTAAGGCAGATGACCAAAAGCTTGGTTAAAGAGGTAGATTTTAAAGAAATACCTTAAAGGAGGAAAGAGCGGTAGAGAGGTGGAGAGGTTTAGGGAGGGAGTTCCAGAGCTTGGGGCCCAGGCAGCTGAAGGCACGGCCACCGATGGTTGAGCGATTATAATCAGGGATGCTCAAGAGGGCAGAATTAGAGGAGTGCAGACATCTCGGGGGTTTGTGAGGCTGAAAGAGATTACAGAGATAGGGGAGGGGCGAGGCCATGGAGGAGAATTTTAAAATCGAGGTGTTGCTTAACCGGGAGCCAATGTAGTCAGCGAGCACAGGGGTGATGGGTGACCGGGACTTGGTGCGAGTTAGGACACGGGCTGCTGAGTTTTGGATGGCCTCAAGTTTACGTAGGGTAGAATGTGGGAGGCCAGCCAGGAGTGCGTTGGAGTAGTCAAGTCCAGAGGTTACAAAACATGAGGGTTTCCGCAGCAGATGAGCTGAGGCGGAGGCGGAGACGGGCAATGTTATGGAGGTGGAAATAGACGGTTTTAGTTATGCCGCAGATATGTGGCTGGAAGCTCATTTCAGGGTCAAATATGACGCCGAGGTTGTGAACAGTTTGGTTTAGCCTCAGATAGATGCTAGGGAGAGGGATGGAGTCAGTGTCTAGGGAACGCAGTTTGTGACGGGGACCAAAGACAATGGCTTCGGTCTTCACAATATTTAATTGGAGAACATTTCTGCTTATCCTGTACTGGATGTCGGACAAGCAGTCTGACAATTTAGAGGCCATGGAGGGGTCGAGAGAAGTGGTGGAGAGGTAGAGCTGGATGTCGTCAGCGGACATGTGGAAACTAACTCTGTGTTTTTGGAGGATATCGCCAAGGGGCAACATGTAGATGAGAAATAGGAGGGGACCAAGGATAGATCCTTGGGGGACACCAGAGGTAACGAAGTGGGAGTGGGAAGAGAAGCCATTGCAGGAGATTTTCTGGCTACGATTAGATAGATAGGAATGGATCCAGGCAAGTGCAGTCCCTCCCCGCTGGATGATGGTGGAGAGGCATTGGAGGAGGATGGAGTGGTCAACTGTGTCAAAGGCTGCAGACAGGTCCAGGAGGACGAGGAGGGTTAATTTACCTTTGTCACAGTCACAAAGGATACAGTTCATGATGTACAATTACACAGTGAGTGACACTTACCCGGAATAAACAGTGACAGTGTAGAGGGAGCTTTATTCTCTAACTAACCCATGCTGTACCTTCCCTGGGAGTGTTTGATGGGACAGTGAATCTGGGAATATATACTATTTGTGGGAATGTGACATTGACTTTGATCGATGTGTCTACCCTGCAGGTTTTAATGTTTGGATCTGACACTGAGCTCAGCACTGGCTCCTTGCTCTCTCCCGGTCTGCGCAGGCTCCTTGTTCACCACCAGAGGGCAGCTCCCTCACTGGGAACTTTGAGCAGGAAATTCGGTAATATCCGTGCCGGTCGGTCCATGCTTATCCGTATTAGAAGTAGCCAAGTTTAGGCTAGCTCTGGTCACTTTAATAATCAGGATCGACTGGTAAACCAATCTGGTGGGTATATTGTGTTTAATCATGTTTAAGATAGAATATAACATTAGTTATACAGCAAAAACACACGACCATGACAAGTACCGATCCCTATCGGACAGGCGGCGGGCGCACGTGAACAGTTCTCTGGAGCTTCCTTCGGTAAAGCATGGGATTGCTCAAAGAGTGTTCGACCAGCCCAACTTCTGTTTCACTCTCCCCTCACATTGTTTTAGGGGGTGGGCCTGACCTGGGATATTGACAAGACCTTTTGACCTATAAAACTCAATACCCAATGAGGCTTCTAGTTCTTTGTCTTGTGTCAAAGCCCGCCCTAAAGATGTCTCATTATTTTAGCCACAGGTCTTTCTATGTTTATACTTTCCCAGGGTTTCTTCCTTTGAAATTCATGTCTTATCTCTCGTTCCTACCCTCCCTTTGATGTCATGAGGCCCAAGCCAGAAACCTGGCTTCAGAGTGTTACCTCCTTTATGACGTAGCAAATGTCCCCAAACTTCCATCCATTCTAAGTCTTTCTATAACAAATTGTCTTAAAGATACATAAACAAAGTTGAAGTCTTAACTTGAAAACAACAGATAATGGTTGCCATAGTGCAGGATGCTATAACATCTCAGCAGGGTACCAAAACATTAGCATCTCCATGCTTCTAATACGAGTCTGAAGAGACACTTCATCTCCAGTTCAAAACAACGATGTAAACACAATATCCTTTGTGTCAGTTTTATACATTTTGAACCCCTGACTTCTAACACTGTGCTGGTCTGTGCTGATCCGTGCTGTTAGTAATGGACCCTCTGACCCCACCCCCCCGTGATATATAGTGAGTTATTGACCCCCGCCTCCCCCCCCCCTCCAACCCCATGATATATAGTGAGTTATGGACCCCCCTGTGATATATAAGGGATTATGGGGAGCGGGCAGGGAAGTGGACCTAAGTCCATGATCGGATCAGCCATGACCGTATTAAATGGCGGAGCAGGCCCGAGGGGCCGTATGGCCGACTCCTGCTCCTGTTTCTTATAGAAACAGAGAAACATAGAAAATAGGTGCGGGAATGGGCCATTCGACCCTTCGAGCCTGCACCACCATTCAATAAGATCATGGCTGATCATCACCTCAGTAGCCCTTTCCTGCTTTCTCTCCATACCCCTTGATCCCTTTAGCCGTAAGGGCCATATCTAACTCCCTCTTGAATATATCCAACGAACTGGCCTCAACAACTCTCTGCGGTAGAGAATTTCACAGGTTAACAACTCTCTGAGTGAAGAAGTTTCTCCTCATCTTAGTCCTAAATGGCCTACCCCTTATCCTTAGACTGTGTCCCCTGGTTCTGGACTTCCCCAACATCGGGAACATTTTTCCTGCATCTAACCTGTCCAGTCCCGTCAGAATTTTATATGTTTCTATGAGATCCCCTCTCATCCTTCTAAACTCCAATGAATACAGGCCCAGTCGATCCAGTCTCTCCTCATATGTCAGTCCTGCCATCCCGGGAATCAGCCTGGTGAACCTTCGCTGCACTCCCTCAATAGCAAGAACGTCCTTCCTCAGATTAGGAGACCAAAACTGAACACAATATTCCAGGTGAGGCCTCACCAAGGCCCTGTACACTGCAGTAAGACCTCCCTGCTCCTATACTCAAATCCCCTAGCTATGAAGGCCAACATGCCATTTGCCTTCTTCACCGCCTGCTGTACCTGCATGCCAACTTTCAATGACTGATGTACCATGACACCCAGGTCTCGTTGCACCTCCCTTATCTGAATGGAGGCAGATTAGGAAAATATTCTGCCTCCATGTTTTTACCAATGTGGATAACCTCACATTTATCCACATTATACTGCATCTGTCATGCATTTGCCCAATCTCCTAACCTGTCCAAGTCACGCTGCAGCCTCTTAGCATCCTCCTCACAGCTCACACCGCCATCCAGCTTAGTGTCATCTGCAAACTTGGAGATATTACACTCAATTCCTTCATCTAAATCATTAATGTATATGGTAAAGAGCTGGGGTCCCAGCACTGAGCCCTGTGGCACCCCACTAGTCACTGCCTGCCATTCTGAAAAGGACCCGTTTATCCCGACTCTCTGCTTCCTGTCTGCCAACCAGTTCTCTATCCACATCAGTACATTACCCCCAATACCATGCGCTTTGATTTTGCAAACTCTTGTGTGGAACCTTGTCAAAAGCCTTTTGAAAGTCCAAATACACCACATCCACTGGTTCTCCCTTGTCCACTCTACTAGTTACATCCTCAAAAAATTCTAGAAAATTTGTCAAGCATGATTTCCCTTTCATAAATCCATGCTGACTTGGACCGATCCTGTCACTGCTTTCCAAATGCGCTGCTATTTCATCTTTAATAATTAATTCCAACATTTTACCCGCTATTGATGTCAGGCTGACCGGTCTATAATTCCCCGTTTTCTCTCTCCCTCCTTTCTTAAAAAGTGGTGTTACATTAGCTACCCTCCAGTCCTGTGTTCTTATGTTCTTACATCATCATCATAGGCAGTCCCTCGAAATTGAGGAAGACTTGCTTCCACTATTAAAGTGAGTTCTTAGGTGACTGAACATTCCAATACAGTAATTACAGTCTCTGTCACAGGTGGGACAGACAGTGGTTGAGGGAAAGGGAGGGTGGGACTGGTTTGCCGCACGCTCCTTCCACTGCCTGCGCTTGGTTTCTGCATGCTCTCGGCGATGAGACTCGAGGTGCTCAGCACCCTCCCAGATGCTCTTCCTCCACTTAGGGCGGTCTTTGGCCAGGGACTCTCAGATGTTGGTGGAATGTTGCATTTTATCAGGGAGGCTTTGACAGTGTCCTTGAAACGTTCCCTCTGCCTACCTCGGACTCACTTGCCGTGTAGGAGTTCCGAGTAGAGCGCTTACTTTGAGCGTCTTGTATCAGGCATGTGGATGATGTGGCCCACCCAGTGGAGCTGGTCGAGTGTGGTCAGTGATTTGATGCTGGGGATGTTGGCCTGATCGAGGACACTACCGTTGGTGTGTCTGTCCTCCCAGGGATATTGCAGGATCTTGCAGAGACATCATTGGTGGTATTTCTCCAGTGATTTGAGGTGTCTACTGTACATGGTCCACGTCTCTGAGCCATACAGGAGGGCGGGTATCACTACAGCACTGCAGACCATGAGCTTGGTGCCAGATTTGAGGGCCTGGTCTTCGAACACTCTCTTCCTCAGGTGGTCGAAGGCTGTGCTGGCGCACTAGAGGCGGTGTTGGACCTCATCATCGATGTCTGCCCTTGCTGATAATAGGCTCCCGAGGTCTGGAAAGTGGTCCACATTGTCCAGGGCTGTGGATCTTGATGACGGGGGGGCAATGCTGTGTGGCGGGGTCAGGTTGGTGGAGGACCTTTGTCTTATGGATGTTTAGTGTAAGGCCCATGCTTTCATACACCTCAGTGAAGATGTTGACTATGACTTGGAGTTCAGTCTCTGAATTAGCGGAGACGCAAGCGTCGTCCGCGCAGGGTGATTTGGACAGGTTAGCTGAGTGGGCAAATGCATGGCCGATGCAGTCTAATGTGGATAAATGTGAGGTTATCCACTTTGGGGGCAAAAACACGAAGGCAGAATATTATCTGAATGGCGGTAGATTAGGAAAAGGGGAGGTGCAACGAGACCTGGGTGTCATGGTACATCAGTCACTAAAAGTGGGCACACAGGTACAGCAGGCAGTGAAGAAGGCAAATGGTATGTTGGCCTTCATAGCGAGGGAATTTGAGTATAGGAGCAGGGAGGTCTTACTGCAATTGTACAGGGCCTTAGTGAGGCCTCACCTGGAATATTGTATTCAGTTTTGGTCTCCTAATCTGAGGAAGGACGTTCTTGCTATTGAGGGAGTGCAGCGAAAGTTCACCAGACTGATTCCCGGGATGGCAGGACTGACATATGAGGAGAGACTGGATCGACTGGGCCTGTATTCACTGGAGTTTAGAAAGATGAGAAGGGATCTCATAGAAACATATAAGATTCTGACGGGACTGGACAAGTTAGATGCAGGAAGAATGTTCCCGATGTTGGGTAAGTCCAGAACCAGGGGACACAGTCTAAGGATAAGGGGGAAGCATTTAGAATTGAGGAGAAACTTCTTCACTCAGAGAGTTGTTAACCTGTGGAATTCTTTACCACAGAGAGTTGTTGAGGCCAGTTCATTGGATAGATTCAAGAGAGAGTTACGGCTAAAAGGATCAAGGGGTATGGAGAGAAAGCAGGAAAGGGGTACTGAGGTGAATGATCAGCCATGATCATATTGAATGGTGGTGCAGGCTCGAAGGGCCAAATGGCCTACTCCTGCACCTATTTTCTATGTTTCTATGTAGCTCGACGACAGAGGATGGGACGGTCCTGGATCTGGCTGGGAGACGACGAAGGTTGAACAGGATCCCACTGGTTTTGTCGTTTAGTTCCACTCCACCGGGAAGCTTGTTGAGTGTGAGGTGGAGTTATGGATGCCCCCTGTGATATATAATGCGTTATGGACCCTCTCTATGATATATAGTGAGTTATGCACCCTGCCCACCCCCCACCGTGATATTTCATGAATTCTGAGCCCCCCTTTGAGATGTAGTGTGATTTAACTTCTTCTCTTTAAGCGGTCCCTCAAATCGAGCATGACTTGCTTCCACGCCAAAAAGGGATGAGTTTAATGAGTTCACAAATGTTTCAATGAAGGACCTAATATTCCAGGTGCCGAGCTGTATATTGAAGGGTGGAAGATGCCTGTGCGTGGATTTTTTTAACATGGGGTAACCTTTGCACACCAGCCACCACATGGGCTTGTCAGAGCGAGGGTTAATCAAGACTGCTGGGACCCCAGCTATTTACAATATGCATTAATGACTTAGACAAAGGAATTAAATGTAGTATCTCCAAGTTTGCAGATGACACTAAGCTGGGTGGCAGTGTGAGCTGTGAGGAGGATGCTAAGAGGCTGCAGGGTGACTTGAACAGGTTAGGTGAGTGGGCAAATACATGGCAGATGCAGTAATATGTGGATAAATGTGAAGTTATCCACTTTGGTGGCAAAACAGGAAGGCAGAATATTATCTGAATGGGGACAGATTAGGAAAAGGGGAGATGCAATGTACATCAGTCATTGAAAGTTGGCATGCAGGTACAGCAGGCGGTGAAGAAGGCAAATGGCATGTTGGCCTTCATAGCGAGAGGAATTGAGAAAAGGAGCAGGGAGGTCTTACTGCAGTTGTACAGGGCCTTGGTGAGGCCACACCTTGAATATTGTGTTCAGTTTTTGTCTCCTAATCTGAGGAAGGACATTCTTGCTATTGAGGGAATGCAGTGAAGGTTCACCAGACTGATTCCCAGGATGGCAGGACTGACATATGAGGAAAGACTGGATCGACTAGGCTTATATTCAATGGAATTTAGAAGAATGAGAGGGGATCTCATAGAAATATTTAAATTCTGACGGGATTGGACAGGTTAGATGCAGGAAGAATGTTCCCGATGTTGGGGAAGTCCAGAACCAGGGGTCACAGTCTAAGGATAAGGGGTAAGCCATTTAGGACCGAGATGAGGAGAAACTTCTTCACTCAGAGAATTGTGAACCTGTGGAATTCTCTACCACAGAAAGTTGTTGATGCCAGTTCATTGGATATATTCAAAAGGGAGTTAGATGTGGCCCTTACGGATAAAGGGATCAAGGGGCATGGAGAGAAAGCAGGAAAGGGATACTGAGGTGAATGCTCAGCCATGATCTTTGTCATGTATTCAACTGTCATTGTAATCCATGTATAAACTGACCTAAGTTGTACACCGTGAGAACACTGACCAATTGGTGGTGAACTTGTGGGAGACACTCCTAACCTGGACTTTCA
This sequence comes from Pristiophorus japonicus, assembly GCF_044704955.1. Taxonomy (NCBI): domain Eukaryota; kingdom Metazoa; phylum Chordata; class Chondrichthyes; family Pristiophoridae; genus Pristiophorus; species Pristiophorus japonicus. The sequence goes on from NC_092002.1 coordinate 24,411,164, forward strand.
GGTATCAAAGGGGAAGCTCCACCCAGCTTCATCACTTCAGTGCTGGCTAATAAAAGTTTCTGGTCACAGAGTGACCTTCTCTCTAGTATGGACCTCGTGTGCATTTGTACTGTATAGTTAGGACATATTATTGGCGACGATAAACTGGGATTTAAACCATGCCAGCATGGCCACTTGCAACACAGAAGAGAGGTACTGTGTTGGTGATGATTGGGACGATTTTATTGAGAGACTACAGCAAAGTTTTGTCACTAAAGAATGGCCGGGACAGGATTCGGCCGACAAACGCAGGGCTCATCTCCTGACGGTTTGTGGGTCCAGGACGTACTCCCCGATGAAGGACCTTCTAGCGCCAGAGAAGCCGGCGGATAAGATGTTCGAAAAGCTCAGTAAGTTGATCGGGGAACACTTTAAACCGGCGAGCAGCATGCACATGGCGAGACACCGGTTTTACATGCACCGGCGGCGAGAAGGGCAAAGTGTTCCAGACTTCGTGGCAGACCTCCGGCGACTGGCGAGCCTATGTAAGTTCCCAGATGCATGCAGAGCGGAGATGCTGCGAGACTTTTTTATTGAGGGCATCGGTGTGACATATGGTGTGTAGCCACCCTGTGATATATGGTATGTAACCCCCCTCTGATATATGGTGTGTAACCCCCCTGTGATATATGGTGAGTTATTCCCCCTGTGATATATAGTGAGTTATGTCCCTGTGATATATGGTGAGTTCTGGGCCTCCTGTGATTCATGGTGTGTAACCCGCTCACCCTGTGATATATGGTGTGTAACCGCCTGTGATAAATGGTGTGTGACCCCCCTGTGATATATGGTGTGTAACCCCCCCCGTGATATAAGGTGTGTAACCCCGTGATATATGGTGTGTAACCCCCTGTGATATGTTGTGTGTGACCCCCCCGTGATATATGGTGTGTAACCACCCCCCCCTGTGATATAAGGTGTGTAACCCCTTGTGATATGTAGTGTGTGACCCCCCCCTATGATATATGGAGTGTAATCCCCTGTGATAAATGGCGTGTAACCCCCCTCTGATATATGGTGTTTAACCCCCCCCCCGTGATATATGGTGTGTCACCCTCCCGTGATATATGTTGTGTGACCACCCCTGTGATATATGTTGTGTGACCCCCCTGTGATATATGGTATGTAACCCCCCCACCCGTGAAATAAGGTGCGTAACCCGTGATATATGGTGTGTAACCGCCCCCCCTTGATATAAGGTGTGTAACCCCTGTGATATGTAGTGTGTGACCCCCCCTCCCGTGATATATGGTGTGTGACCCCCCTGTGATATATGGTGTGTTAACCCCCCCGTGATATATGGTGTGTAACCCCCCCCGTGATATAAGGTGTGTAACGCGTGATATATGGTGTGTAAACCCCCCCCGTGATATAAGGTGTGTAACCACCTATGATATGTAGTGTGTGACCCCCTCCCCCCTGTGATATATGGTGTGTGACCCCCCCCGTGATATAAGGTGTGTGACCTCCCTGTGATATATGGTGTGTAACCCCCACCCCGTGATATAAGGTGTGTAATCTCCTGTGATATGTAGTGTGTGACCCCCCTCCCTGTGTGATATGTAGAATGTGACCCCCCCTGTGATATATGGTGTGTAAACCCCCCCCCTGTGATATGGTGTGTAACCCCCCCGTGATATAAGGTGTGTAACCCCCCGTGATATGTAGTGTGTGACCTCCCCACCACCCCACCCCCCCGTGATATGTAGAGTGTGACCCCCCCCCGTGAGATGTAGAGTGTGACCCCCCCTGTGATATATGGTGTGTAACCACCCCCCTGTGATATATGGTGTGTGACCCCCCTGTGATATATGGTGTGTAACCACCCCCGTGATATATGGTGTGTGACCCCCCCGTGATATATGGTGTGTGACCCCCCTGTGATATATGGTGTGTGACCCCCCCCTGTGATATATGATGTGTGACCCCCCCTGTGATATATGGTGTATCACCCTCCTGTGATATGTGGTGTGTGACCTCCCTGTGATATATGGTGTGTGACCCCCCCCCGTGATATATGGTGTGTGACCCCTCCCCCTCCCTGTGATATATGGTGTGTGACCCCCTGTGATATATGGTGTGTGCCCCCCCTGTGATATATGGTGTGTGACCCCCCCTCCCTGTGATATATGGTGTGTGACCCTCCCTGTGATATATGGTGTGTGACCCCCCTCCCTGTGATATATGGTGTGTGACCTCCCTGTGATATATGGTGTGTGACCCCCTGTGATATATGGTGTGTGACCCCCCCTGTGATATATGGTGTGTGGACCCCCCCCTGTGATATATGGTGTGTGACCCCCCTGTGATATATGGTGTGTAACCGCCTGTGATATATGGTGTGTGACCCCCCCGTGATATATGGTGTGTAACCACCCCCCCTGTGATATAAGGTGTGTAACCCCTTGTGATATGTAGTGTGTGACCCCCCCCATGATATATGGAGTGTAATCCCCTGTGATAAATGGCGTGTAACCCCCCTCTGATATATGGTGTTTAACCCCCCCCCTGTGATATATGGTGTGTCACCCTCCCGTGATATATGGTGTGTGACCACCCCTGTGATATATGTTGTGTGACCCCCCCTGTGATATATGGTATGTAACCCCCCCACCGTGATATAAGGTGTGTAACCCGTGATATATGGTGTGTAACCGCCCCCCCTTGATATAAGGTGTGTAACCCGTGATATATGGTGTGTAAACCCCCCCCATGATATAAGGTGTGTAACCCCCTGTGATATGTAGTGTGTGACCCCCCCTCCCGTGATATATGGTGTGTGACCCCCCCTGTGATATATGGTGTGTAACCCCCCCGTGATATAAGGTGAGTAACCCGTGATATATGGTGTGTAAACCCCCCCCATGATATAAGGTGCGTAACCACCTGTGATATGTAGTGTGTGACCCCCTCCCCCCCTGTGATATATGGTGTGTGACCCCCCTGTGATATAAGGTGTGTGATCTCCCTGTGATATATGGTGTGTAACCCCCACCCCGTGATATAAGGTGTGTAATCTCCTGTGATATGTAGTGTGTGACCCCCCTCCCCGTGTGATATGTAGAATGTGACCCCCCCTGTGATATATGGTGTGTAACCCCCCCCCCTGTGATATGGTTTGTAACCCCCCTCGTGATATAAGGTGTGTAACCCCCCGTGATATGTAGTGTGTGACCTCCCCACCACCCCACCCCCCCGTGATATGTAGAGTGCGACCCCCCCCGTGAGATGTAGAGTGTGACCCCCCCTGTGATATATGGTGTGTAACCACCCCCCCTGTGATATATGGTGTGTGACCCCCCCTGTGATATATGGTGTGTAACCACCCCCCTGTGATATATGGTGTGTGACCCCCCCTGTGATATATGGTGTGTGACCCCCCCTGTGATATATGGTGTGTGACCCCCCTGTGATATATGGTGTGTGACCCCCCCTGTGATATATGGTGTGTAACCACCCCCGTGATATATGGTGTGTGACCCCCCCTGTGATATATGGTGTGTGACCCCCCCTGTGATATATGATGTGTGACCCCCCCTGTGATATATGATGTGTCACCCTCCTGTGATATGTGGTGTGTGACCTCCCTGTGATATGTGGTGTGTGACCCCCCCGTGATATATGGTGTGTGACCCCTCCCCCTCCCTGTGATATATGGTGTGTGACCCCCTGTGATATATGGTGTGTGACCCCCCCTGTGATATATGGTGTGTGACCCCCCCTGTGATATATGGTGTGTGACCCCCCTGTGATATATGGTGTGTAACCACCCCCATGATATATGGTGTGTGACCCCCCCTGTGATATATGGTGTGTGACCCCCCTGTGATATATGGTGTGTGACCCCCCCCTGTGATATATGGTGTGTAACCACCCCCGTGATATATGGTGTGTGACCCCCCCTGTGATATATGGTGTGTGAACCTCCCCCCCCTGTGATATATGATGTGTGACCCCCCTATGATATATGGTGTGTCACCCTCCTGTGATATGTGGTGTGTGACCCCCCTGTGATATATGGTGTGTGACCCCCCCGTGATATAAGGTGTGTGACCTCCCTGTGATATATGGTGTGTAACCCCCACCCCGTGATATAAGGTGTGTAATCTCCTGTGATATGTAGTGTGTGACCCCCCTCCCCGTGTGATATGTAGAATGTGACCCCCCCTGTGATATATGGTGTGTAACCCCCCCCCTGTGATATGGTGTGTAACCCCCCCGTGATATAAGGTGTGTAACCCCCCGTGATATGTAGTGTGTGACCTCCCCACCACCCCACCCCCCCGTGATATGTAGAGTGTGACCCCCCCGTGAGATGTAGAGTGTGACCCCCCTGTGATATATGGTGTGTAACCACCCCCCTGTGATATATGGTGTGTGACCCCCCTGTGATATATGGTGTGTAACCGCCCCCGTGATATATGGTGTGTGACCCCCCCTGTGATATATGATGTGTGACCCCCCCTGTGATATATGGTGTATCACCCTCCTGTGATATGTGGTGTGTGACCTCCCTGTGATATATGGTGTGTGACCCCCCCGTGATATATGGTGTGTGACCCCTCCCCCTCCCTGTGATATATGGTGTGTGACCCCCTGTGATATATGGTGTGTGACCCCCCTGTGATATATGGTGTGTAACCACCCCCCCTGTGATATAAGGTGTGTAACCCCTTGTGATATGTAGTGTGTGACCCCCCCCCCCATGATATATGGAGTGTAATCCCCTGTGATAAATGGCGTGTAACCCCCCTCTGATATATGGTGTTTACCCCCCCCCTGTGATATATGGTGTGTCACCCTCCCGTGATATATGGTGTGTGACCACCCCTGTGATATATGTTGTGTGACCCCCCTGTGATATATGGTATGTAACCCCCCCACCCGTGAAATAAGGTGCGTAACCCGTGATATATGGTGTGTAACCGCCCCCCCTTGATATAAGGTGTGTAACCCCTGTGATATGTAGTGTGTGACCCCCCCTCCCGTGATATATGGTGTGTGACCCCCCTGTGATATATGGTGTGTTAACCCCCCCGTGATATATGGTGTGTAACCCCCCCCGTGATATAAGGTGTGTAACGCGTGATATATGGTGTGTAAACCCCCCCCGTGATATAAGGTGTGTAACCACCTATGATATGTAGTGTGTGACCCCCTCCCCCCTGTGATATATGGTGTGTGACCCCCCCCGTGATATAAGGTGTGTGACCTCCCTGTGATATATGGTGTGTAACCCCCACCCCGTGATATAAGGTGTGTAATCTCCTGTGATATGTAGTGTGTGACCCCCCTCCCCGTGTGATATGTAGAATGTGACCCCCCCTGTGATATATGGTGTGTAAACCCCCCCCTGTGATATGGTGTGTAACCCCCCCGTGATATAAGGTGTGTAACCCCCCGTGATATGTAGTGTGTGACCTCCCCACCACCCCACCCCCCCGTGATATGTAGAGTGTGACCCCCCCCCGTGAGATGTAGAGTGTGACCCCCCCTGTGATATATGGTGTGTAACCACCCCCCTGTGATATATGGTGTGTGACCCCCCTGTGATATATGGTGTGTAACCACCCCCGTGATATATGGTGTGTGACCCCCCCGTGATATATGGTGTGTGACCCCCTGTGATATATGGTGTGTGACCCCCCCCCTGTGATATATGATGTGTGACCCCCCCTGTGATATATGGTGTATCACCCTCCTGTGATATGTGGTGTGTGACCTCCCTGTGATATATGGTGTGTGACCCCCCCGTGATATATGGTGTGTGACCCCTCCCCCTCCCTGTGATATATGGTGTGTGACCCCCTGTGATATATGGTGTCTGCCCCCCCTGTGATATATGGTGTGTGACCCCCCCTCCCTGTGATATATGGTGTGTGACCCCCCCTGTGATATATGGTGTGTGACCCCCCCTCCCTGTGATATATGGTGTGTGACCTCCCTGTGATATATGGTGTGTGACCCCCTGTGATATATGGTGTGTGACCCCCCCTGTGATATATGGTGTGTGGACCCCCCCTGTGATATATGGTGTGTGACCCCCCTGTGATATATGGTGTGTAACCGCCTGTGATATATGGTGTGTGACCCCCCCGTGATATATGGTGTGTAACCACCCCCCCTGTGATATAAGGTGTGTAACCCCTTGTGATATGTAGTGTGTGACCCCCCCCATGATATATGGAGTGTAATCCCCTGTGATAAATGGCGTGTAACCCCCCTCTGATATATGGTGTTTAACCCCCCCCCTGTGATATATGGTGTGTCACCCTCCCGTGATATATGGTGTGTGACCACCCCTGTGATATATGTTGTGTGACCCCCCCTGTGATATATGGTATGTAACCCCCCCACCGTGATATAAGGTGTGTAACCCGTGATATATGGTGTGTAACCGCCCCCCCTTGATATAAGGTGTGTAACCCGTGATATATGGTGTGTAAACCCCCCCATGATATAAGGTGTGTAACCCCCTGTGATATGTAGTGTGTGACCCCCCCTCCCGTGATATATGGTGTGTGACCCCCCCTGTGATATATGGTGTGTAACCCCCCCGTGATATAAGGTGAGTAACCCGTGATATATGGTGTGTAAACCCCCCCCATGATATAAGGTGCGTAACCACCTGTGATATGTAGTGTGTGACCCCCTCCCACCCTGTGATATATGGTGTGTGACCCCCCTGTGATATAAGGTGTGTGATCTCCCTGTGATATATGGTGTGTAACCCCCACCCCGTGATATAAGGTGTGTAATCTCCTGTGATATGTAGTGTGTGACCCCCCTCCCCGTGTGATATGTAGAATGTGACCCCCCCTGTGATATATGGTGTGTAACCCCCCCCCTGTGATATGGTGTGTAACCCCCCTCGTGATATAAGGTGTGTAACCCCCCGTGATATGTAGTGTGTGACCTCCCCACCACCCCACCCCCCCGTGATATGTAGAGTGCGACCCCCCCCGTGAGATGTAGAGTGTGACCCCCCCTGTGATATATGGTGTGTAACCACCCCCCCTGTGATATATGGTGTGTGACCCCCCCTGTGATATATGGTGTGTAACCACCCCCCTGTGATATATGGTGTGTGACCCCCCCTGTGATATATGGTGTGTGACCCCCCCTGTGATATATGGTGTGTGACCCCCCTGTGATATATGGTGTGTGACCCCCCTGTGATATATGGTGTGTAACCACCCCCGTGATATATGGTGTGTGACCCCCCTGTGATATATGGTGTGTGACCCCCCCCTGTGATATATGATGTGTGACCCCCCCTGTGATATATGATGTGTCACCCTCCTGTGATATGTGGTGTGTGACCTCCCTGTGATATGTGGTGTGTGACCCCCCCGTGATATATGGTGTGTGACCCCTCCCCCTCCCTGTGATATATGGTGTGTGACCCCCTGTGATATATGGTGTGTGACCCCCCCTGTGATATATGGTGTGTGACCCCCCCTGTGATATATGGTGTGTGACCCCCCTGTGATATATGGTGTGTAACCACCCCCATGATATATGGTGTGTGACCCCCCCTGTGATATATGGTGTGTGACCCCCCTGTGATATATGGTGTGTGACCCCCCCTGTGATATATGGTGTGTAACCACCCCCGTGATATATGGTGTGTGACCCCCCCTGTGATATATGGTGTGTGAACCCCCCCCCCTGTGATATATGATGTGTGACCCCCCTGTGATATATGGTGTGTCACCCTCCTGTGATATGTGGTGTGTGACCCCCCTGTGATATATGGTGTGTGACCCCCCCCGTGATATAAGGTGTGTGACCTCCCTGTGATATATGGTGTGTAACCCCCACCCCGTGATATAAGGTGTGTAATCTCCTGTGATATGTAGTGTGTGACCCCCCTCCCCGTGTGATATGTAGAATGTGACCCCCCCTGTGATATATGGAGTGTAACCCCCCCCCCTGTGATATGGTGTGTAACCCCCCCGTGATATAAGGTGTGTAACCCCCCGTGATATGTAGTGTGTGACCTCCCCACCACCCCACCCCCCCGTGATATGTAGAGTGTGACCCCCCCGTGAGATGTAGAGTGTGACCCCCCTGTGATATATGGTGTGTAACCACCCCCCTGTGATATATGGTGTGTGACCCCCCTGTGATATATGGTGTGTAACCGCCCCCGTGATATATGGTGTGTGACCCCCCCCGTGATATATGGTGTGTGACCCCCCCTGTGATATATGGTGTGTGACCCCCCCCTGTGATATATGATGTGTGACCCCCCCTGTGATATATGGTGTATCACCCTCCTGTGATATGTGGTGTGTGACCTCCCTGTGATATATGGTGTGTGACCCCCCCGTGATATATGGTGTGTGACCCCTCCCCCTCCCTGTGATATATGGTGTGTGACCCCCTGTGATATATGGTGTGTGACCCCCCTGTGATATATGGTGTGTGACCCCCCCCTCCCTGTGATATATGGTGTGTGACCCCCCTGTGATATATGGTGTGTGACCCCCCCTCCCTGTGATATATGGTGTGTGACCTCCCTGTGATATATGGTGTGTGACCCCCTGTGATATATGGTGTGTGACCCCCCCCTGTGATATATGGTGTGTGGACCCCCCCTGTGATATATGGTGTGTGACCCCCCTGTGATATATAGTGTGTAACCGCCTGTGATATATGGTGTGTGACCCCCCCGTGATATATGGTGTGTAACCACCCCCCCTGTGATATAAGGTGTGTAACCCCTTGTGATATGTAGTGTGTGACCCCCCCCCCCATGATATATGGAGTGTAATCCCCTGTGATAAATGGCGTGTAACCCCCCTCTGATATATGGTGTTTACCCCCCCCTGTGATATATGGTGTGTCACCCTCCCGTGATATATGGTGTGTGACCACCCCTGTGATATATGTTGTGTGACCCCCCCTGTGATATATGGTATGTAACCCCCCCACCGTGATATAAGGTGTGTAACCCGTGATATATGGTGTGTAACCGCCCCCCCTTGATATAAGGTGTGTAACCCGTAATATATGGTGTGTAACCCCCCCCATGATATAAGGTGTGTAACCCCCTGTGATATGTAGTGTGTGACCCCCCCTCCCGTGATATATGGTGTGTGACCCCCCTGTGATATATGGTGTGTAACCCCCCCCCGTGATATAAGGTGAGTAACCCGTGATATATGGTGTGTAAACCCCCCCGTGATATAAGGTGCGTAACCACCTGTGATATGTAGTGTGTGACCCCCTCCCCCCCTGTGATATATGGTGTGTGACCCCCCTGTGATATAAGGTGTGTGACCTCCCTGTGATATATGGTGTGTAACCCCCACCCCGTGATATAAGGTGTGTAATCTCCTGTGATATGTAGTGTGTGACCCCCCTCCCCGTGTGATATGTAGAATGTGACCCCCCCTGTGATATATGGTGTGTAACCCCCCCCCTGTGATATGGTGTGTAACCCCCCTCGTGATATAAGGTGTGTAACCCCCCGTGATATGTAGTGTGTGACCTCCCCACCACCCCACCCCCCCGTGATATGTAGAGTGTGACCCCCCCCGTGAGATGTAGAGTGTGACCCCCCCTGTGATATATGGTGTGTAACCACCCCCCCTGTGATATATGGTGTGTGACCCCCCCTGTGATATATGGTGTGTAACCACCCCCCTGTGATATATGGTGTGTGACCCCCCTGTGATATATGGTGTGTGACCCCCTGTGATATATGGTGTGTGACCCCCCTGTGATATATGGTGTGTGACCCCCCCTGTGATATATGGTGTGTAACCACCCCCGTGATATATAGTGCGTGACCCCCCCCTGTGATATATGGTGTGTCACCCTCCTGTGATATGTGGTGTGTGACCTCCCTGTGATATATGGTGTGTGACCCCCTCGTGATATATGGTGTGTGACCCCCTGTGATATATGGTGTGTGACCCCCTGTGATATATGTTGTGTGACCCCCCCTGTGATATATGGTGTGTGACCCCCCTGTGATATATGGTGTGTGACCCCCCTGTGATATATGGTGTGTGACCCCCCCTGTGATATATGGTGTGTAACCCCCTGTGATATGTAGTGTGTGACCCCCCCTCCCGTGATATATGGTGTGTGACCCCCCTGTGATATATGGTGTGTAACCCCCCCGTGATATAAGGTGAGTAACCCGTGATATATGGTGTGTAAACCCCCCCCCGTGATATAAGGTGCATAACCACCTGTGATATGTAGTGTGTGACCCCCTCCCCCCCTGTGATATATGGTGTGTGACCCCCCTGTGATATAAGGTGTGTGACCTCCCTGTGATATATGGTGTGTAACCCCCACCCCGTGATATAAGGTGTGTAATCTCCTGTGATATGTAGTGTGTGACCCCTATCCCCGTGTGATATGTAGAATGTGACCCCCCCTGTGATATATGGTGTGTAACCCCCCCCCCTGTGATATGGTGTGTAACCCCCCTCGTGATATAAGGTGTGTAACCCCCCGTGATATGTAGAGTGTGACCCCCCCCCCGTGAGATGTAGAGTGTGACCCCCCCTGTGATATATGGTGTGTAACCACCCCCTCTGTGATATATGGTGTGTGACCCCCCTGTGATATATGGTGTGTAACCACCCCCCTGTGATATATGGTGTGTGACCCCCCCTGTGATATATGGTGTGTGACCCCCCTGTGATATATGGTGTGTGACCCCCCTGTGATATATGGTGTGTGACCCCCCTGTGATATATGGTGTGTAACCACCCCCGTGATATATGGTGCGTGACCCCCCCTGTGATATATGGTGTGTGACCCCCCTGTGATATATGATGTGTGACCCCCCCTGTGATATATGGTGTGTCACCCTCCTGTGATATGTGGTATGTGACCTCCCTGTGATATATGGTGTGTGATCCCCCGTGATATATGGTGTGTGACCCCTCCCCCTCCCTGTGATATATGGTGTGTGACCCCCTGTGATATATGGTGTGTGGCCCCCCTGTGATATATGGTGTGTGACCCCCCTGTGATATATGGTGTGTGACCCCCCTGTGATATATGGTGTGTGACCCCCCCTGTGATATATGGTGTGTAACCACCCCCGTGATATATGGTGTGTGACCCCCCCGTGATATATGGTGTGTGACCCCCCCTGTGATATATGATGTGTGACCCCCCCTGTGATATATGGTGTATCACCCTCCTGTGATATGTGGTGTGTGACCTCCCTGTGATATATGGTGTGTGACCCCCCCCCCGTGATATATGGTGTGTGACCCCTCCCCCTCCCTGTGATATATGGTGTGTGACCCCCTGTGATATATGGTGTGTGACCCCCCCTGTGATATATGGTGTGTGACCCCCCCTCCCTGTGATATATGGTGTGTGACCCCCCTGTGATATATGGTGTGTGGACCCCCCTGTGATATATGGTGTGTGACCCCCCTCCCTGTGATATATGGTGTGTGACCCCCTGTGATATATGGTGTGTGACCCCCCTGTGATATATGGTGTGTGACCCCCCTCCCTGTGATATATGGTGTGTGACCCCCTGTGATATATGGTGTGTGGATCCCCCCTGTGATATATGGTGTGTGACCCCCCTGTGATATATGGTGTGTGACCCCCCCTGTGATATATGGTGTGTGACCCCCCTGTGATATATGGTGTGTGACCCCCCTGTGATATATGGTGTGTGACCCCCCCTGTGATATATGGTGTGTGACCCCCCCTCCCTGTGATATATGGTGCGTGACCTCCCTGTGATATATGTTGCGTGACCCCCCTGTGATATATGGTGTGTGACCCCCCTGTGATATATGGTGTGTGACCCCCTGTGATATATGGTGTGTGGACCCCCCCTGTGATATATGGTGTGTGACCCCCCTGTGATATATGGTGTGTGACCCCCCTGTGATATATGGTGTGTGACCCCCCTGTGATATATGGTGTGTGACCCCCTGTGATATATGGTGTGTGACCCACCCTGTGATATATGGTGTGTAACCACCCCCGTGATATATGGTGTGTGACCCCCCCCTGTGATATATGATGTGTGACCCCCCCTGTGATATATGGTGTATCACCCTCCTGTGATATGTGGTGTGTGACCTCCCTGTGATATATGGTGTGTGACCCCCCCGTGATATATGGTGTGTGACCCCTCCCCCTCCCTGTGATATATGGTGTGTGACCCCCTGTGATATATGGTGTGACCCCCCCTGTGATATATGGTGTGTGACCCCCCTCCCTGTGATATATGGTGTGTGACCCCCCTGTGATATATGGTGTGTGGACCCCCCTGTGATATATGGTGTGTGACCCCCCCCTCCCTGTGATATATGGTGTGTGACCCCCTGTGATATATGGTGTGTGACCCCCCCTGTGATATATGGTGTGTGACCCCCCCTCCCTGTGATATATGGTGTGTGACCCCCCTATGATATATGGTGTGTGGATCCCCCCCGTGATATATGGTGCGTGACCCACCTGTGATATATGGTGTGTGACCCCCCCTGTGATATATGATGTGTGACCCCCCTGTGATATATGGTGTGTCACCCTCCTGTGATATGTGGTGTGTGACCTCACTGTGATATATGGTGTGTGACCCCCCCGTGATATATGATGTGTGACCCCTCCCCCTCCCTGTGATATATGGTGTGTGACCCCCTGTGATATATGGTGTGTGACCCCCCTGTGATATATGGTGTGTGACCCCCCCCCTGTGATATATGGTGTGTGACCCCCCCGTGATATATGGTGTGTGACCCCTCCCCCTCCCTGTGATATATGGTGTGTGACCCCCTGTGATATATGGTGTGTGACCCCCCCCTGTGATATATGGTGTGTGACCCCCCTGTGATATATGGTGTGTGACCCCCCTGTGATATATGGTGTGTGACCCCCCTGTGATATATGGTGTGTAACCACCCCCGTGATATATGGTGTGTGACCCCCCCTGTGATATATGGTGTGTGACCCCCCCCTGTGATATATGATGTGTGACCCCCCCTGTGATATATGGTGTATCACCCTCCTGTGATATGTGGTGTGTGACCTCCCTGTGATATATGGTGTGTGACCCCCCCGTGATATATGGTGTGTGACCCCTCCCCCTCCCTGTGATATATGGTGTGTGACCCCCTGTGATATATGGTGTGTGACCCCCCCTGTGATATATGGTGTGTGACCCCCCCTCCCTGTGATATATGGTGTGTGACCCCCCTGTGATATATGGTGTGTGGACCCCCCTGTGATATATGGTGTGTGCCCCCCCCTCCCTGTGATATATGGTGTGTGACCCCCTGTGATATATGGTGTGTGACCCCCCCTGTGATATATGGTGTGTGACCCCCCTCCCTGTGATATATGGTGTGTGACCCCCTGTGATATATGGTGTGTGGATCCCCCCTGTGATATATGGTGTGTGACCCCCCTGTGATATATGGTGTGTGACCCCCCTGTGATATATGGTGTGTGACCCCCCTGTGATATATGGTGTGTGACCCCCCTGTGATATATGGTGTGTGACCCCCCTGTGATATATGGTGTGTGACCCCCCCTCCCTGTGATATATGGTGCGTGACCTCCCTGTGATATATGTTGCGTGACCCCCCTGTGATATATGGTGTGTGACCCCCCTGTGATATATGGTGTGTGACCCCCCCTGTGATATATGGTGTGTGACCCCCCTGTGATATATGGTGTGTGACCCCCCTGTGATATATGGTGTGTGACCCCCCCTGTGATATATGGTGTGTGACCCCCTGTGATATATGGTGTGTGACCCACCCTGTGATATATGGTGTGTAACCACCCCCGTGATATATGGTGTGTGACCCCCCCTGTGATATATGGTGTGTGACCCCCCTGTGATATATGATGTGTGACCCCCCCTGTGATATATGGTGTATCACCCTCCTGTGATATGTGGTGTGTGACCTCCCTGTGATATATGGTGTGTGACCCCCCCGTGATATATGGTGTGTGACCCCTCCCCCTCCCTGTGATATATGGTGTGTGACCCCCTGTGATATATGGTGTGACCCCCCTGTGATATATGGTGTGTGACCCCCCCTCCCTGTGATATATGGTGTGTGACCCCCCTGTGATATATGGTGTGTGGACCCCCCTGTGATATATGGTGTGTGACCCCCTGTGATATATGGTGTGTGACCCCCCCTGTGATATATGGTGTGTGACCCCCCCTCCCTGTGATATATGGTGTGTGACACCCCTATGATATATGGTGTGTGGATCCCCCCCGTGATATATGGTGCGTGACCCCCCTGTGATATATGGTGTGTGACCCCCCCTGTGATATATGATGTGTGACCCCCCTGTGATATATGGTGTGTCACCCTCCTGTGATATGTGGTGTGTGACCTCCCTGTGATATATGGTGTGTGACCCCCCCCGTGATATATGGTGTGTGATCCCTCCCCCTCCCTGTGATATATGGTGTGTGACCCCCTGTGATATATGGTGTGTGACCCCCCTGTGATATATGGTGTGTGACCCCCTCCTGTGATATATGGTGTGTGACCCCCTGTGATATATGGTGTGTGACCCCCCTGTGATATATGGTGTGTAACCCCCTGTGATATGTAGTGTGTGACCCCCCCTCCCGTGATATATGGTGTGTGACCCCCCTGTGATATATGGTGTGTAACCCCCCCGTGATATAAGGTGAGTAACCCGTGATATATGGTGTGTAAACCCCCCCCGTGATATAAGGTGCATAACCACCTGTGATATGTAGTGTGTGACCCCCTCCCCCCCTGTGATATATGGTGTGTGACCCCCCTGTGATATAAGGTGTGTGACCTCCCTGTGATATATGGTGTGTAACCCCCACCCTGTGATATAAGGTGTGTAATCTCCTGTGATATGTAGTGTGTGACCCCCCTCCCCGTGTGATATGTAGAATGTGACCCCCCCTGTGATATATGGTGTGTAACCCCCCCCCCTGTGATATGGTGTGTAACCCCCCTCGTGATATAAGGTGTGTAACCCCCCGTGATATGTAGTGTGTGACCTCCCCACCACCCCACCCCCCCGTGATATGTAGAGTGTGACCCCCCCCGTGAGATGTAGAGTGTGACCCCCCCTGTGATATATGGTGTGTAACCACCCCCTCTGTGATATATGGTGTGTGACCCCCCCTGTGATATATGGTGTGTGACCCCCCTGTGATATATGGTGTGTGACCCCCCTGTGATATATGGTGTGTGACCCCCCTGTGATATATGGTGTGTAACCACCCCCGTGATATATGGTGCGTAACCCCCCTGTGATATATGGTGTGTGACCCCCCTGTGATATATGATGTGTGACCCCCCCTGTGATATATGGTGTGTCACCCTCCTGTGATATGTGGTGTGTGACCTCCCTGTGATATATGGTGTGTGACCCCTCCCCCTCCCTGTGATATATGGTGTGTGACCCCCTGTGATATATGGTGTGTGACCCCCTGTGATATATGGTGTGTGACCCCCCTGTGATATATGGTGTGTGACCCCCCCCCTGTGGTATATGGTGTGTGACCTCCCCCTGTGATATATGGTGTGTAACCACCCCCGTGATATATGGTGTGTGACCCCCCCTGTGATATATGGTGTGTGACCCCCCCCTGTGATATATGATGTGTGACCCCCCCTGTGATATATGGTGTATCACCCTCCTGTGATATGTGGTGTGTGACCTCCCTGTGATATATGGTGCGTGACCCCCCCCCCGTGATATATGGTGTGTGACCCCTCCCCCTCCCTGTGATATATGGTGTGTGACCCCCTGTGATATATGGTGTGTGACCCCCCCTGTGATATATGGCGTGTGACCCCCCCTCCCTGTGATATATGGTGTGTGACCCCCCCTGTGATATATGGTGTGTGGACCCCCCTGTGATATATGGTGTGTGACCCCCCTCCCTGTGATATATGGTGTGTGACCCCCTGTGATATATGGTGTGTGACCCCCCCTGTGATATATGGTGTGTGACCCCCCTCCCTGTGATATATGGTGTGTGACCCCCTGTGATATATGGTGTGTGGATCCCCCCTGTGATATATGGTGTGTGACCCCCCTGTGATATATGGTGTGTGACCCCCCCCGTGATATATGGTGTGTGACCCCCCTGTGATATATGGTGTGTGACCCCCCTGTGATATATGGTGTGTGATCCCCCTCCCTGTGATATATGGTGTGTGACCCCCCTGTGATATATGGTGTGTGACCCCCCCTCCCTGTGATATATGGTGCGTGACCTCCCTGTGATATATGTTGCGTGACCCCCTGTGATATATGGTGTGTGACCCCCCTGTGATATATGGTGTGTGACCCCCCTGTGATATATGGTGTGTGGACCCCCCTGTGATATATGGTGTGTGACCCCCTGTGATATATGGTGTGTGACCCCCCTGTGATATATGGTGTGTGACCCCCCTGTGATATATGGTGTGTGGACCACCCTGTGATATATGGTGTGTAACCACCCCCGTGATATATGGTGTGTGACCCCCCCCTGTGATATATGATGTGTGACCCCCCCTGTGATATATGGTGTATCACCCTCCTGTGATATATGGTGTGTGACCCCCCCGTGATATATGGTGTGTGACCCCTCCCCCTCCCTGTGATATATGGTGTGTGACCCCCTGTGATATATGGTGTGACCCCCCCTGTGATATATGGTGTGTGACCCCCCCTCCCTGTGATATATGGTGTGTGACCCCCCCTGTGATATATGGTGTGTGGACCCCCCTGTGATATATGGTGTGTGACCCCCCCTCCCTGTGATATATGGTGTGTGACCCCCTGTGATATATGGTGTGTGACCCCCCCCCCTGTGATATATGGTGTGTGACCCCCCTGTGATATATGGTGTGTGACCCCCCTGTGATATATGGTGTGTGGACCCCCCCTGTGATATATGGTGTGTGACCCCCTGTGATATATGGTGTGTGACCCCCCTGTGATATATGGTGTGTGACCCCCCCTGTGATATATGGTGTGTGACCTCCCTGTGATATATGGTGTGTGACCCCCCCTGTGATATATGGTGTGTGACCCCCCCCTGTGATATATGGTGTGTGACCCCCCTGTGATATATGGTGTATGACCCCCCTGTGATATATGGTGTGTGACCCCCCTGTGATATAAGGTGTGTGACCTCCCTGTGATATATGGTGTGTAACCCCCACCCTGTGATATAAGGTGTGTAATCTCCTGTGATATGTAGTGTGTGACCCCCCTCCCCGTGTGATATGTAGAATGTGACCCCCCCTGTGATATATGGTGTGTAACCCCCCCCCCCTGTGATATGGTGTGTAACCCCCCTCGTGATATAAGGTGTGTAACCCCCCGTGATATGTAGTGTGTGACCTCCCCACCACCCCACCCCCCCGTGATATGTAGAGTGTGACCCCCCCCGTGAGATGTAGAGTGTGACCCCCCCTGTGATATATGGTGTGTAACCACCCCCTCTGTGATATATGGTGTGTGACCCCCCCTGTGATATATGGTGTGTGACCCCCCTGTGATATATGGTGTGTGACCCCCCTGTGATATATGGTGTGTGACCCCCCTGTGATATATGGTGTGTAACCACCCCCGTGATATATGGTGCGTAACCCCCCTGTGATATATGGTGTGTGACCCCCCTGTGATATATGATGTGTGACCCCCCCTGTGATATATGGTGTGTCACCCTCCTGTGATATGTGGTGTGTGACCTCCCTGTGATATATGGTGTGTGACCCCTCCCCCTCCCTGTGATATATGGTGTGTGACCCCCTGTGATATATGGTGTGTGACCCCCTGTGATATATGGTGTGTGACCCCCCTGTGATATATGGTGTGTGACCCCCCCCCCCTGTGGTATATGGTGTGTGACCTCCCCCTGTGATATATGGTGTGTAACCACCCCCGTGATATATGGTGTGTGACCCCCCCTGTGATATATGGTGTGTGACCCCCCCCTGTGATATATGATGTGTGACCCCCCCTGTGATATATGGTGTATCACCCTCCTGTGATATGTGGTGTGTGACCTCCCTGTGATATATGGTGCGTGACCCCCCCCCCGTGATATATGGTGTGTGACCCCTCCCCCTCCCTGTGATATATGGTGTGTGACCCCCTGTGATATATGGTGTGTGACCCCCCCTGTGATATATGGCGTGTGACCCCCCCTCCCTGTGATATATGGTGTGTGACCCCCCCTGTGATATATGGTGTGTGGACCCCCCTGTGATATATGGTGTGTGACCCCCCTCCCTGTGATATATGGTGTGTGACCCCCTGTGATATATGGTGTGTGACCCCCCCTGTGATATATGGTGTGTGACCCCCCTCCCTGTGATATATGGTGTGTGACCCCCTGTGATATATGGTGTGTGGATCCCCCCTGTGATATATGGTGTGTGACCCCCCTGTGATATATGGTGTGTGACCCCCCCCCGTGATATATGGTGTGTGACCCCCCTGTGATATATGGTGTGTGACCCCCCTGTGATATATGGTGTGTGATCCCCCTCCCTGTGATATATGGTGTGTGACCCCCCTGTGATATATGGTGTGTGACCCCCCCTCCCTGTGATATATGGTGCGTGACCTCCCTGTGATATATGTTGCGTGACCCCCTGTGATATATGGTGTGTGACCCCCCTGTGATATATGGTGTGTGACCCCCCTGTGATATATGGTGTGTGGACCCCCCTGTGATATATGGTGTGTGACCCCCTGTGATATATGGTGTGTGACCCCCCTGTGATATATGGTGTGTGACCCCCCTGTGATATATGGTGTGTGGACCACCCTGTGATATATGGTGTGTAACCACCCCCGTGATATATGGTGTGTGACCCCCCCCTGTGATATATGATGTGTGACCCCCCCTGTGATATATGGTGTATCACCCTCCTGTGATATATGGTGTGTGACCCCCCCGTGATATATGGTGTGTGACCCCTCCCCCTCCCTGTGATATATGGTGTGTGACCCCCTGTGATATATGGTGTGACCCCCCCTGTGATATATGGTGTGTGACCCCCCCTCCCTGTGATATATGGTGTGTGACCCCCCCTGTGATATATGGTGTGTGGACCCCCCTGTGATATATGGTGTGTGACCCCCCCTCCCTGTGATATATGGTGTGTGACCCCCTGTGATATATGGTGTGTGACCCCCCCCCCTGTGATATATGGTGTGTGACCCCCCTGTGATATATGGTGTGTGACCCCCCTGTGATATATGGTGTGTGGACCCCCCCCTGTGATATATGGTGTGTGACCCCCTGTGATATATGGTGTGTGACCCCCCCTGTGATATATGGTGTGTGACCCCCCCTGTGATATATGGTGTGTGACCTCCCTGTGATATATGGTGTGTGACCCCCCCTGTGATATATGGTGTGTGACCCCCCCCGTGATATATGGTGTGTGACCCCCCTGTGATATATGGTGTATGACCCCCCTGTGATATATGGTGTGTGACCTCCCTGTGATATATGGTGTGTGACCCCCCCTGTGATATATGGTGTGTGACCCCCCTGTGATATATGGTGCGTGACCCCCCCTGTGATATATGGTGTGTGACCCCCCTGTGATATATGGTGTGTGACCCCCCTGTGATATATGGTGTGTGACCCCCCCTGTGATATATGGTGTGTGACCCCCCCCCCCCTGTGATATATGGTGCGTGACCCCCCCTGTGATATATGTTGTGTGACCCCCCTGTGATATATGGTGTGTGACCCCCCTGTGATATATGGTGTGTGACCCCCCTGTGATATATGGCGTTTAACCCCCCCCCCGTGATTTATGGTGTGTGACCCCCCTGTGATATATGGTGTGTGACCCCCCCTGTGATATATGGTGTGTGACCCCCCCCCGTGATATATGGTGTGTAACCCCCCCACCTGTGATATATGGTGTGTGACCCCCCCCCCCTGTGATATATGGTGTGTGACCCCCCCCCCCCTCCCTGTGATATATGGTGTGTGACCCCCCCCCCCCCCGTGATATATGGTGTGTGACCCCCCTCCCTGTGATATATGGTGTGTGACCCCCCCCCCCCTGTGATATATGGTGTGTGACCCCCCCCCCCCCCTCCCTGTGATATATGGTGTGTGACCCCCCCTCCCTGTGATATATGGTGTGTGACCCCCCCTGTGATATATGGTGTGTGACCCCCCTGTGCAGGGCTGGGTGAGTTGAGGCTGGCCACACTGACAGCAGGAAATAGCAGCGTGTTGACGCGGCCCGCGCACAGTGGCCTTCTCCGGGCTGTGTTCCACACACTGAGCCGGCCAGCATTCCGGAGCTGCGCCTGAGCGATTGCAGATGCTGGCGGTGACGCATGCACCGACCCAGCCCTAACTTCCTGAGCCCAATGTCAGAGCACATATGGGGCTGAACAAATGAAGAACTGCTTCCTGCGCTCTCACTCCCCACGCACATTGTCTAACTTCGGCCCGCGATCCCAATACAGGGCAATGTGGCTCAGCCCCCTCACTTCCTTCGCTAGTCCCAGTCCTGGCTCGCATTTACTTCCAATTCCATTTTACTTAACGCATTCAGTGTGAGAAGTAAACGTAATGAGTAAAAAATACTTCAAATTGACAAACACAAACACAGCCGTTCGGCTCAACCAGTCAGTGTTGTTACTCAACCTCCACATCACCATGCTCCCATATCTGATCAATCCTTTCCCCTTCATCCCCCACTCCAATCTAACCTTCAATGCTGAAACTTTGTACCTCGACCACTGACCCTGGGAGTGAATTCCACAGGCTCACTCCTTTCTGGGTGAAAATGTTTCCCCTGCTCTTACATTTAGTCTTGTAATTATGTACCATCATTCTATAATCTTCAAAGACTGAATACAATCTAAAATGTACCAGGTTAAATTTTATTGAACCATTTTTATTTCACTAAACAATAGTCAGCCAGTGAGGCAGTGTCTGTGGGACCCGTACCCCAGTGAGAGTCAGTGTGTGTGGGACTGTACCCCAGTGAGAATCAGTGAGTGTGGGTCCCGTACCCCAGTGAGAGTCAGTGTGTGTGGGACTGTACCCCAGTGAGAGTCAGTGTGTGTGGGATTGTACCCCAGTGAGAATCAGTGTGTGTGGGTCCCGTACCCCAGTGAGAGTCAGTGTGTGTGCGACTGTACCCCAGTGAGAGTCAGTGTGTGTGTGGGACCCGTACCCCAGTGATAGTCAGTGTGTGTGGGACAGTAACCCAGTGAGAGTCAGTATGTGTGGGACTGTATCCCAGTGATAGTCAGTTGTGTGGGACTGTACCCCAGTGAGAGTCAGTGTGTGTGGGACTGTAACCCAGTGAGAATCAGTGTGTGTGGAACTGTACCCCAGTGATAGTCAGTGTGTATGGAACTGTAACACAGTGGAAGTCAGCGTGCGTGTGGGACTGTACACCAGCGAGAGTGAGTGTGTGTGGAACCCATTCCCCAGTGAGAGTCAGTGTGTGTGGAACTGTAACCCAGTGAGAGTCAGTATGTGTGGAACTGTACCCCAGTGAGAGTCAGTGTGTGGAACTGTAACCCAGTGAGAATCAGTGTATGTGGGACTCATACCCCAATGAGAGTCAGTGTGTGTGGGACTGTACCCCAGTGAGAGTCAGTGTGTGTGGGACTGTACCTCAGTGAGAGTCAGTGTGTGTGCGACTCATACCCCAATGAGAGTCAGTATGTGTGGGACTGTACCCCAGTGAGAGTCAGTGTATGTGGGACTGTACCCCAGTGACAGTCCTTGTGTGTGGAACTGTACTGCAGTGAGAAACAGTGTGTGTTAGACCCATGTTCCATTGAGAGTCAGTGTCTGTGAGACCCGTACCCCAGTGAGAGTCAGTGTGTGTGGGACCCGTACCCCAGTGAGAGTCAGTGTGTGTGAGACTGTACCCCAGTGAGAGTCAGTGTGTGTGGGACTGTACCCCAGTGAGAGTCAGTGTGTGTGGGACCTGTACCTCAGTGAGAGTCAGTGTGTGTGGGACCCGTACCCCAGTGAGTTTCAGTGTGTGTGGGATCCGTACCCCAGTGAGAGTCATTGCGTCTGGGACTGTATCCCAGTGAGAGTCAGTGTGTGTGGGACTTGTACCACAGTGAGTGTCAGTGTGTGTGGGAACCGTACCCCAGTGAGAGTTAGTGTTTGTGGAACTGTACCCCAGTGAGAGTCAGTGTATGTGGGACTGTACCCCAGTGAGAGTTAGTGTTTGTGTGACCTGTACCCCAATGAGAGTCAGTGTGTGTGGGAACTGTACCCCAGTGAGAGTCAGTGTTTGTGGGACCCATACCCCAGTGAGAGACAGTATGTGTGGGACCCGTACCCCAGTGAGAGTCAGTGTATGTGGGACTGTACCCCAGTGACAGTCCTTGTGTGTGGAACTGTACTGCAGTGTGAAACAGTGTGTGTTAGACCCATGTTCCATTGAGAGTCAGTGTCTGTGGGACCCGTACCCCAGTGAGAGTCAGTGTGTGTGGGACCCGTACCCCAGTGAGAGTCAGTGTGTGTGAGACTGTACCCCAGTGAGAGTCAGTGTGTGTGGGACTGTACCCCAGTGAGAGTCAGTGTGTGTGGGACCTGTACCTCAGTGAGAGTCAGTGTGTGTGGGACCCGTACCCCAGTGAGTTTCAGTGTGTGTGGGATCCGTACCCCAGTGAGAGTCATTGCGTCTGGGACTGTATCCCAGTGAGAGTCAGTGTGTGTGGGACTTGTACCACAGTGAGTGTCAGTGTGTGTGGGAATCGTACCCCAGTGAGAGTTAGTGTTTGTGGGACTCATACCCCAGTGAGAGTCAGTGTGTGTGGGACTGTACCCCAGTGAGAGTTAGTGTGTGTGGAACTGTACCCCAGTGAGAGTCAGTGTATGTGGGACTGTATCCCAGTGATAGTCAGTGTGTGTGGGACTTGTACCCCAATGAGAGTCAGTGTATGTGGGACTGTACCCCAGTGAGAGTCAGTGTATGTGGGACTGTACCCCAGTGAGAGTTAGTGTTTGTGTGACCTGTACCCCAATGAGAGTCAGTGTGTGTGGGATTGTACCCCAGTGAGAATCAGTGTGTGTGGGTCCCGTACCCCAGTGAGAGTCAGTGTGTGTGCGACTGTACCCCAGTGAGAGTCAGTGTGTGTGTGGGACCCGTACCCCAGTGATAGTCAGTGTGTGTGGGACAGTAACCCAGTGAGAATCAGTGTGTGTGGAACTGTACCCCAGTGAGAGTCAGTGTGTATGGAACTGTAACACAGTGGAAGTCAGCGTGCGTGTGGGACTGTACACCAGCGAGAGTGAGTGTGGTGTGGGATCTTTGCCCAAGTGTGAGTCAGCGTGTGTGGAACTGTACCCCAGTGAGAGTCAGTGTGTGTGGAACCCATTCCCCAGTGAGAGTCAGTATGTGTGGAACTGTAACCCAGTGAGAGTCAGTGTGTGGAACTGTAACCCAGTGAGAATCAGTGTATGTGGGACTCATACCCCAATGAGAGTCAGTGTGTGTGGGACTGTACCCCAGTGAGAGTCAGTGTGTGTGGGACTGTACCTCAGTGAGAGTCAGTGTGTGTGCGACTCATACCCCAATGAGAGTCAGTATGTGTGGGACTGTACCCCAGTGAGAGTCAGTGTATGTGGGACTGTACCCCAGTGACAGTCCTTGTGTGTGGAACTGTACTGCAGTGAGAAACAGTGTGTGTTAGACCCATGTTCCATTGAGAGTCAGTGTCTGTGAGACCCGTACCCCAGTGAGTTTCAGTGTGTGTGGGATCCGTACCCCAGTGAGAGTCATTGCGTCTGGGACTGTATCCCAGTGAGAGTCAGTGTGTGTGGGACTTGTACCACAGTGAGTGTCAGTGTGTGTGGGAACCGTACCCCAGTGAGAGTTAGTGTTTGTGGGACTCATACCCCAGTGAGAGTCAGTGTGTGTGGGACTGTACCCCAGTGAGAGTTAGTGTGTGTGGAACTGTACCCCAGTGAGAGTCAGTGTATGTGGGACTGTATCCCAGTGATAGTCAGTGTGTGTGGGACTTGTACCCCAATGAGAGTCAGTGTATGTGGGACTGTACCCCAGTGAGAGTCAGTGTATGTGGGACTGTACCCCAGTGAGAGTTAATGTTTGTGTGACCTGTACCCCAATGAGAGTCAGTGTGTGTGGGAACTGTACCCCAGTGAGAGTCAGTGTTTGTGGGACCCATACCCCAGTGAGAGACAGTATGTGTGGGACCCGTACCCCAGTGAGAGTCAGTGTATGTGGGACTGTACCCCAGTGACAGTCCTTGTGTGTGGAACTGTACTGCAGTGTGAAACAGTGTGTGTTAGACCCATGTTCCATTGAGAGTCAGTGTCTGTGGGACCCGTACCCCAGTGAGAGTCAGTGTGTGTGGGACCCGTACCCCAGTGAGAGTCAGTGTGTGTGAGACTGTACCCCAGTGAGAGTCAGTGTGTGTGGGACTGTACCCCAGTGAGAGTCAGTGTGTGTGGGACCTGTACCTCAGTGAGAGTCAGTGTGTGTGGGACCCGTACCCCAGTGAGTTTCAGTGTGTGTGGGATCCGTACCCCAGTGAGAGTCATTGCGTCTGGGACTGTATCCCAGTGAGAGTCAGTGTGTGTGGGACTTGTACCACAGTGAGTGTCAGTGTGTGTGGGAACCGTACCCCAGTGAGAGTTAGTGTTTGTGGGACTCATACCCCAGTGAGAGTCAGTGTGTGTGGGACTGTACCCCAGTGAGAGTTAGTGTGTGTGGAACTGTACCCCAGTGAGAGTCAGTGTATGTGGGACTGTATCCCAGTGATAGTCAGTGTGTGTGGGACTTGTACCCCAATGAGAGTCAGTGTATGTGGGACTGTACCCCAGTGAGAGTCAGTGTATGTGGGACTGTACCCCAGTGAGAGTTAGTGTTTGTGTGACCTGTACCCCAATGAGAGTCAGTGTGTGTGGGAACTGTACCCCAGTGAGAGTCAGTGTTTGTGGGACCCATACCCCAGTGAGAGACAGTATGTGTGGGACCCGTACCCCAGTGAGAGTCAGTGTGTGTGGGACCCGTACCCCAGTGAGAGTCAGTGTGTGTGGGACTGTATCCCAGTGGGAGTCAGTGTGTGTGGGACTGTACCCCAGTGAGAGTCAGTGTGTGTGGGTCTGTACCCCAGTGAGAGTCAGTGTGTGTGAGACTGTACCCCAGTGAGAGTCAGTGTATGTGGGACTGTACCCCAGTGAGAGTCAGTGTTTGTGTGACCTGTACCCCAGTGAGAGACAGTATGTGTGGGACCCGTACCCCAGTGAGAGTCAGTGTATGTGGGACTGTACCCCAGTGACAGTCCTTGTGTGTGGAACTGTACTGCAGTGTGAAACAGTGTGTGTTAGACCCATGTTCCATTGAGAGTCAGTGTCTGTGGGACCCGTACCCCAGTGAGAGTCAGTGTGTGTGGGACCCGTACCCCAGTGAGAGTCAGTGTGTGTGAGACTGTACCCCAGTGAGAGTCAGTGTGTGTGGGACTGTACCCCAGTGAGAGTCAGTGTGTGTGGGACCTGTACCTCAGTGAGAGTCAGTGTGTGTGGGACCCGTACCCCAGTGAGTTTCAGTGTGTGTGGGATCCGTACCCCAGTGAGAGTCATTGCGTCTGGGACTGTATCCCAGTGAGAGTCAGTGTGTGTGGGACTTGTACCACAGTGAGTGTCAGTGTGTATGGGAACCGTACCCCAGTGAGAGTTAGTGTTTGTGGGACTCATACCCCAGTGAGAGTCAGTGTGTGTGGGACTGTACCCCAGTGAGAGTTAGTGTGTGTGGAACTGTACCCCAGTGAGAGTCAGTGTATGTGGGACTGTATCCCAGTGATAGTCAGTGTGTGTGGGACTTGTACCCCAATGAGAGTCAGTGTATGTGGGACTGTACCCCAGTGAGAGTCAGTGTATGTGGGACTGTACCCCAGTGAGAGTTAGTGTTTGTGTGACCTGTACCCCAATGAGAGTCAGTGTGTGTGGGATTGTACCCCAGTGAGAATCAGTGTGTGTGGGTCCCGTACCCCAGTGAGAGTCAGTGTGTGTGCGACTGTACCCCAGTGAGAGTCAGTGTGTGTGTGGGACCCGTACTCCAGTGATAGTCAGTGTGTGTGGGACAGTAACCCAGTGAGAATCAGTGTGTGTGGAACTGTACCCCAGTGAGAGTCAGTGTGTATGGAACTGTAACAGAGTGGAAGTCAGCGTGCGTGTGGGACTGTACACCAGCGAGAGTGAGTGTGGTGTGGAATCTTTGCCCAAGTGTGAGTCAGCGTGTGTGGAACTGTACCCCAGTGAGAGTCAGTGTGTGTGGAACCCATTCCCCAGTGAGAGTCAGTATGTGTGGAACTGTAACCCAGTGAGAGTCAGTGTGTGGAACTGTAACCCAGTGAGAATCAGTGTATGTGGGACTCATACCCCAATGAGAGTCAGTGTGTGTGGGACTGTACCCCAGTGAGAGTCAGTGTGTGTGGGACTGTACCTCAGTGAGAGTCAGTGTGTGTGCGACTCATACCCCAATGAGAGTCAGTATGTGTGGGACTGTACCCCAGTGAGAGTCAGTGTATGTGGGACTGTACCCCAGTGACAGTCCTTGTGTGTGGAACTGTACTGCAGTGAGAAACAGTGTGTGTTAGACCCATGTTCCATTGAGAGTCAGTGTCTGTGAGACCCGTACCCCAGTGAGAGTCAGTGTGTGTGGGACCCGTACCCCAGTGAGAGTCAGTGTGTGTGAGACTGTACCCCAGTGAGAGTCAGTGTGTGTGGGACTGTACCCCAGTGAGAGTCAGTGTGTGTGGGACCTGTACCTCAGTGAGAGTCAGTGTGTGTGGGACCCGTACCCCAGTGAGTTTCAGTGTGTGTGGGATCCGTACCCCAGTGAGAGTCATTGCGTCTGGGACTGTATCCCAGTGAGAGTCAGTGTGTGTGGGACTTGTACCACAGTGAGTGTCAGTGTGTGTGGGAACCGTACCCCAGTGAGAGTTAGTGTTTGTGGGACTCATACCCCAGTGAGAGTCAGTGTGTGTGGGACTGTACCCCAGTGAGAGTTAGTGTGTGTGGAACTGTACCCCAGTGAGAGTCAGTGTATGTGGGACTGTATCCCAGTGATAGTCAGTGTGTGTGGGACTTGTACCCCAATGAGAGTCAGTGTATGTGGGACTGTACCCCAGTGAGAGTCAGTGTATGTGGGACTGTACCCCAGTGAGAGTTAGTGTTTGTGTGACCTGTACCCCAATGAGAGTCAGTGTGTGTGGGAACTGTACCCCAGTGAGAGTCAGTGTTTGTGGGACCCATACCCCAGTGAGAGACAGTATGTGTGGGACCCGTACCCCAGTGAGAGTCAGTGTATGTGGGACTGTACCCCAGTGACAGTCCTTGTGTGTGGAACTGTACTGCAGTGTGAAACAGTGTGTGTTAGACCCATGTTCCATTGAGAGTCAGTGTCTGTGGGACCCGTACCCCAGTGAGAGTCAGTGTGTGTGGGACCCGTACCCCAGTGAGAGTCAGTGTGTGTGAGACTGTACCCCAGTGAGAGTCAGTGTGTGTGGGACTGTACCCCAGTGAGAGTCAGTGTGTGTGGGACCTGTACCTCAGTGAGAGTCAGTGTGTGTGGGACCCGTACCCCAGTGAGTTTCAGTGTGTGTGGGATCCGTACCCCAGTGAGAGTCATTGCGTCTGGGACTGTATCCCAGTGAGAGTCAGTGTGTGTGGGACTTGTACCACAGTGAGTGTCAGTGTGTGTGGGAACCGTACCCCAGTGAGAGTTAGTGTTTGTGGGACTCATACCCCAGTGAGAGTCAGTGTGTGTGGGACTGTACCCCAGTGAGAGTTAGTGTGTGTGGAACTGTACCCCAGTGAGAGTCAGTGTATGTGGGACTGTATCCCAGTGATAGTCAGTGTGTGTGGGACTTGTACCCCAATGAGAGTCAGTGTATGTGGGACTGTACCCCAGTGAGAGTCAGTGTATGTGGGACTGTACCCCAGTGAGAGTTAGTGTTTGTGTGACCTGTACCCCAATGAGAGTCAGTGTGTGTGGGAACTGTACCCCAGTGAGAGTCAGTGTTTGTGGGACCCATACCCCAGTGAGAGACAGTATGTGTGGGACCCGTACCCCAGTGAGAGTCAGTGTGTGTGGGACCCGTACCCCAGTGAGAGTCAGTGTGTGTGGGACTGTATCCCAGTGGGAGTCAGTGTGTGTGGGACTGTACCCCAGTGAGAGTCAGTGTGTGTGGGTCTGTACCCCAGTGAGAGTCAGTGTGTGTGAGACTGTACCCCAGTGAGAGTCAGTGTATGTGGGACTGTACCCCAGTGAGAGTCAGTGTTTGTGTGACCTGTACCCCAGTGAGAGACAGTATGTGTGGGACCCGTACCCCAGTGAGAGTCAGTGTATGTGGGACTGTACCCCAGTGACAGTCCTTGTGTGTGGAACTGTACTGCAGTGTGAAACAGTGTGTGTTAGACCCATGTTCCATTGAGAGTCAGTGTCTGTGGGACCCGTACCCCAGTGAGAGTCAGTGTGTGTGGGACCCGTACCCCAGTGAGAGTCAGTGTGTGTGAGACTGTACCCCAGTGAGAGTCAGTGTGTGTGGGACTGTACCCCAGTGAGAGTCAGTGTGTGTGGGACCTGTACCTCAGTGAGAGTCAGTGTGTGTGGGACCCGTACCCCAGTGAGTTTCAGTGTGTGTGGGATCCGTACCCCAGTGAGAGTCATTGCGTCTGGGACTGTATCCCAGTGAGAGTCAGTGTGTGTGGGACTTGTACCACAGTGAGTGTCAGTGTGTATGGGAACCGTACCCCAGTGAGAGTTAGTGTTTGTGGGACTCATACCCCAGTGAGAGTCAGTGTGTGTGGGACTGTACCCCAGTGAGAGTTAGTGTGTGTGGAACTGTACCCCAGTGAGAGTCAGTGTATGTGGGACTGTATCCCAGTGATAGTCAGTGTGTGTGGGACTTGTACCCCAATGAGAGTCAGTGTATGTGGGACTGTACCCCAGTGAGAGTCAGTGTATGTGGGACTGTACCCCAGTGAGAGTTAGTGTTTGTGTGACCTGTACCCCAATGAGAGTCAGTGTGTGTGGGATTGTACCCCAGTGAGAATCAGTGTGTGTGGGTCCCGTACCCCAGTGAGAGTCAGTGTGTGTGCGACTGTACCCCAGTGAGAGTCAGTGTGTGTGTGGGACCCGTACTCCAGTGATAGTCAGTGTGTGTGGGACAGTAACCCAGTGAGAATCAGTGTGTGTGGAACTGTACCCCAGTGAGAGTCAGTGTGTATGGAACTGTAACAGAGTGGAAGTCAGCGTGCGTGTGGGACTGTACACCAGCGAGAGTGAGTGTGGTGTGGAATCTTTGCCCAAGTGTGAGTCAGCGTGTGTGGAACTGTACCCCAGTGAGAGTCAGTGTGTGTGGAACCCATTCCCCAGTGAGAGTCAGTATGTGTGGAACTGTAACCCAGTGAGAGTCAGTGTGTGGAACTGTAACCCAGTGAGAATCAGTGTATGTGGGACTCATACCCCAATGAGAGTCAGTGTGTGTGGGACTGTACCCCAGTGAGAGTCAGTGTGTGTGGGACTGTACCTCAGTGAGAGTCAGTGTGTGTGCGACTCATACCCCAATGAGAGTCAGTATGTGTGGGACTGTACCCCAGTGAGAGTCAGTGTATGTGGGACTGTACCCCAGTGACAGTCCTTGTGTGTGGAACTGTACTGCAGTGAGAAACAGTGTGTGTTAGACCCATGTTCCATTGAGAGTCAGTGTCTGTGAGACCCGTACCCCAGTGAGAGTCAGTGTGTGTGGGACCCGTACCCCAGTGAGAGTCAGTGTGTGTGAGACTGTACCCCAGTGAGAGTCAGTGTGTGTGGGACTGTACCCCAGTGAGAGTCAGTGTGTGTGGGACCTGTACCTCAGTGAGAGTCAGTGTGTGTGGGACCCGTACCCCAGTGAGTTTCAGTGTGTGTGGGATCCGTACCCCAGTGAGAGTCATTGCGTCTGGGACTGTATCCCAGTGAGAGTCAGTGTGTGTGGGACTTGTACCACAGTGAGTGTCAGTGTGTGTGGGAACCGTACCCCAGTGAGAGTTAGTGTTTGTGGGACTCATACCCCAGTGAGAGTCAGTGTGTGTGGGACTGTACCCCAGTGAGAGTTAGTGTGTGTGGAACTGTACCCCAGTGAGAGTCAGTGTATGTGGGACTGTATCCCAGTGATAGTCAGTGTGTGTGGGACTTGTACCCCAATGAGAGTCAGTGTATGTGGGACTGTACCCCAGTGAGAGTCAGTGTATGTGGGACTGTACCCCAGTGAGAGTTAGTGTTTGTGTGACCTGTACCCCAATGAGAGTCAGTGTGTGTGGGAACTGTACCCCAGTGAGAGTCAGTGTTTGTGGGACCCATACCCCAGTGAGAGACAGTATGTGTGGGACCCGTACCCCAGTGAGAGTCAGTGTATGTGGGACTGTACCCCAGTGACAGTCCTTGTGTGTGGAACTGTACTGCAGTGTGAAACAGTGTGTGTTAGACCCATGTTCCATTGAGAGTCAGTGTCTGTGGGACCCGTACCCCAGTGAGAGTCAGTGTGTGTGGGACCCGTACCCCAGTGAGAGTCAGTGTGTGTGAGACTGTACCCCAGTGAGAGTCAGTGTGTGTGGGACTGTACCCCAGTGAGAGTCAGTGTGTGTGGGACCTGTACCTCAGTGAGAGTCAGTGTGTGTGGGACCCGTACCCCAGTGAGTTTCAGTGTGTGTGGGATCCGTACCCCAGTGAGAGTCATTGCGTCTGGGACTGTATCCCAGTGAGAGTCAGTGTGTGTGGGACTTGTACCACAGTGAGTGTCAGTGTGTGTGGGAACCGTACCCCAGTGAGAGTTAGTGTTTGTGGGACTCATACCCCAGTGAGAGTCAGTGTGTGTGGGACTGTACCCCAGTGAGAGTTAGTGTGTGTGGAACTGTACCCCAGTGAGAGTCAGTGTATGTGGGACTGTATCCCAGTGATAGTCAGTGTGTGTGGGACTTGTACCCCAATGAGAGTCAGTGTATGTGGGACTGTACCCCAGTGAGAGTCAGTGTATGTGGGACTGTACCCCAGTGAGAGTTAGTGTTTGTGTGACCTGTACCCCAATGAGAGTCAGTGTGTGTGGGAACTGTACCCCAGTGAGAGTCAGTGTTTGTGGGACCCATACCCCAGTGAGAGACAGTATGTGTGGGACCCGTACCCCAGTGAGAGTCAGTGTGTGTGGGACCCGTACCCCAGTGAGAGTCAGTGTGTGTGGGACTGTATCCCAGTGGGAGTCAGTGTGTGTGGGACTGTACCCCAGTGAGAGTCAGTGTGTGTGGGTCTGTACCCCAGTGAGAGTCAGTGTGTGTGAGACTGTACCCCAGTGAGAGTCAGTGTATGTGGGACTGTACCCCAGTGAGAGTCAGTGTTTGTGTGACCTGTACCCCAATGAGAGGCAGTGTGTGTGGGAACTGTACCCCAGTGAGAGTCAGTGTTTGTGGGACCCATACCCCAGTGAGAGACAGTATGTGTGGGACCCGTAGCCCAGTGAGAGTCAGTGTGTGTGGGACTGTATCCCAGTGGGAGTCAGTGTATGTGGGACTGTACTCCAGTGAGAGTCAGTGTGTGTGCGTCTGTACCCCAGTGAGAGTCAGTGTGTGTGGGACTGTACCCCAGTGAGAGTCAGTGTGTGTGAGACTTATCCCAGTGAGAGTCAGTTTGTGTGGGACTGTACCCCAGTGAGAGTCAGTGTGTGTAGGACTGTACCCCAGTGAGAGTCAGTGTGTGTGGGACTGTACCCCAGTGAGAGTCAGTGTGTGTGGGACCTGTACCTCAGTGAGAGTCAGTGTGTGTGGGACCCGTACCCCAGTGAGTTTCAGTGTGTGTGGGATCCGTACCCCAGTGAGAGTCATTGCGTCTGGGACTGTATCCCAGTGAGAGTCAGTGTCAGTGGGACTTGTACCGCAGTGAGTGTCAGTGTGTGTGGGAACCGTACCCCAGTGAGAGTTAGTGTTTGTGGGACTCATACCCCAATGAGAGTCAGTGTGTGTGGGACCCGTACCCCTATGAGAGTCAGTGTGTGTGGAACTGTACCCCAGTGAGAGTCAGTGTATGTGGGACTGTACCCCAGTGACAGTCCTTGTGTGTGGAACTGTACTGCAGTGAGAAACAGTGTGTGTTAGACCCATGTTCCATTGAGAGTCAGTGTCTGTGGGACCCGTACCCCAGTGAGAGTCAGTGTGTGTGGGACCCGTACCCCAGTGAGAGTCAGTGTGTGTGAGACTGTACCCCAGTGAGAGTCAGTGTGTGTGGGACTGTACCCCAGTGAGAGTCAGTGTGTATGGGACCTGTACCTCAGTGAGAGTCAGTGTGTGTGGGACCCGTACCCCAGTGAGTTTCAGTGTGTGTGGGATCCGTACCCCAGTGAGAGTCATTGCGTCTGGGACTGTATCCCAGTGAGAGTCAGTGTGTGTGAGACTGTACCCCAGTGAGAGTCAGTGTGTGTAGGACTGTACCCCAGTGAGAGTCAGTGTGTGTGGGACCTGTACCTCAGTGAGAGTCAGTGTGTGTGGGACCCGTACCCCAGTGAGTTTCAGTGTGTGTGGGATCCGTACCCCAGTGAGAGTCATTGCGTCTGGGACTGTATCCCAGTGAGAGTCAGTGTGTGTGGGACTTGTACCGCAGTGAGTGTCAGTGTGTGTGGGAACCGTACCCCAGTGAGAGTTAGTGTTTGTGGGACTCATACCCCAGTGAGAGTCAGTGTGTGTGGGACTGTACCCCAGTGAGAGTTAGTGTGTGTGGGACTGTACCCCAGTGAGAGTCAGTGTGTGTAGGACTGTACCCCAGTGAGAGTCAGTGTGTGTGGGACTGTACCCCAGTGAGAGTCAGTGTGTGTGGGACCTGTACCTCAGTGAGAGTCAGTGTGTGTGGGACCCGTACCCCAGTGAGTTTCAGTGTGTGTGGGATCCGTACCCCAGTGAGAGTCATTGCGTCTGGGACTGTATCCCAGTGAGAGTCAGTGTCAGTGGGACTTGTACCGCAGTGAGTGTCAGTGTGTGTGGGAACCGTACCCCAGTGAGAGTTAGTGTTTGTGGGACTCATACCCCAATGAGAGTCAGTGTGTGTGGGACCCGTACCCCAATGAGAGTCAGTGTGTGTGGAACTGTACCCCAGTGAGAGTCAGTGTATGTGGGACTGTACCCCAGTGACAGTCCTTGTGTGTGGAACTGTACTGCAGTGAGAAACAGTGTGTGTTAGACCCATGTTCCATTGAGAGTCAGTGTCTGTGGGACCCGTACCCCAGTGAGAGTCAGTGTGTGTGGGACCCGTACCCCAGTGAGAGTCAGTGTGTGTGAGACTGTACCCCAGTGAGAGTCAGTGTGTGTGGGACTGTACCCCAGTGAGAGTCAGTGTGTATGGGACCTGTACCTCAGTGAGAGTCAGTGTGTGTGGGACCCGTACCCCAGTGAGTTTCAGTGTGTGTGGGAACCGTACCCCAGTGAGAGTTAGTGTTTGTGGGACTCATACCCCAGTGAGAGTCAGTGTGTGTGGGACTGTACCCCAGTGAGAGTTAGTGTGTGTGGGACTGTACCCCAGTGAGAGTCAGTGTGTGTAGGACTGTACCCCAGTGAGAGTCAGTGTGTGTGGGACTGTACCCCAGTGAGAGTCAGTGTGTGTGGGACCTGTACCTCAGTGAGAGTCAGTGTGTGTGGGACCCGTACCCCAGTGAGTTTCAGTGTGTGTGGGATCCGTACCCCAGTGAGAGTCATTGCGTCTGGGACTGTATCCCAGTGAGAGTCAGTGTCAGTGGGACTTGTACCGCAGTGAGTGTCAGTGTGTGTGGGAACCGTACCCCAGTGAGAGTTAGTGTTTGTGGGACTCATACCCCAATGAGAGTCAGTGTGTGTGGGACCCGTACCCCAATGAGAGTCAGTGTGTGTGGAACTGTACCCCAGTGAGAGTCAGTGTATGTGGGACTGTACCCCAGTGACAGTCCTTGTGTGTGGAACTGTACTGCAGTGAGAAACAGTGTGTGTTAGACGCATGTTCCATTGAGAGTCAGTGTCTGTGGGACCCGTACCCCAGTGAGAGTCAGTGTGTGTGGGACCCGTACCCCAGTGAGAGTCAGTGTGTGTGAGACTGTACCCCAGTGAGAGTCAGTGTGTGTGGGACTGTACCCCAGTGAGAGTCAGTGTGTATGGGACCTGTACCTCAGTGAGAGTCAGTGTGTGTGGGACCCGTACCCCAGTGAGTTTCAGTGTGTGTGGGATCCGTACCCCAGTGAGAGTCATTGCGTCTGGGACTGTATCCCAGTGAGAGTCAGTGTGTGTGAGACTGTACCCCAGTGAGAGTCAGTGTGTGTAGGACTGTACCCCAGTGAGAGTCAGTGTGTGTGGGACCTGTACCTCAGTGAGAGTCAGTGTGTGTGGGACCCGTACCCCAGTGAGTTTCAGTGTGTGTGGGATCCGTACCCCAGTGAGAGTCATTGCGTCTGGGACTGTATCCCAGTGAGAGTCAGTGTGTGTGGGACTTGTACCGCAGTGAGTGTCAGTGTGTGTGGGAACCGTACCCCAGTGAGAGTTAGTGTTTGTGGGACTCATACCCCAGTGAGAGTCAGTGTGTGTGGGACTGTACCCCAGTGAGAGTTAGTGTGTGTGGAACTGTACCCCAGTGAGAGTCAGTGTATGTGGGAATGTATCTCAATGATAGTCAGTGTGTGTGGGACTTGTACCCCAATGAGAGTCAGTGTATGTGGGACTGTACCCCAGTGAGAGTCAGTGTATGTGGGACTGTACCCCAGTGAGAGTTAGTGTTTGTGTGACCTGTACCCCAATGAGAGTCAGTGTGTGTGGGAACTGTACCCCAGTGAGAGTCAGTGTTTGTGGGACCCATACCCCAGTGAGAGACAGTATGTGTGGGACCCGTACCCCAGTGAGAGTCAGTGTGTGTGGGACCCGTACCCCAGTGAGAGTCAGTGTGTGTGGGACTGTATCCCAGTGGGAGTCAGTGTGTGTGGGACTGTACCCCAGTGAGAGTCAGTGTGTGTGGGTCTGTACCCCAGTGAGAGTCAGTGTGTGTGGGACTGTACCCCAGTCAGAGTCAGTGTGTGTGAGACTTATCCCAGTGAGAGTTAGTGTGTGTGGGACTGTACCCCAGTGAGAGTCAGTGTATGTGGGACTGTACCCCAGTGAGAGTCAGTGTTTGTGTGACCTGTACCCCAATGAGAGGCAGTGTGTGTGGGAACTGTACCCCAGTGAGAGTCAGTGTTTGTGGGACCCATACCCCAGTGAGAGACAGTATGTGTGGGACCCGTAGCCCAGTGAGAGTCAGTGTGTGTGGGACTGTATCCCAGTGGGAGTCAGTGTATGTGGGACTGTACTCCAGTGAGAGTCAGTGTGTGTGCGTCTGTACCCCAGTGAGAGTCAGTGTGTGTGGGACTGTACCCCAGTGAGAGTCAGTGTGTGTGAGACTTATCCCAGTGAGAGTCAGTTTGTGTGGGACTGTACCCCAGTGAGAGTCAGTGTGTGTAGGACTGTACCCCAGTGAGAGTCAGTGTGTGTGGGACTGTACCCCAGTGAGAGTCAGTGTGTGTGGGTCTGTACCCCAGTGAGAGTCAGTGTGTGTGGGACCTGTACCTCAGTGAGAGTCAGTGTGTGTGGGACCCGTACCCCAGTGAGTTTCAGTGTGTGTGGGATCCGTACCCCAGTGAGAGTCATTGCGTCTGGGACTGTATCCCAGTGAGAGTCAGTGTGTGTGGGACTTGTACCGCAGTGAGTGTCAGTGTGTGTGGGAACCGTACCCCAGTGAGAGTTAGTGTTTGTGGGACTCATACCCCAATGAGAGTCAGTGTGTGTGGGACCCGTACCCCAATGAGAGTCAGTGTGTGTGGAACTGTACCCCAGTGAGAGTCAGTGTGTGTGGACTGTACCCCAGTGATAGTCAGTTTGTGTGGGACTTGTACCCCAATGAGAGTCAGTGTGTGTGTGACCTGCACCCCAGTGAGTGTCAATGTGTGTTGGACACATACCCCAGTGAGAGTCGGTGTTTGTGTGACCTGTACCCCAATGAGAGTCAGTGTGTGTGGGACTGTACCCCAGTGAGAGTCAGTGTGTGTGGACTGTACCTCATTGAGAGTCCGTGTATGTGGGACTGTATCCCAGTGATAATCAGTGTGTCTGGGACTTGTACCCCAATGAGAGTCAGTGTATGTGGGACTGTACCCCAGTGAGAGTCAGTGTGTGTGGAAGTGTAACCCAGTGAGAGTCAGTGTGTGTGGAACCCATACCCCAGTGAGAGTCAGTGTGTCTGGAACTCGTACCCCAGTGAGAGTCAGTGTTTGTGGGACCCATACCCCAGTGAGAGACAGTATGTGTGGGACCCGTACCCCAGTGAGAGTCAGTGTGTGTGGGACCCGTACCCCAGTGAGAGTCAGTGTGTGTGGGACTATACCCCAGTGAGAGTCAGTGTGTGTGGGACTGTACCCCAGTGAGAGTCAGTGTGTGTGGGACCCATACCCCAGTGAGAGTCAGTGTGTGTGGGACTGTACCCCAGTGAGAGTCAGTGTGTGTGGGACTGTACCCCAGTGAGAGTCAGTGTGTGTGGGACCCATACCCCAGTGAGAGTCAGTGTGTGTGGGACCTGTACCCCAGTGAGAGTCAGTGTGTGTGGGACTGTACCCCAGTGAGAGTCAGTGTGTGTGGGACCTGTACCCCAGTGAGAGTCAGTGTGTGTGGGACCTGTACCCCAGTGAGAGTCACTGTGTGTGGGACCTGTACCCCAGTGAGAGTCAGTGTGTGTGGGACTGTACCCCAGTGAGAGTCAGTGTGTGTGGGACTGTACCCCAGTGAGAGTCAGTGTGTGTGGGACCTGTACCCCAGTGAGAGTCAGTGTGTGTGGGACTGTACCCCAGTGAGAGTCAGTGTGTGTGGGACCCGTACCCCAGTGAGAGTCAGTGTGTGTGGGACCTGTACCCCAGTGAGAGTCAGTGTGTGTGGGACCTGTACCCCAGTGAGAGTCACGCTGCAGGGAAGACTATTTTCAGCTCACACTCACCGATCACAGACTGTGCTTCACCCTGCAGTGCACACAGATCTCCTTTTCATATTTTACAGTGAATCTGCAGGATGTGGTTTGTACCTACAAATTCCCCTTTTTGGATCTTTCCTCTTTCTCCTCTGCCTTATTACCTGTATCTCGCTCTCTCTGTTCTTTCCTACCCTAACTCCAACCCATGCTCTTCATCGAATGAGAGGATGATAGAGCAGAGAATGAGACCATTGGGCCCATCCTGCCTGTGCCAGCTCTCTGGTACAGCTCTCCAATCAGTCCCACTCTCTCGCTCTTTCCCCATAGCCCTGCAATATTTACCCTTCAAGTATTTATCCAGTTCCCTTTGAAAGTTCCTGTTGAATCTGCTCCCACCGCCCTTTCGGGCAGCGCATTCCCGATCACAACAATTCGCTGCATAAAAACCTCATCCCTCTCTGCTACTTTTGACTCCTGTCTCAGTTCCCCCGCACTGTTGCCCTTGTGTTGTCTCAGTAACATCTGCTGTTGCTCCGACCACTGCTGCAGTGACGTTTACCGACAATTTCAATCTCTCTTCATTCAAACTCCGTTGGATGTGGCGTGGAGCAGCCAAAGTCAACAGCAGACCGCTGGCTCGCATTCCCTGCACACAAGGGAGCTTTGAGCCCGGCCTTTCCTCAACACACGAGTTACTTGGAATGATTACAGAGCTGGTGATTCACTGAGAGCTGAGGGGGCAGTGCCAACCTCGACACAAGTCCGTGAGCCTCAGTTACAGCCCGGAGGATGGAAGCAAAGCAAATGTGAGACTCTGTGGCTGCTCGGTGGCAGAATGCGCATGTGGAAGGAGCATCGGTCCCAGCTCAAGGAGGGCAATGGGTCAAGACCCTCCCAGTGGGGTCAAGGGCCGCCCAGTGAGGTCAATGCTTTCCCAGTGAAGTCATACCCACTCCGTGAGGGCAGGGCCTACTCAGTGAGGTCAAGGCCAGACCAGTGGGGTCAATGCCCGTCCAGTGGGGTCAATGCCCGCCCAGTGAGGTCAAGGCCCGCCGAGTGGGGTCAAGGCACGGCCAGTGGGGTCAATGCCCGTCCAGTGGGGTCAATGCCCGCCCAGTGGGGTCAAGGCCCGCCCAGTGGGGTCAAGGCCCACCCAGTGGGGTCAATGCCCATCCAGTGGGGTCAAGGCCCGCCCAGTGAGGTCAAGGCCTGCCCAGTGGGGTCAAGGCCCACCCAATGGGGTCAAGGCCCTGACCCCAGCCTCTTTTGACAGCTCAGCTCATTGTTTGACGCTCCAGGTTTTCCTGGATATCGAAATGCTCCTGATTTCCCGAGAGATCCCGAAGTATCTCAAAAAATATCCGAGAATCAGACAGTTAAAGTTCAGGTCTGGGTGCAGGGAGAATGAGGAAACCCAAACCTGAACCACAACAAAACATTCATGTTAGCAACTAAACCTTCACCCCTCAAACACGGGCAGCAGAAACTGCCATACATCCACCGGAGAGAGCAAATGCAGGGAACCGTCCGACTGAATGGAACTGAAACTATGAGATAAGGAAACTCCCGAACAGGGGGTGGGGACCGCAACCCGTGCTGTACCTGTACCTGCCCTGGGAGTGTGTGATGGGACAGTGTAGAGGGAGATTTACTCTGTATCTAACCCGTGCTGTACCTGCCCTGGGAGTGTGTGATGGGACAGTGTAGAGGGAGATTTACTCTGTACCTAGCCCGTGCTGTACCTGCCCGGGGAGTGTGTGATGGGACAATGTAGAGGGAGCTTTACTCTGTATCTAACCCCCTATACCTGCCCTGGGAGTGTTTGATGGGACAGTGTAGAGGGAGCTTTACTCTGTATCTAACCCCCTATACCTGCCCTGGGAGTGTTTGATGGGACAGTGTAGAGGGAGCTTTACTCTGTATCTAACCCGTGCTGTACCTGTACCTGCCCTGGGACTGTGTGATGGGACAGTGTAGAGGGAGCTTTACTCTGTATCTAACCCGTGCTGTACCTGCCCTGGGACTGTGTGATGGGACAGTGTAGCAGGTGCTTTACTCTGTATCTAACCCCCTTTATTTGCCCTGGGAGTGTTTGAGGGGACAGTGTAGAGGGAGCTTTACTCTGTACCTACCCGTGCTGTACCTGCCCTGGGAGTGTTTGAGGGGACAGTGTAGAGGGAGCTTTACTCTGTATCTAACCCCCTGTACCTGCCCGGGGAGTGTTTGATGGGACAGTGTAGAGGGAGCTTTACTCTGTATCTAACCCCCTGTACCTGCCCGGGGAGTGTTTGATGGGACAGTGTAACATGGAGCTTCCCCTAATGGACTGTTGCAATAATGCAACGACCGATGTGTATAATAAAAATATCCTGTGACAAGGTGACATGACAAGTTCCCTGTGTCTGTGATGTAGTAAAGAATGTATCACGGTGTCGATACAAAGTGACTGTTTCCTGTGGCTGAGGGGTCCAGAACAGCGGGACATAGGTACAATAAATGTCATAGATTTAGGACAGGGAGCAGGAGACACCGTGTTTTGCCCAGAAGGATGTTAGGCTGTGGAATTCACGATCAGAGTTAATGAGACCGTGTCAGGAATGAAGAATGTGTTCGATAGGTGAATGAAGGAAAGGGGGATAATGGGATGGGGGAACAGGGCGGGTACATGGGATTGGGACACTGCTCGTGGGGAGGATGGGTAAACACAAACTGGAGGGGCCGAGGGGCCTGCTCTGGTTTTAATTTCTAGTTGTATATAATGTGCACGGCCAGCAGGATAATGCTCAGGAACAAGAAGTGAGTCTCCCCAGGAGGGCCGAGCCCAAATATAACTTCTACAGCCCTCAGCACCTACTGCAGAACAAAAGCTGGAATGTGGTGCGTGTGTGGGTGTGTGAGTCCATCCAGCCTGCCTCACCACACATCGTGATGGCTGCTGAAGATCGCTCTCTATTTTTGTACCATTACTCAGTAATATTAACTGAAAACATATTTACTGGAGCATAACAGCCCACTGTGAGCCCAAGTTAGTAATAATGTGCTGGGAATGAATTGACTTTTTTTAATGAAAAAATCCGACCATTTTAACTGGATCAAAGACAGAAGAAGCAACGACAGGAACTGACCATGGCGCTGTGAAATGATCGTTCAATGAAAAGTAGATGTAAAACACATCAACTATCAGCTAAATACCTGGCTCACTGAGAGTCACACATCGGATCAGAGTCAGATTGGGGCAGGGCATTGAATTGCTGCTATCGTTCCCTCCCCCTCCCCAAACTCCCCACCCTCCCCCACCTCAACCCTTCCCCCTCCCCAAACTCTCCCCACCTTCTCCCCTCCCCCAGCACTTCCCCCAACCCACCACTTCCCCAACCTCTCCAATACCCACATCCAGTCTGAGCCATGTAACATAAGGATCAGGAGCAGGAGTCGGCCATTCGGCCCCTCGAGCCTGCTCCGCCATTCAATAAGATCATGGCTGATCTTCAGCCTCAATTCCACTTCCTGCACTGTCTCCATATCTCTCGATTCCCTGAATATCCAAAAATTTATCGATCTCTGTCTTGAATATACTCAACGACTGAGCCTCCACAGACCTCTGGGGCAGAGAATTCCAGAGATTCACCACCCTCTGAGTGAAGAAGTTTCTCCTCATCTCAGTCCTAAATGGCTGACCCTTTATTCTGGGACTGTGACCCCTGGTTCTAGACTCCCCAGCCAGGGGGAAACATCTTCTCAGCATTAACCCTGTCTATCCCATAAGAATGTTGTATGTTTCAATGAGATCACCTCTCATTTTTCTAAACTCAAGAGAATATAGGCCTAGTCTACTCAATCCCCCCATCCCAGAAATCAATCTGGTGAACCTTACACACCCTCAATGGTAAGTATATCCTTCCTTAGGTAAGGAGACAAAAACTGTGCACAATACTCCAGGTGTGGTCTCACCAGGGCCCTATATAATTGCAGTAAGATGTCTTTACTCTTATACTCAAATCCTCTTGTAATAAAGGCCAACATACCATTTGCTTTCTTAATTGCTTACTGTACCCACATGTTAACTTTCAGTGATTGGTGTACAAGGACACCCAGGTCCCTCTGAACACCAACATTTCCCAATCTCTCATCATTTAAAAATACTCTGCTTTTCTATTTTTCCGACCAAAGTGGAGAACTTCACATTTCCCCACATTATATTCCATTTGCCATGTTCTTGCCCACTCACTCAGCCTGTCTAAAGCCCCTTGAAGTCTCTTTGCATTCTCCTCACAACTTACATTCCCATCTAACTTTGTATCAGCAGCAAACTTGGATATATTACATTTGGTCCCCTCATCCAAATCATTGATATAGATTGTGAATAGCTGGGGCCCAAGCACCGATCCTTGTGGTACCCCACTAGTTACAGACTGCCAATCCGATAATGACCCATTTATTCCTACTCTCCGTTTTCTGTCTGTTAACCAATCCTCAATCCGTGCTAGTATAGCATGTGCTAGTAGTACACAGTGAGCAGCAATGACAGGGAGAGGTCAGTTCAAGCCATGTCACACACACACAGCAGCATTCTATCGACTCTGGATCAGTTCCTATGGAGTGGAGGGTAGCTAATGTAACCCCACTTTTTAAAAAAGGAGGGAAGAGAGGAAGCAGGGAATTATAGACCGGTCAGCCTGACATCAGTAGTGGGGAAAATGTTGGAATCAATTATAAATATGTAATAGCAGCGCATTTGGAAAGCAGTGACAGGATCGGTCCAAGTCAGCATGGATTTATGAAAGGGAAATCATGCTTAACAAATCTTCTAGAATTTTTTGAGGATGTAACTAGTAGTGGACAAGGGAGAACCAGTGGATGTGGTGTATTTGGACTTTCAAAAGGCTTTTGACAAGGTAACACAAGAGATTAGTGTGCAAAATTAAAGCACATGGTATTGGGGGTAATGTATTGACATGGATAGAAAACTGGTTGGAAGACAGGAAGCAAAGAGTAGGAATAAACGGGTCCTTCTCAGAATGGCAGGCAGTGACTAGTGGGGTTCAGTGCTGGGAGCCCAACTATTTACAATATACATTAATGATTTAGACAAAAGAATTGAATGTAATATCTCCAAGTTTGCAGATGACACTAAACTGGGTGGCGGTGTGAGCTGTGATGAGGATGCTAAGAGGCTGCAGGGTGACTTGGACAGGTTAGGTGAGTGGGCAAATGCATGGCAGATGCAGTATAATGTAGATAAATGGGAGGTTATCCACTTTGGTGGCAAAAACACAAAGGCAGAATATTATCTGAATGGTGACAGATTAGGAAAAGGGGAGG
The DNA here is from genome assembly GCF_044704955.1 of Pristiophorus japonicus. Lineage (NCBI taxonomy): Eukaryota > Metazoa > Chordata > Chondrichthyes > Pristiophoridae > Pristiophorus > Pristiophorus japonicus. Next base: position 24,453,499 of record NC_092002.1, read on the forward strand.
TGCAACGAGACCTGGTTGTCATGGTACATCAGTCATTGAAAGTTGGCATGCAGGTACAGCAGGTGGTGAAGAAGGCAAATGGCATGTTGGCCTTCATAGCGAGAGGATTTGAGTACAGGGGCAGGGAGGTGTTGCTACAATTGTACAGGGCCTTGCTGAGGCCACATCTTGAATATTGTATACAGTTTTGGTCTCCTAATCTGAGGAAGGACATTCTTGCTATTGAGGGAGTGCAGCGAAGGTTCACCAGACTGATTCCCGGGATGGCAGGACTGACATATGAAGAAAGACTAGGCTTATATTCACTGGAATTTAGAAGAATGAGAGGGGATCTCATAGAAACATATAAAATGCTGACAGGATTGGACAGGTTAGATGCAGGAAGAATGTTCCCAATGTTGGGAAAGTCCAGAACCACGGGTCACAGTCTAAGGATAAGGGGTAAGCCTTTTAGGACCGATATGAGGAGAAACTTCTTCACTCAGAATTGTGAACCTGTGGAATTCTGAACCACAAAAAGTTGTTGAGGCCAGTTCGTTAGATATATTCAAAAGTGAGTTAGATGTGGCCCTTACGGCTAAAGGGATCAAGGGGCATGGAGAGAAAGCAGGAATGGGGTACTGAAGTTGCATGACCAGCCATGATCATATTGAATGATGGTGCAGGCTTAACTCCTGCACCTACTTTCTATGACAGGGAGAGGTCAGTCTGAGCCATGTCACACACACAGTGAAAGGGAGAGGCCAGTGTCACACACAGAAGTGAAGCATTGGCAGGAACAGATGATGAATCAAGGCCATCAGCAGGTTAAAGTGCAATTGGTTAATCAGCAGTGCGCGAGCACTCCCCACCCACCGCATGATTGGTTCAATGACTTGTACACGTCACTGGGGTTAGTATGATGTGGTGTGTTCCTTGTATCAGTTAATTATTAATGGATTAACACTGGCTGAGACAGCCAGTCATGTGATATACAAGCCCACAACTGAAGCAAGAGCTATGAGTGAAGGTTTACAGATACTGGGTTCAACCGAATGCAATAACACGGGACACAGTCCAAAGCAGAAACAGCAGATTTCTTATTTCCCTCTTTATTTCATGTCACAATGAAATTGGTCATAAGGCACCAGATAGCATTATAAGAGATACATGTTCAGAACCTGTCATTTTCTTTTTAAAAAGATCATAAATTATATAATAAAATATATCGCTATATCATTAAATATACAAAACATTCCAAAAATCTTCAATAAATAATTTAAATATAATCTATATTGTGCAGTAAACAGCATAGAACATTGGTAGAAACACTTGGTAATAGTTGATTAAATAGAGTATTTTTAAAAAAGGTGTTTGCAAACACTCGGCCCCCAAGCTGTCGCCACGAGGCAATTCGAGTTTGTGCATGTTAGAAGTGATTCAGGGTTTTGCTACATCAGGCGAGAGTTGCGGACACCCTCCGTCAACCCAGGGCTCCAATCTGACCCCCCCCACCCAGCTCAGCATCCAGCTCCCAGAGCAGGGTCAAACTGAATCCACTTCACATTAATCCGCAAGAGAGTGAGTTTCAGGAGGAAATCTCAGCGGGTCAGGCAGCGTCTGTGGAGAGAGACAGAGTGAACGTCAACTCTCTCTCTGTCCACAGACTCTGTCCACAGACGCTGCCCTAACTCTGTCTGTCTCCACAGACGCTGCCTGGCCCGTTGAGATGTCCAGCATTGATATTTCAGATCCCAGCATCCGCAGTATTTGGCTTTTGTAGAGTTTCAGGAGGCTTGGCTCTAAAGGCAGAGGGAGCGAGTGCGCGAGGCAGACGTGGGGGGGTGCCAGAGTTCACGAGACAGTAAAAAGTTCCGAGAGTTCTTTCAGTCGTCAGACACCGAGATCCTGCTGAAGATGGGGAGACGCCGGGTGTGCTCAGAGTCCGGCGAGTCCGAGCCGCCACTCCCGCTGCTGCTGTAACCCTCCTGGTCGGACAGGGAGTCGGCGGAGGGGCTCCTGTCCGGGAACGGGAAGCCGGCCTGAGGAGCCAGCCTGGGCTGCTGGCTGGGGGTCCCGTGCCGGGGACAGCTGCAGCAAGTCAGGCTCATGACACGGGCAAACTCCTGGCTGAAGGCAGAGCGCAGCAGGCCCCAGTCGGGCTGGCCGGAGCTGGGGCTGGAGCCACAGCCGGGCGGTGGGGAACGGGACAGCCGGCGGCTCCCACAGCCGGCCGGGTCCGACGAGAAGCCCGAGAAGCTGGCGCTCTGCTTGAGCCGCGGTCTGTCAGCACGGGGAGCCGGCAGGCCGGACACGGTCTCCTCCTCCTCGGGGTTGTGGATGAAGTGGCAGCGGGAGCCGTACGGGCAGAAGCCGCTGGTGTGGAAGGTCCGGCACAGCTCGGTCTTGTACTTCGGGTGGCGGCTCAGTAGCCGCAGCTCCCCCAGGCCGTGGGCGAACTGGCACTTGTCCCCGTAGCGGCAGAAGCCGTTCTCCTGGAAGGGCCGGCACAGCTCGGTCTTGTAGCGAGGGGAGGGCAGCTGCTGCTGGGCCGGTGGGAAGGGGTCCTCCAGCGAGTCACACTCGCTCAGGCAGCGGCTCAAGCCCAGCTCCAGGGGCATCCGCCAGCAGCTGTGGGGCAGGCCCGGGGCTCGCGGCTTGGGGCTACCCAGCGGCAGCAGGCTGGTGGAGTGTCTGCGGAAGCCCGCCGGTGGCTTCACTGCCCGGCTGTCCAAACTGGGGTTAAAGGCACTCAGGTCGTCGGGGTCCAGGAAACTCAACTGTGGAAAGGGAGAGAGAGAGAGAGAGAGAGGATCAGTAACAGGTCACAACACAACACCGTCCCTGGCCCCCACCCCGGCTCACACGTCCCACCGCTCCTGGCCCCCACCAATGCCCCCGGCCCCCGGCTCACACGTCCCACCGCTCCTGGCCCCCACCAATGCCCCCGGCCCCCGGCTCACAGGTCCCACCGTCCCTGGCCCCCACCCCGGCTCACACGTCCCACCGCTCCTGGCCCCCACCAATGCCCCCGGCCCCCGGCTCACACGTCCCACCGCTCCTGGCCCCCACCAATGCCCCCGGCCCCCGGCTCACACGTCCCACCGCTCCTGGCCCCTACCAATGCCCCCACCCCGGCTCACACGTCACACCGCCCCCACCACCCCTGGCCCCCACCAATGCCTACAGCCCCCGGCCCCCACAGCCCCTGGCTCACACGTCACACCGCCCCCACTGCCCGCGGTAGCCAGCGCCCGCCTTGGACCCAACACTCGCTCACAGCCCTCGCCTCAGTCAAGTTTGTGCATTGAGTCCCACTCCAGGGACCCGAGCACAAAAATCCAGGCTGACAGTCCAGTGCGGTGCTGAGGGAGCGCCTCACTGTCGGAGGGGCAGTACTGAGGGAGCCCCGCACTGTCGGAGGGGCAGTACTGAGGGAGCGCCGCACTGTCGGAGGGGCAGTACTGAGGGAGTGCCGCACTGTCGGAGGGGCAGTACTGAGGGAGCGCCGCACTGTCGGAGGGGCAGTACTGAGGGAGCACCGCACTGTCGGAGGGGCAGTACTGAGGGAGTGCTGCACTGTCGGAGGGGCAGTACTGAGGGAGTGCCGCACTGTCGGAGGGGCAGTACTGAGGGAGCGCCGCACTGTCGGAGGGGCAGTACTGAGGGAGCGCCGCACTGTCGGAGGGGCAGTACTGAGGGAGCACCGCACTGTCGGAGGGGCAGTACTGAGGGAGCGCTGCACTGTCGGAGGGGCAGTACTGAGGGAGGGCCGCACTGTCGGAGGGGCAGTACTGAGGGAGCCCCGCACTGTCGGAGGGGCAGTACTGAGGGAGTGCCGCACTGTCGGAGGGGCAGTACTGAGGGAGTGCTGCACTGTCGGAGGGGCAGTGTTTCGGATGAGACGTGTGCGCTGTGACGGGGATGTAAAAGATCCCGCGGCCCTTAAACCTGGAGCCAATATATCGGAGCGCGGGGCCCGGGCAATAGTCACCGCCCCGCCCGGGCTCTCGCTGGGCACAGCGGCCGGTTCCCCGGTGACTTACCCCGGACACGAGTTGACACAGCTGCTCCAGGCCGCTCATGGTGCGGGGTGTGCGGGCTCGGGCTGTCACTGAGGCCGGTGTGTGAGTGCGGTGCCGGGGAGCCGCGGTGTGACGGGCGGGGCCCGGGCTGCTGCCCTTATAGCTCGGCCCGGGGGCGGGCCGCTGACTCACGGAGCGGGGCCGGGCCGGGCCGGAGTGAGTCAGCGCGGGGCGGGCCCGGGGCACGGGGAGAGAGAGGCCGCCGGGGGGCGGCAGTGGGCCGGGGCCGGGACCGGGGCCGGGGTGGGGGAGACCCACAGCCCGGGCCCCCCACAGCCCGGGGCCGGGACACACACACACCTCGAGCCGGGCAGTGAGCAGCGAATCCCAGACAATAAATCCCAATCTCAGCAACTCAGTGTGGCCGGCCCGTGCCCGCTCTGTGTGTGTCACTCTCTGTCTCTGTATCTCTCTGTCTCTGTGTATCTGTGTGTGTGTATCTCTCTCTGTATCTATGTGTGTGTGTGTCACTCTCTGTCTCTATCTCTCTCTCTGTGTATCTCTCTCTGTATCTATGTGTGTGTATATCTGTGCGTGTGTGTGTGTCGCTCTCTGTCTCTCTCTGTATCTGTGTGTGTGTGTGTGTGTGTGTCACTCTCTATCTCTCTCTGTGTGTCGCTCTCTATATCTGTGTATCTGTGTGTGTGTGTGTCTCTCTCTGTATCTGTGTGTGTGTGTCACTCTCTGTATCTCTCTGTATCTGTATCTGTGTGTGTGTGTGTCACTCTATCTCTCTCTGTATCTGTGTGTGTGTGTGTGTGTCACTCTCTGTATCTCTCTGTATCTGTGTGTGTGTGTGTGTGTCACTCTCTGTATCTCTCTGTATCTGTGTGTGTGTGTGTCTCTCTGTATCTGTGTGTGTGTGTGTGTGTGTGTGTCACTCTCTGTATCTCTCTATCTGTATCTGTGTGTGTGTGTGTCACTCTCTATCTCTCTCTGTATCTGTGTGTGTGTGTGTGTCGCTCTCTGTATCTGTATCTGTGTCTGTGTGTCTCTCTCTGTATCTGTGTATGTGTATCTGTGTGTGTGTGTCACTCTATCTCTGGGTCTGTGTGTCTCTCTATCTGTGTGTGTGTGTGTCACTCTCTCTCTCTGTATCTGTGTATGTATGTGTATGTCACTCTCTATCTCTCTGTATCTGTGTGTGTGTCGCTCTCTGTCTCTCTCTGTATCTGTGTGTGTGTCGCTCTCTGTCTCTCTCTGTATCTGTGTGTGTGTGTCACTCTCTATCTCTCTCTGTATCTGTGTGTGTGTGTCGCTCTCTGTCTCTCTCTGTATCTGTGTGTGTGTGTGTGTGTGTATCTGTGTGCGTGTGTTGCTCTCTGTCTCTGTATCTGTGTGTGTGTGTCACTCTGTCTCTCTCTGTATCTGTGTGTATGTGTGTGTGTGTCACTCTCTATCTCTCTCTGTATCTGTGTGTATGTGTGTGTGTGTCGCTCTCTGTCTCTGTATCTGTGTGTGTGTATGTGTCGCTCTCTGTCTCTCTCTGTATCTGTGTGTGTGTGTGTGTGTGTCGCTCTCTGTCTCTCTCTGTATCTGTGTGTGTGTGTCGCTCTCTGTCTCTGTATCTATCTGTGTGTGTGTATGTGTCGCTCTCTGTCTCTCTCTCTATCTGTATGTGTGTGTGTGTCACTCTATCTCTCTCTGTATCTGTGTATGTGTGTGTCACTCTGTCTCTCTCTGTATCTGTGTCTGTGTGTGTCACTCTCTGTCTCTCTCTATCTGTGTGTATCTGTGTGTGTGTGTCGCTCTCTGTCTCTCTCTGTATCTGTCTGTGTGTGTGTCACTCTCTGTCTCTCTCTGTATCTGTGTGTGTGTGTGTGTCGCTCTCTGTCTCTCTCTGTATCTGTGTGTGTGTGTGTCGCTCTCTGTCTCTGTATCTGTGTGTGTGTATGTGTCGCTCTCTGTCTCTCTCTGTATCTGTGTGTGTGTGTGTGTCACTCTCTGTCTCTATCTGTGTTTGTGTGTGTGTCGCTCTCTGTCTCTGTATCTGTGTGTGTGTATGTGTCGCTCTCTGTCTCTTCTCTGTATCTGTGTGTGTGTGTGTGTCACTCTCTATCTCTCTCTGTATCTGTGTGTGTGTGTGTGTCACTCTCTGTCTCTCTCTGTATCTGTGTCTGTGTGTGTCACTCTCTGTCTCTCTCTATCTGTGTATCTGTGTGTGTGTGTCACTCTCTGTCTCTCTCTATCTGTGTGTGTCACTCTCTGTATCTGTGTGTGTGGGTCACTCTCTATCTCTCTCTGTATCTGTGTGTGTGTGTGTTTGTCGCTCTCTGTCTCTCTCTGTATCTGTGTGTGTGTGTGTCGCTCTCTGTCTCTCTCTCTCTATCTGTGTGTGTGTGTGTGTCACTCTCTGTCTCTCTCTGTATCTGTGTGTGTGTGTGTGTGTCACTCTCTATCTCTCTCTGTATCTGTGTGTGTGTGTGTCACTCTCTGTCTCTCTCTGTATCTGTGTGTATGTGTGTGTGTGTCGCTCTCTGTCTCTCTCTGTATCTGTGTGTATGTGTGTGTGTGTCACTCTCTGTCTCTCTCTGTATCTGTGTGTGTGTGTGTCGCTCTCTGTCTCTCTCTGTATCTGTGTGTGTGTCACTCTCTGTCTCTCTCTGTATCTGTGTGTATGTGTGTGTGTGTCACTCTCTGTCTCTCTCTGTATCTGTGTGTGTGTGTGTCGCTCTCTGTCTCTCTCTGTATCTGTGTGTGTGTCACTCTCTGTCTCTCTCTCTATCTGTGTGTGTGTGTGTGTGTCACTCTCTGTCTCTCTCTGTATCTGTGTGTGTGTGTGTGTGTGTGTGTCGCTCTCTGTCTCTCTCTCTATATCTGTGTGTGTGTGTGTTGCTCTCTATCTCTGTATCTGTGTGTGTGTGTGTCGCTCTCTGTATCTGTGTGTGTGTCGCTCTCTGTCTGTATCTGTGTGTGTGTCACTCTCTGTCTCTGTATCTGTGTGTGTGTGTGTGTGTGTCACTCTCTGTCTCTCTCTGTATCTGTGTGTGTGTGTGTCGCTCTCTATCTCTGTATCTGTGTGTGTGTGTGTCGCTCTCTGTATATGTGTGTGTGTGTGTGTCACTCTCTGTCTCTCTGTATCTGTGTGTGTGTGTGTGTGTGTCACTCTCTGTCTCTCTCTGTATCTGTGTGTGTGTGTCGCTCTCTACCTCTGTATCTGTGTGTGTGTCGCTCTCTGTATCTGTGTGTGTGTGTGTCGCTCTCTGTCTCTCTGTATCTGTGTGTGTGTGTGTCAATCTCTGTCTCTCTCTGTATCTGTGTGTGTGTGTCGCTCTCTATCTCTGTATCTGTGTGTGTGTGTGTGTGTCGCTCTCTGTATCTGTGTGTGTGTGTCTCTCTCTGTATCTGTGTGTATGTGTGTGTCACTCTGTATCTGTGTGTATGTGTGTGTGTGTCACTCTGTCACTCTCTGTATCTGTGTGTGTGTGTGTGTCGCTCTCTGTCTCTCTCTGTATCTGTGTGTATGTGTGTGTGTGTCACTCTCTGTCGCTCTCTGTATCTGTGTGTATGTATGTGTGTGTCACTCTCTGTCTCTCTCTGTATCTGTGTGTGTGTGTGTGTGTGTGTGTGTCACTCTCTGTCTCTCGCTGTATCTATGTGTGTGTGTATGTGTGTGTGTGTCACTCTCTCTCTCTCTGTATCTGTGTGTGTGTGTGTGTGTTACTCTCTGTCTCTGTATCTGTGTGTGTGTGTGTGTCGCTCTCTGTCTCTCTCTGTATCTGTCTGTGTGTGTGTCACTCTCTGTCTCTCTCTGTATCTGTGTGTGTGTGTGTGTCGCTCTCTGTCTCTCTCTGTATCTGTGTGTGTGTGTGTCGCTCTCTGTCTCTGTATCTGTGTGTGTGTATGTGTCGCTCTCTGTCTCTCTCTGTATCTGTGTGTGTGTGTGTGTCACTCTCTGTCTCTATCTGTGTTTGTGTGTGTGTCGCTCTCTGTCTCTGTATCTGTGTGTGTGTATGTGTCGCTCTCTGTCTCTTCTCTGTATCTGTGTGTGTGTGTGTGTCACTCTCTATCTCTCTCTGTATCTGTGTGTGTGTGTGTGTCACTCTCTGTCTCTCTCTGTATCTGTGTCTGTGTGTGTCACTCTCTGTCTCTCTCTATCTGTGTATCTGTGTGTGTGTGTCACTCTCTGTCTCTCTCTATCTGTGTGTGTCACTCTCTGTATCTGTGTGTGTGGGTCACTCTCTATCTCTCTCTGTATCTGTGTGTGTGTGTGTTTGTCGCTCTCTGTCTCTCTCTGTATCTGTGTGTGTGTGTGTCGCTCTCTGTCTCTCTCTCTCTATCTGTGTGTGTGTGTGTGTCACTCTCTGTCTCTCTCTGTATCTGTGTGTGTGTGTGTGTGTCACTCTCTATCTCTCTCTGTATCTGTGTGTGTGTGTGTCACTCTCTGTCTCTCTCTGTATCTGTGTGTATGTGTGTGTGTGTCGCTCTCTGTCTCTCTCTGTATCTGTGTGTATGTGTGTGTGTGTCACTCTCTGTCTCTCTCTGTATCTGTGTGTGTGTGTGTCGCTCTCTGTCTCTCTCTGTATCTGTGTGTGTGTCACTCTCTGTCTCTCTCTGTATCTGTGTGTATGTGTGTGTGTGTCACTCTCTGTCTCTCTCTGTATCTGTGTGTGTGTGTGTCGCTCTCTGTCTCTCTCTGTATCTGTGTGTGTGTCACTCTCTGTCTCTCTCTCTATCTGTGTGTGTGTGTGTGTGTCACTCTCTGTCTCTCTCTGTATCTGTGTGTGTGTGTGTGTGTGTGTGTCGCTCTCTGTCTCTCTCTCTATATCTGTGTGTGTGTGTGTTGCTCTCTATCTCTGTATCTGTGTGTGTGTGTGTCGCTCTCTGTATCTGTGTGTGTGTCGCTCTCTGTCTGTATCTGTGTGTGTGTCACTCTCTGTCTCTGTATCTGTGTGTGTGTGTGTGTGTGTCACTCTCTGTCTCTCTCTGTATCTGTGTGTGTGTGTGTCGCTCTCTATCTCTGTATCTGTGTGTGTGTGTGTCGCTCTCTGTATATGTGTGTGTGTGTGTGTCACTCTCTGTCTCTCTGTATCTGTGTGTGTGTGTGTGTGTGTCACTCTCTGTCTCTCTCTGTATCTGTGTGTGTGTGTCGCTCTCTACCTCTGTATCTGTGTGTGTGTCGCTCTCTGTATCTGTGTGTGTGTGTGTCGCTCTCTGTCTCTCTGTATCTGTGTGTGTGTGTGTCAATCTCTGTCTCTCTCTGTATCTGTGTGTGTGTGTCGCTCTCTATCTCTGTATCTGTGTGTGTGTGTGTGTGTCGCTCTCTGTATCTGTGTGTGTGTGTCTCTCTCTGTATCTGTGTGTATGTGTGTGTCACTCTGTATCTGTGTGTATGTGTGTGTGTGTCACTCTGTCACTCTCTGTATCTGTGTGTGTGTGTGTGTCGCTCTCTGTCTCTCTCTGTATCTGTGTGTATGTGTGTGTGTGTCACTCTCTGTCGCTCTCTGTATCTGTGTGTATGTATGTGTGTGTCACTCTCTGTCTCTCTCTGTATCTGTGTGTGTGTGTGTGTGTGTGTGTGTCACTCTCTGTCTCTCGCTGTATCTATGTGTGTGTGTATGTGTGTGTGTGTCACTCTCTCTCTCTCTGTATCTGTGTGTGTGTGTGTGTGTTACTCTCTGTCTCTCTCTGTATCTATGTGTGTGTGTATGTGTGTGTGTGTCACTCTCTGTCTCTCTCTGTATCTGTGTGTATGTGTGTGTGTGTCACTCTCTGTCTCTCTCTGTATCTGTGTGTGTGTGTGTGTTGCTCTCTGTCTGTCTATGTGTTATGCAGGATGTCCCAGGGTTCTCCATGGCCAGGCCTGTAGAAAACTGAAGGGCAGCCTGTGAGGGGTACAGGTCTCGAGACAGCTTGGGGCGCACTCCAGGGTCAATGTGATTGGGGCAAAGGGACCGAGGAGGACAGTCAGCATTCAGGTATGGATATCAGGCTGTGAGAGAGTTCGAGGAGATGGGGACAAGACCGTGATGGGTTGAAAGAGAAGAGAGTGGTGAATGTTTGAGGTAGCGCATCCAGGGCCCCATTCCCTGTGCAGTTGGTGCTGTGACACGAACCTGAAAATCCGCAAGGCAGGAACTTGGTCTGAGCTCCTGAAGCATTATTAACTAACAGCAACGCCTGGCCTGTCTGTGTCTCCAGCTTTATTATTGTGCTTTGTACACTGGCACTGTGCTTTGTATCTGTGTTAGTGTTACACCACAACATCTATACTGGCTGTTCAATACTGTACACTACACCACACTGACTGATGTACACCCTCATACATTATACACGCTTGGATATTATATATTGTGTTATGTAACAAACACCCCATTCCATGGTCAAGTCGAATGGCCCTGATGCTCCCAGCCTACATGTTGGGAGGTCGACCCCAGTATCGGTTGATTTAAATCATTATAATATCATCCTTGGGAGCCCTCTTGCACCGTGGGAAGGCGGGATTGGGAATGCAGTGGGAACACAAAGGGCTGCGGCACTCTGACAGGGCAGCATAGCTGGAGCAGCTCCGAGAACTGCTGGCTTCACCAGAGAGCCCCTGGGGAGTTTATTGGAAGTGTCACATGGTGGGGCAGTGGGAAATCGAGCCAGTGTGCAAGTGGCATGGCTGGACACGGTCTATCGGGTGAGTGCTGCCTCTGCTGCATCTCCCGCATCTCCCAGGGAACAAACCAGGAAATATTCTGTGGATTGGAGATTAGTGATGGTCACCTACTCAAAGCACTGGACCTCAGTTCCGTGCCACATTCATGATGCAACTAACAAGCACCGGCCCATCTCACTTCCTCAACCTCCCAATATCTCAAGCTGCAATTCCAACTTGGCAGCTGGCAATGGGATGGGCTTTGTTCATCCGTACAACCCGCCCCGCTCTATCCCATGTCACTGTGTGGCTCACATTGTCCATCACACACCCGCCCCGCTCCATCCCACATCACTGTGTGGCTCACATTGTCCATCACACACCCGCCCTGCTCTATCCCATGTCACTGTGTGGCTCACATTGTCCATCACACACCCGCCCTGCTCTATCCCACGTCACTGTGTGGCTCACATTGTCCATCACACACCCGCCCTGTTCCATCCCATGTCACTGTGTGGCTCACATTGTCCATCACACACCCGCCCTGCTCTATCCCACGTCACTGTGTGGCTCACATTGTCCATCACACACCCGCCCTGTTCCATCCCATGTCACTGTGTGGCTCACATTGTCCATCACGCACCCGCCCCGTTCTATCCCACGTCACTGTGTGGCTCACATTGTCCATCACACACCCGCCCTGCTCTATCCCACGTCACTGTGTGGCTCACATTGTCCATCACACACCCGCCCCGCTCCATCCTATGTCACTGTGTGGCTCGCATTGTCCATCACACACCCACCCCGCTCCATCCCATGTCACTGTGTGGCTCACATTGTCCATCACACACCCTGCTCTATCCCATGTCACTGTGTGGCTCACATTGTCCATCACACACCCGCCCTGCTCTATCCCACGTCACTGTGTGGCTCACATTGTCCATCACACACCCGCCCCGCTCCATCCTATGTCACTGTGTGGCTCACATTGTCCATCACACACCCACCCCGCTCCATCCCATGTCACTGTGTGGCTCACATTGTCCATCACACACCCGCCCCGCTCCATCCCACGTCACTCCATTCCCCACATTGCCCATCCGTGCAGACCGGGATCTATGTGCTCACTTTGCACCAATTTGTACGCGCCCCTGGTTTCCGGCTGGGCCGTGAGTATGGGAGGCTGCTCCCCGGGATGTCCCGTGGATTGCACCATTGGTAGGATGCTGGGTCTTTTAGAAGATGGAAGATTTGCAGGCCCTGCAGGTGCCTGAGCTACTTCTCACACTGCGATTTAGGAGTTTGGGGCCTTTTATTTTTTTGCATTGCGCTGCAATCAGCAACTTGTTTATTTGGGGGATTTTCAGGGGGAGGACAGGCACACCAACGTTTGCAGGGGGAGGACAGACATACCAATGTTAGTGTCCTCGATCAGGCCAACATCCCCAGCATTGAAGCACTGACCACACGACCAGCTCCGTTGGGCGGGTCACATTGTTCGCATGCCCGCAAGCAAGCGCTCTACCCGGAACTCCTACACGGCAAATGAGTCCCAGGTGGGCAGAGGAAACATTACAAGGGACACCCTCACAGCCTCCCTGATAAAGTGCAACATCCCCACCAACACCTGGGAGTCCCTGGCCAAAGACCGCCCTAAGTGGAGGAAGTGCATCCGGGAGGGCACTGAGCACCTCGAGTCTCGTCGCCGAGAGCATGCAGAAACCAAGCGCAGGCAGCGGAAGGAGCGTGCGGCAAACCAGTCCCACCCACCCTTTCCTCCAACGACATTTCTAAAGTTCTTCATTGGCTGTAATTCCTGTATTGGACTGTTCAGTCACCTGAGAACTCACTTTTAGAGTGGAAGCAAGTCTTCCTCGATTTCGAGGGACTGCTGATGATGATGATGTTTGTTTGGATTTGATCTTTATTTTGTTTTGAATCTAGGTGTTCTCTTGCCTGCCTGTAGGTAGTGTGGGCACTCCCATGGGTATTCCCTCAGTGAGATTGCCTCACGCACTGGGAGCAGATCCCGTGGGCTCCTGTCCAATGGAGATCACCCAGTGAGAACCAGCAATGCCCAGTTCCGTATCTTCTCAGCAAGTCTTAGGCTTGAGATCTGGTGTGAACATCCCCCTCCCCCTCCCCCTCACCCCAACTCCGATTTGCGACTGACCCCTTGCAATATGGGCTTCCTTTCCCCACAATCAGAAGACAGATTGATGAAAAGGGGATACACCTTCTTGTGACTCTGCCATGACTTAGTGGGTAACACTCCTGCCTCTGAGTCAGAAGGTTGTGGCTTTAAGTCCCCACTCCAGAAAATTGTAATCCAGGCTGACACTCCCACTGCAATACTGAGGGAGTGCTGCACTGTCGGAGACGCCGTCTTTCTGAAAAGATGTTAAGCCAAGGCCCCATTTGCCCTCTCAGGTGGACGCACAAAATCCCATGATACCATGGTGTCCTGGCCAATAGTATTCCCTCAACTGGCGACACCAAAACAGATTATCTGGTCATTTATAAAATTGCTGTTTATGGGAGCTTGCTGTGCACAAATTGGCTGTTGTGTTTCCTACAGTGTCTACATTTCTAAAGTTCTTCATTGGCTGTAAAGCACTTTTGGATGTCCCAAGGAGGTGAAAGGCGCTATATAAATGCAAGTCTTTCTTTTTTCAATCAGTAATCCAGGGCTCCCTACAGTTGCTGCTCCTGAAGGCGATGGGATCATGTTTTTCCTCAATTCCATACATAGGAAATTCTCAAGCACGAGTTGTCAGTTGAAACACACCAGTATCTCAGCCCCATCCAACCACAGGCCCAGCCCAGCGACCACCCAGCAGCCACATAACAACAGGAGAAATAGGGGCAGGAGTCGGCCATTCGGCCCCTCGAGCCTGCTCCGCCATTTAATAAGATCACGGCTGATCTGATCATGGGCTCAGCTCCACTTCCCCGCCCGCTCCCCATAACCCTTGACTCCCTTATCGTTCAAAAATCTGTCTATCTCCACCTTAAATATATTCAATGACCCAGCCTCCACAGCTCTCTGGGGCAGAGAATTCCAAAGACTCACAACCATCTGAGAGAAGAAATTCCTCCTTATCTCAGTTTTAAATGGGCAGCCCCTTATTCTGACACTATGTCCCCTAGTTTTAGTTTCCCCAAAGTGTGGAAATATCCTCTCTGCATCCACCTTGTCGAGCCCTCTCATTATCTTATACGTTTCGATAAGATCACCTCTCAGTCTTCTGAACTCCAATGAGTAGAGGCCCAACCTACTGAACCTTTCCTCATAAGTCAACCCCCTCATCTCCGGAATCAACCGAGTGAACCTTCTCTGAACAGCCTCCAAAGCCAGTATATCCTTCCTTAAATACAGAGACCAAAACTCCAGGTACTCCAGGTGTGGCCTCACCAGTACCCTGTACAGTTGTAGCAGGACTTCTCTGCTTTTATACTCTATCCCCCTTGCAATAAAGACCAACATTCCATTTGCCTTCCTGATTACTTGCTGTACCTGCATACTAATGTCTCACATTGGCTTTGCTTCCATCCTCCGGGCTGTAACTGAGGCTCACGGACTTGTGTCGAGGTTGGCACTGCCCCCTCAGCTCTCAGTGAATCACCAGCTCTGTAATCATTCCAAGTAACTCGTGTGTTGAGGAAAGGCCGGGCTCAAAGCTCCCTTGTGTGCAGGGAATGCGAGCCAACGGTCTGCTGTTGACTTTGGCTGCTCCACGCCACATCCAACGGAGTTTGAATGAAGAGAGATTGAAATTGTCGGTAAACGTCACTGCAGCAGTGGTCGGAGCAACAGCAGATGTTACTGAGACAACACAAGGGCAACAGTGCGGGGGAACTGAGACAGGAGTCAAAAGTAGCAGAGAGGGATGAGGTTTTTATGCAGCGAATTGTTGTGATCGGGAACGCGCTGCCCGAAAGGGCGGTGGGAGCAGATTCAACAGGAACTTTCAAAGGGAACTGGATGAATACTTGAAGGGTAAATATTGCAGGGCTATGGGGAAAGAGCGAGAGAGTGGGACTGATTGGAGAGCTGTACCAGAGAGCTGGCACAGGCAGGATGGGCCCAATGGTCTCATTCTCTGCTCTATCATCCTCTCATTCGATGAAGAGCATGGGTTGGAGTTAGGGTAGGAAAGAATAGAGAGAGCGAGATACAGGTAATAAGGCAGAGGAGAAAGAGGAAAGATCCAAAAAGGGGAATTTGTAGGAACAAACCACATCCTGCAGATTCACTGTAAAATATGAAAAGGGAACGGCTAAAAATAAATGCCAAGTTCAATAAAATAAAAAAGGGTCTTGCGCAGGTAAACTGCCGGTGCACAGACAGTGGGAAACACTTCAGGAGCAGGGGATTGCGGACCGGACTGGACTTATTCCCACGGGAAGTAAAGGGGGTTGCAGCAAATTCCCTGGATGAGTACAGACATTAAAATGAAACTCGGAAAAGACGCACATGACATCTAAAGCAAATAAATAGACAATAAAATCAAGCTAAATATGTCTTCTGTGGCACACTCATCTCTGAGTCAGAAGGTCATGGGTTCACAACCCACTCCAGAGACTTGAGTACAAAATCCAGGCTGACACTCCCAGTGCAGTGCTGAGGGAGCGCTGTACTGTCGGAGGTGCTGTCTTTCAGATCAGATGTTAAACCGAGGCCCCGTCTGCTCTCTCAGATGGACATAAAAGATCCCATGGCATTATTTTAAAGAAGAGCAGGGGAGTTATCCCCAGTGTCCTGGCCAATATTTATCCCTCAATCACCATCACTAAAACATATAATCTGGTTATTGTCACATTGCTGCTTGTGGGAGCTTGCTGTGCACAAATTGGCTGTAAAGCGTTTTGGGTCATCCTGTGGTTGTGAATGGTGCTGTGGAATTACAAGTCTATTTCACCTGTTCTTTTCTCCAATTGAATATTGGGAAGATCGAAGCCATTGTTTTCAGTCCCCGCCACAAACTCCGTTCCCTAGACACTGACTCCATCCCTCTCTCCAAATCCTGTCTGAGGCTGAACCAGACTGTTCGCAACCCTGGTGTCATAATTGACCCTGAAATGAGCTTCCAGCCACATATCCACAGCATAACTAACACCACCTATTTCCACCTCCGTAACATCGCCCGTCTTCGCCTCTGCCTCAGCTCATCCACTGCTGAAGCCCTCATCCGTACCATTGTTACCTCTAGACTTGACTATTCCGATGCTCTCCTGGTTGGCCTCCCACTTTCTACCCTAGGGGTGATCCAAAACTCGGCTGCCCCGTGTCCTAACTCGCACCAAGTCCTGCTCACCCATCATCCCCTGTGCTCGCTGCCCCGTGTCCTAACTCGCACCAAGCCCCGCTCACCCATCACCCCTGTGCTCGCTGCCCCGTGTCCTAACTCGCACCAAGCCCCGCTCACCCATCACCCCCTGTGCTCGCTGCCCCGTGTCCTAACTCGCACCGAGTCCCGCTCACCCATCACCCCCTGTGCTCACTGCCCCGTGTCCTAACTCGCACCGAGTCCCGCTCACCCATCACCCCCTGTGCTCATTGCCCCGTGTCCTAACTCGCACCGAGTCCCGCTCACCCATCACCCCCTGTGCTCATTGCCCCGTGTCCTAACTCACACCGAGTCCCACTCACCCATCACCCCCTGTGCTCACTGCCCCGTGTCCTAACTCACACCGAGTCCCGCTCACCCATCACCCCCTGTGCTCGCTGCCCCGTGTCCTAACTCACA
Organism: Pristiophorus japonicus; assembly: GCF_044704955.1. Taxonomy (NCBI): domain Eukaryota; kingdom Metazoa; phylum Chordata; class Chondrichthyes; family Pristiophoridae; genus Pristiophorus; species Pristiophorus japonicus. Next base: position 24,469,896 of record NC_092002.1, read on the forward strand.
CCGAGTCCCGCTCACCCATCACCCCCTGTGCTCGCTGCCCCGTGTCCTAACTCGCACCGAGTCCCGCTCACCCATCACCCCCTGTGCTCACTGCCCCGTGTCCTAACTCGCACCGAGTCCCGCTCACCCATCACCCCCTGTGCTCATTGCCCCGTGTCCTAACTCGCACCGAGTCCCGCTCACCCATCACCCCTTGTGCTCGCTGCCCCGTGTCCTAACTCACACCGAGTCCTGCTCACCTATCACCCTCTGTGTCGCTGACCTACATTGGTTTCCGGTTAAGCAACGCTGCAATTACACAATCCTCATCCTTGTTTACAAATCCCTCCATGGCCTCGCCCCTCCCTATCTCTGTATCTCCTCCAGTCCCATAACCCTCCGAGATGTCTGCACTCTTTCAATTCTGCCCTCCTGAGCATCCCTGATTATAATCGCTCCACCATCGGTGGCCGTGCCTTCTGTTGCCTGGGCCCCAAGCTCTGGAACTCCCTCCCTAAACCTCTCCACCTCTCTACCTCTCTTTCCTCTTTCAAGACGCTCCTTAAAGCCTACCTCTTTGACCAACCTTTTGGTCACCTGCCCTAATTTCTACTTATGCGGCTCGATGTCAAATTATTTATCTCATAATACTCCTGTGAAGCACCTCGGGACGTTGCACTACATTAAAGGCGCTATATAAATGCAAGTTCTTGTTATTGCTTTCTCTTTGTCAAATCATTCCTCTGAAAATGAATCTTATCATGAAATCATACAGCCATTTGGCCCTTCTCCCCATGGACCCTCTCTGACAGAGCTCTCCAGTTAGTCCCATTCCCCAGCCCTTTCCCCACACCTGTTTAAATATTTGTGTTCCAATATTTACCCACAGCCCTTTTAAATCCTATTAATGTTACTGTTTCCATGGTTCCTGATTGGATATTCCGTGCTCCAACAATCCTGCTGCATAAAACAAAGTTCCCAACCTCTCCCTTTGTTCTTTAGCTGATAATTTATACTCTCAGCGACAAGTGGAAATAGTTTATCCTGATTAAGGTCATTGGCAAAAGAACCACAAGCTAGATGAGGAGAATGTTTTTACGCAGCGACTTGTGATCGGGAACGCACTGCCTGAAAGGGCGGCAGGAGCAGATTCAACAGGAACTTTCAAACCGGGAACTGGATAAATACTTGAAAAGGAGAAAATTGCAAGGGTCGGGGGAACAAGCGGGGAGTGGGACTGAAGGAGAACACCTTCAGAAACAATGGGCCGAATAGCCTCCTGTATTGTGCTATGATTTTCCCCTCGTAGTTTTGAAAAGATTTCCTTTTAATCTGACCTTTTAAAAATGTTACAGAGAGCAAAACAAAGAGGCGTACAGGAACAGATCTTTGCAGGTGGCCTTACAAGTTGAGAGGGCTGTTAAAAAAAGCATTGTGGCTTTATAAATAGAGGCATAGAGTACAATAGCAAGAATGTTATGCTGCACCTTTGTAAATCACTGGTTACACCCCAGCTGGAGTATTGTGTCCAACTCAGGGCACCGTACTTTAGGAAGGATGTCACGGCCTAGGGGAGGGCGCAGAGGAGATTGACGAGAATGGAACCAGAGATGAGGGACTTCTGTTACGTGGAGAGACTGGAGAAGCTGGGGTTGTTCTCCTTAGAGCAGAGAAGGTTAAGGGAAATGATATAGAGGTGTTCAAAATTATGAAGCCTTTTGGTAGAGTAGATTGGGAGAAAGAGTTTGCAGTGGCAGGAGGATCGGTGACCGGAGGATTTAAGGTTAGTTACAAACAGGCCAGGGGGAAATGAGGAGAATTGCTTTACGCAGCCAGTCAGGCAGCGCAACAACTGGCTGCATAAACCAATTCTCCTCGTCTCCCCCTGGCCTTTTTCAACAGTAACTTTCAGAAGGGAATTGGATAAATACGTGAAAAGGAAAATGCTGCGGGGCTGTGGGGAAAGAGCGGAAGGAATGGGGCTGATTGGATCGCTCTCCCACACAGCCGGCACAGCCACCATGGGCCGAATGGCTGTGCTACCAGACTCGATATTCACACAGAAAGACTTGCTGCCTCATGTGATTGCTCATATTTATATTTAGCTTTTTGAACAGATTCCCGATTCACAGAATCTGAGTCAGATCACGGTCAACATTTTATAAATATTACGGTTATTGTAATCAGTGCCACATTTGGAGGTTCTGCCAGTTAGTTCCATTGAAACCAGCTGTTACACAGTCCCTCAGGGGTCACAAATTCTGGCTTTACTGGAGGAACGTTGCAGAGGAGTGGGAGACTGGGAGGGGAGGGGGCAGAGGCCCCATTGTCTAGCCCAGCCCATGTCAGATGTCTGTCTGGGGCAGTAATACAGGACACAGTTCAAGGTCGCGGTTGGTCTATACAAGAAACATACCAGATCAGAAAACCACCACACCAACAACTTGCATTTATATAGCGGGTTTAACGTGGTTAAACCGTCCCAAGTCACTTCACAGAAGCGTTATCAGAAAGTAATTTGACACCAAGCCACAGAAAGAGACATTAGAACTTGTAACCAGACCAGGAGTACACCAGACCAGGAGTACACCAGACCAGGAGTACACCAGACCAGGAGTACGCCAGACCAGGAGTACGCCAGACCAGGAGTACGCCAGACCAGGAGTACGCCAGACCAGGAGTGAACCAGACCAGGAGTACACCAGACCAGGTGTACACCAGACCAGGAGTACACCAGACCAGGAGTACACCAGACCAGGAGTGAACCAGACCAGGAGTACAGCAGACCAGGAGTACAGCAGACCAGGAGTACAGCAGACCAGGAGTACAGCAGACCAGGAGTACACCAGACCAGGAGTACAGTAGACCAGGTGTACACCAGACCAGGAGTGAACCAGACCAGGAGTACAGCAGACCAGGAGTACACCAGACCAGGAGTGAACCAGACCAGGAGTACACCAGACCTGGAGTACACCAGACCTGGAGTACACCAGACCAGGAGTACAGCAGACCAGGAGTACACCAGACCTGGAGTACACCAGACCAGGAGTACAGCAGACCAGGAGTACAGCAGACCAGGAGTACACCAGACCAGGAGTACAGCAGACCTGGAGTACACCAGACCAGGAGTACACCAGACCAGGAGTACAGCAGACCAGGTGTACAGCAGACCAGGAGTACAGTAGACTAGGTGTACAGCAGACCTGGAGTACAGCAGACCAGGTGTACAGCAGACCAGGTGTACAGCAGACCTGGAGTACACCAGTGCAGGAGTACACCAGACCAGGTGTACATGAGACCATGTGTACAGCAGACCTGGAGTACACCAGTCCAGGAGTACACCAGACCAGGTGTACAGCAGACCTGGAATACACCAGTCCAGGAGTGCACCAGACCAGGTGTACAGCAGACCAGGAGTACACCAGACCAGGTGTATACCAGACCAGGAGTACACCAGACCAGGAGTACACCAGACCAGGAGTGAACCAGACCAGGAGTACACCAGACCAGGAGTACAGCAGACCAAGAGTACATCAGACCAGGAGTACACCAGACCAGGAATACACCAGACCAGGAGTGAACCAGACCAGGAGTACACCAGACCAGGTGTACACCAGACCAGGAGTACACCAGACCAGGAGTGAACCAGACCAGGAGTACACCAGACCAGGAGTACAGCAGACCTGGAGTACACCAGTCCAGGAGTACACCAGACCTGGTGTACAGCAGACCAGCACCAGATGAGGGATACGACTGCTCGCCAGGATGAAATAGCAATAGCTTTAGTTTCACAATCCAGGTCTGCAGCCAACACCGCTTAGGTGTCGGAGCCAGATATTCATTTGAGAAGACTGACTCTGGGATTGAATGCTGGAATTTGAGTGTGAATGCTCCTGATTTATCCGGCTATGTCAGTGGCAGATATCATGTGGTTGGTCCCAGTTTGTTCAGTGACTCAGTCACATCGTGAATCACTGCCCGCTCCAAACGTAATTTTCACTTTCAGTTCTCAGTGCTGTGATATCTTGCACTGAACCCAGGGACAGGAACACTGGGAGACTGAGGGAGCACTGGGCCCAGGGACAGGAACACTGGGAGAGGCTGAGGGAGCACTGGGCCCAGGGACAGGAACACTGGGAGACTGAGGGAGCACTGGGCCCAGGGACAGGAACACTGGGAGAGGCTGAGGGAGCACTGGGCCCAGGGACAGGAACACTGGGAGACTGAGGGAGCACTGGGCCCAGGGACAGGAACACTGGGAGAGGCTGAGGGAGCACTGGGCCCAGGGACAGGAACACTGGGAGACTGAGGGAGCACTGGACCCAGGGACAGGAACACTGGGAGAGGCTGAGGGAGCACTGGGCCCAGGGACAGGAACACTGGGAGAGGCTGAGGGAGCACTGGGCCCAGGGACAGGAACACTGGGAGAGGCTGAGGGAGCACTGGGCCCAGGGACAGGAACACTGGGAGACTGAGGGCAGCAAGTGCCTCCTCTCCTACACCTGCACAACATAAGAACATAAGAATTAGGAACAGGAGTAGGCCATCTAGCCCCTCGAGCCTGCTCCGCCATTCAACAAGATCATGGCTGATCTGGCCGTGGACACAGCTCCACTTACCCGCCCGCTCCCCATAACCCTTAATTCCCTTATTCGTTAAAAATCTATCCATCTGTGACTTGAATACATTCAATGAGCTAGCCTCAACTGCTTCCCTGGGCAGAGAATTCCACAGATTCACAACCCTCTGGGAGAAGAAATTCCTTCTCAACTCGGTTTTAAATTGGCTCCCCCGTATTTTGAGGCTGTGCCCCCTAGTTCTAGTCTCCCCAACCAGTGGAAACAACCTCTCTGCCTCTATCTTGTCTATCTCTTTCATTATTTTAAATGTTTCTATAAGATCACCCCTCATCCTTCTGAACTCCAACGAGTAAAGACTCAGTCTACTCAATCTATCATCATAAGGTAACCCCGTCATCTCCGCAATCAGCCTAGTGAATCGTCTCTGTATCCACTCCAAAGCTAGTATATCCTTCCTTAAGTAAGGTGACCAAAACTGCACGCAGTACTCCAGGTGCAGCCTCACCAATACTCTATACAGTTGCAGCAGGACCTCCCTGCTTTTGTACTCCATCCCTCTCGCAATGAAGGCCAACATTCCATTTGCCTTCCTGATTACCTGCTGCACCTGCAAACTAACCTTTTGGGATTCATGTACAAGGACCCCCAGATCCCTCTGTACCGCAGCATGTTGTAATTTCTCCCCATTCAAATAATATTTCCTTTTACTGTTTTTTTTTCCAAGTTGGATGACCTCACATTTTCCGACATTGTATTCCATCTGCCAAACCTTAGCCCATTCGCTTAACCAATCTAAATCTCTTTGTAGCCTCTCTGTGTCCTCTACACAACCCGCTTTCCCACTAATCTTTGTGTCATCTGCAAATTTTGTTACACTACACTCTGTCCCCTCTTCCAGGTCATCTATGTATATTGTAAACAGTTGTGGTTCAAGCACCAATCCCTGTGGCACACCACTAACCACCGATTTCCAACCCGAAAAGGACCCATTTATCCCGACTCTGCTTTCTGTTAGCCAGCCAATTCTCGATCCATGCTAATACATTTCCTCTGACTCTGCGTACCTTTATCTTCTGCAGTAACCTTTTGTGTGGCACCTTATCGAATGCCTTTTAGAAATCTAAATACACCACATCCATCGGTACACCTCTATCCACCATGCTCGTTATATCCTCAAAGAATTCCAGTAAATTAGTTAAACATGAATGCCCCTTCATGAATCCATTTTGCGTCTGCTTGATTGCACTATTCCTATCTAGATGTCCCGCTATTTCTTCCTTAATGATAGCTTCAAATATTTTCCCCACTACAGATGTTAAACTAACCGCCCTATAGTTACCTGCCTTTTGTCTGCCCCCTTTTTTAAACAGAGGCGTTACATTAGCTGCTTTCCAATCCGCTGGTACCTCCCCAGAGTCCAGAGAATTTTGGTAGTTTATAACGAATGCATCTGCTATAACTTCCACCATCTCTTTTAATACCCTGGGATGCATTTCATCAGGACCAGGGGACTTGTCTACCTTGAGTCCCATTAGCCTGTCCAGCACTAACCCCCTAGTGATAGTGATTGTCTCCAGGTCCTCCCTTCCCACATTCCCGTAACCAGCAATTTCTGGCATGGTTTTTGTATCTTCCACTGTGAAGACCGAAGCAAAATAATTGTTTAAGGTCTCAGCCATTTCCACATTTCCCATTATTAAATCCCCCTTCTCATCTTCTAAGGGACCAACATTTACTTTAATCACTCTTTTCCGTTTTATATATCTGTAAAAGCTTTTACTATCCGTTTTTATGTTTTGCGCAAGTTTACCTTCGTAATCTATCTTTCCTTTCTTTATTGCTTTCTTAGTCATTCTTTGCTGTCATTTAAAATTTTCCCAATCTTCTATTTTCCCACTAACCTTGGCCACCTTATACGCATTGGTTTTTAATTTGATGCTCTCCTTTATTTCCTTGGTTATCCACGGCTGGTTATCTCTTCTCTTACCGCCCTTCTTTTTCATTGGAATATATTTTTGTTGAGCACTATGAAAGAGCTCCTTAAAAGTCCTCCACTGTTCCTCAATTGTGCCACCATTTAGTCTGTGTTCCCAGTCTACTTTGGCCAACTCTGCCCTCATCCCACTGTAGTCGCCTTTGTTTAAGCATAGTACGCTCGTTTGAGACACTACTTCCTCACCCTCAATCTGTATTACAACCCTTTGGCACTGCTGAGAACATCATTCAATTTCAATTAAACATACGAAACAAGTAAACTACTCTGTGAGCAGTTCTCCCCTTACCAACAAGACACTTTAAAACTGATTCATGCTCTGTGATGTAGAACTGACACTTTTGGACACACAGTCCCTTCAAATTGATTTGGCACAGAGTAAAGTTCCCTCTGCACTGTCCCATCAAGCACTCCCAGGGCAGGTACAGCACGGGGTTAGATGCAGAGTAAAGCTCCCCTGCACTGTCCCAACAAACACTCCCAGGGCAGGTACAAGGGGTTAGATACAGAGTAAAGCTCCCTGTGCACTGTCCCATCAAACACTCCCAGGGCAGGTACAGCACGGGGTTAGATGCAGAGTAAAGCTCCCTCTACACTGTCCCAACAAACACTCCCAGGGCAGGCACAGCACGGGGTTAGATACAGAGTAAAGCTCCCTTTACACTGTCCCATCAAACACTCCCAGAGCCGTAATTCTTACTAACGGATCCACTACAAACCCAATACAAGTGCAGACTGGGGTCAAGCAAGGCTGTGTCAGCACACCAACACTCTTCTCAATCTTTCTCGCTGCAATGCTTCATCCCACCTCTAAATAGCTCCCGTTGGAGTGGAGTTAATCTACAGGACAAGCGGCAAATTGTTCAACCTCCGGAGCCTCCAGTCCAGAACCAAGGTTGTCCCAACCTCTCTCATTGAATTGCAGTATGCTGATGACACTTGCATCTGTGCACACTCGGAGGTCAAACTCCAAACCATCGTTGACAACTTCACTGAAACATATGAGAGTCTGGGCCTACATTAAACATCAGTAAGACAAAGTTTCTCTCCCAACCTGCCCCCGCCACACAGCACTGACCCCAGATTATCAAGATCCATGACAAAACCTTGGTATGGACCACTTTCCAATCCTTGGGAACCTACTATCAACAAGGACAGACATCGATGTCGAGGTCCAACACCGCCTTCAGTGTGCCTGTGCAGCCTTCGGCCGCCTGAGGAAAAGAGTGTTTGAGGACCAGGATCTCAAACCCGGCACCAAGCTCATGGTCTACAGAGCAGTAGTGATACCCACTCTCCTATATGCTTCAGAGACATGGGCCATGCACAGCAGACTCCTCAAAGCACTGGAGAAGTACCAACGCAAAATCTGAAAATTCATTGGCAGGATAGACGCACCAACGTCAGCGTTCTCGCTCAGGTCAACATCCCCAGCATCGAAGCATTGACCACGCACGATCAACTTCGATGGGTGGGCCACATTGTCCTGATACTCGACTCCCGAAACAAGCACTCAACCCTGAGCTACATCACAGCAGGCGAGTCCCAGGAGGGCAGAGAAAATGCTTCAAAGACACCCTCAAAGCATCCTTGAAAAAATGCAACATCCCCACTGACCTTTGGAAATCCCAGGCCCAAGACCGCTCAAAGTGCCGGAGAAGCATCTGGGAAGGCACCGAACACTTCGAGTCTCTTCACCGGGAGCATGCAGAAACCAAGCACAAACAGCGGAAGGAGCGTACGACAAATCCAGCACCCCACCCACCCGTCCCTCCAACCACCATCTGCCCCACCTGCGACAGAGACTGTAGATCCCACATTGGGCCCATCAGTCACCTTGGAAATCATCTTAGTGTGGAAGCAAGTCATCCTGAACCCCGGGGGATTGCCAAAGAAGAAGGGAGGAGATAGCATGCATTAGATACAGAGTAAATCTCCCTCTACACTGTCCCATCACACACTCCCAGGGCAGGTACACCATGGGGTTAGATACAGAGTAAAGCTCCCTCTACACTGTCCTGTCAAACACTCCCAGGGCAGGTACAGCACGGGGTTAGATACAGAGTAAAGCTCCCTCTATATTGTACCAACAAACACTCCCAGGGCAGGTACAGCACAGAGTTAGATACCGAGTAAAGCTTCCTCTACACAATCCCATAAATAATCCCAGGGCAGGTACAACATGGATTAGATACAGAGTAAAGCTCCATTTACAACTGTGAATGTGCTGTGTGAATATAAATACTCTGTATTTGTGGTGTGTATATATTTTGTATATGTGCCATCTCTATAGTTGTATGTATATATATATCATCATCATCATCATAGGTAATCTCTCAAAATCGAGGAAGACTTGCTTCCACTCTAAAAGTGAGTTCTCAGGTGGCTGAACAGTCCAATACGGGAATTGCAGTCTCTGTCACAGGTGGGACAGACAGTGGTTGAAGGAAAGGGTGGGTGGGGAGTCTGGTTTGCCGCACGCTCCTTCCGCTGCCTGTGCTTGATTTCTGCATGCTCTCGATGACGAGACTCGAGGTGCTCAGTGCCCTCCCGGATGCACTTCCAACACTTAGGGCGGTCTTTGGCCAGGGACTCCCAGGTGTCAGTGGGGATGTCGCACTTTATCAGGGAGGCTTTGAGGGTGTCCTTGAAACGTTTCCTCTGTACACCTTTGGCTCGTTTGCCGTGTAGGAGTTCTGAGTAGAGCGCTTGTTTTGGGAGTCCTGTGTCAGGCAGGCTGACAATGTGGCCCGCCCAATGGCCTTCGGCTGCATGAGGAAAAGAGTGTTCGAAGATCAGGACCTTAAGTCTGGCACCAATCTCATGGTTTACCGAGCTGTAGTGATACCCGCCCTCCAGTATGGCTCAGAGACATGGACCATATACAGTAGACACCTCAAATCGCTGGAGAAATACCACCAACGACACCTCCGCAAGATCCTGCAAATTCCCTGGGAGGACAGATGCACCAACGTCAGTGTTCTCGATCACGCCAACATCCCCAGCATCGAAGCACTGACCACACTCGATATACATATATATATATACACACACACTCTGAGTATATACTGTATCTCCTGTATATGTGCTGAGAGATAGAATTGCATTTATATAGCCTTTTTCACAATCTCAGGATGCCTCAAAGTGCTTTACAGCCAATGAAGTATTTTTGGAGTGTAGTCACTGTTGTAATGTGGGAAATGCGGCAACCAATTTATGCACAGCAAGCTCCCACAAACAGCAATATGATAATGACCAGATAATCTGTTCTTAGTGATGTTGAATGAGGGATAAATATTGGCCAGGACACCGGAGATAACTCCTCTGTTCGCCTTCGAAATAGCTCCATGAAATCTTTTACATCCACATGAGGAGGCAAATGGGACCTTGGCTTAACGTCTCATCCGAAATATGGCACCTCCGATAGTACTGCACTCCCTCAGCACTGCACTGGAGTGTCAGCTTAGATTTTATATGCATATATACACACTCTTTATATGTGCATATATACAAATGTATATAAATATATATATGCTCTGTAGAAATGCTGTATGTAGGGATATATATATATAAACATGCACACTCTGTATATCTGCTGTATATATATATATATATATATGCTGTATATAGGGTGTTATATATATATATATGCATACCTTGTGCTGTGTGTAGGGTGTATATATATCTCTGCACTCTGTATACGTGCTGTGTAGGGTATATATATATCACTGCACTCTGTATACACGCTGTGTGTAGGGTGTATATATATCTCTGCACTCTATATATGCTGTGTGTAGGGGGTATATATATTTCTGCACTCTGTGTAGGGGGTATATATCTCTGTACATTGTAAACATTCTGTGTGTAGGGGGTATACATAGATATCTCTGAACTCTGTATACGTGCTGTGTGTAGGATGTATATATATCTCTGTACATTGTAAACATGCTGTGTGTAGGGGGTATATATCTCTGTACACTGTATACGTGCTGTGTGTAGGGAGTATATATCTCTGTACTCTATACGTGCTGTGTGTAGGGGTATATATATCTCTGCATTCTATATACGTGCTATGTGCAGGGTGTATATATCTCTGCACATTGTATACGTGCTGTGTGTAGGGTGTATATATCTCTGCACTCTATATACATGCTGTGTGCAGTGTGTATATATATCTCTGCACTCTATACCTGCTGTTTGTAGGGTGTATATATTTCTGCACTCTGTATATGTGCTGTGTGCAGGGTGTATATATCTCTGCACACTGTATACGTGCTGTGTGTAGGGTGTATATATATATATATATCTGCAATCTGTATACATGCTGTGTGTAGGGAGTATATATATCTCTGCATTCTGTATACATGCTGTGTGTAGGGGGTATATATATCTCTGCATTCTGTATACATGCTGTGTGTAGGGGGTATATATATCTCTGCACTCTGTATAAATGCTGTGTGTCAGGTGTATATGTCTCTGCACACTGTATACGTGCTGTGTGCAGGGTGTATATATCTCTGTACTCTGTATACATGCTGTGTGTAGGGTGTATATATATCTCTGTACATTGAATGCATGCTGTGTGTAGGGTGTATATATATCTCTGTACACTGTATATGTGCTATGTGCAGGGTGTATATATCTCTGCACACTGTATACGTGCTGTGTGCAGGGTGTATATATCTCTGCAGTCTATATATGTGCTGTGTGCAGTGTGTATATATATCTCTGTGCTCTGTATATCTGCTGTTTGTAGAGTGTATATATTTCTGCACTCTGTATACGTGCTGTGTGTAGTGGGTATATATCTCTGTACATTTTATAGTGCTATGTGTAGGGTGTGTATATATCTCTGCAGTCTATATATGTGCTGTGTGCAGTGTGTATATATATCTCTGCGCTCTGTATATCTGCTGTTTGTAGAGTGTATATATTTCTGCACTCTGTATACGTGCTGTGTGCAGGGTGTATATATATCTCTGTACACTGTATACGTGCTGTGTGCAGGGTGTATATATATCTCTGTACTCTGTATACATGCTGTGTGTAGGGTGTATATATATATTTCTATCTGCAATCTGTATACACGCTGTGTGTAGGGGGTATATATATCTCTGTACACTGTATACATGCTGTGTGTAGGGTGTATATATATATATATATATATGTGCAATCTGTATACACGCTGTGTGTAGGGGGTATATATATCTCTGTACTCTGTATACATGCTGTGTGTTGGGTGTATATATATATATATATATATATATGCAATCTGTATACACGCTGTGTGTAGGGGGTATATATATCTCTGCACATCTACAAATATATCGCACACTGTATAGGTGCTGTACACTCGGTACAGTGCAGCGTGTGTTTGTACATCTGACAGGGAGTGGGCGGTTTATGTAAAGCCCGTAATGAGCGCATGCCCTAGCACTGTGCTGTATTACATCAGCTGCAGCTCCCCACAGTAACCGCACACCAGCCGCCAGGCCGGGGGAGCGCTGTGACGCTGGCTGAGCCCGATGTGATCATGTACAGGCAGCCGCTGTACGTGCAGTTTTGCGCTGGCGGAATGTCAGCACCCGCCCGCGGTGACTCAGGCTCAGTGAGGAACATTCCTCCCCGCCCAGCCAGCTGACCCGCTTCTGGGAAAACATCCTCACAGCACTGCCATTAAACACAGCAATCTGCACTGAAACTGGACCTCTCTGTCCAGCACCAAACTCCCAAACTCCACTGTCAAATTCTGCCCCACAATAAACAGTCACTCTGCCAGCTACAGTGAGTGACCTTGTTAAGTATGGACTGAGTACTGTGGGCTAAAGCTGGTGACCTTAGTCTCTTTAATACAACTCCAGAGCGCCTGAGCAGCATGGCAGACAACCTTTTGTACTCCCTTGCACGAGGTGTGCGCGTGACCCTTGGGCCTCCAACCCTCTGGTGGCAAGTCTTACACAGTTACAATGCTTACATACATAACATCACTCCCCCCCCCCCCCCAAAAAAAAAGTCTTTGATACAAATTATTTACAAGTTGAGACAATCCGGGGCTCCACACTCCCTGGTTGATTGTCTGAGTTCAAACTCTGGCATGGGTGAGTTGGTCAGACCATTGCTGCACTGCGGCCCGGCAGGTCTGACAGGACTGTTGGGAATGGTGGGTTCATCCTCTTGATTGGCAGCGAGGTCGATTGCTGGTTGGGTTTGTGTTAGTGGATCGATGATGGTCGGTTTCAAGCTCAAACCAAAGTCCAAATAGGTATTGGTGCATTTTCTTAACCCCATATACACATGTTAACGCCTCTTTCTCGACCATACTGTAGGCTCTTTCAGCCTTAGACTTCTAGACGCGTATGCAACCGGTTGCAGTTTGCCCAATACATTGGTTTGATGTAACACACAGCTGACCCCATACGAAGATGCATCACAAGCTAGCACTAATCGTTTACACGGGTCATACAGTACAAGTAACTTATTCGAATAAAGTAGGTTTCTGGCCTTCTCAAAGGCTGTCTCTTGAGATTTACCCCAAACCCAGTCATCACCCATAAGTAGCAACATGTGCAACGGTTCCAGCAAAGTGCTTAACCCGGGTAGAAAGTTACCAAAATAGTTGAGTCCCAGGAACGAACGCAGCTCCGTCACATTCTGTGATCTGGGTGTATTCTTGAACAACTATTTCTTTGAGTCCGTGGGTCTAATGCCATCTGCCGCAATCTTTCTCCCCAAAAATTCGACCTCTGCGCCAGGAATACACATTTGGAGTGTTTCAGCCTGAGTCCCATTCTGTCCAGTCGACTTAGAACCTCTTCCAGGTTGTGCAGGTGTTCGGTGGTGTCACGACCGGTGATCAGGATGTCGTCTTGAAACACAACGGTGCGCGGAACCGATTTCAGTAAACTCTCCATGTTCCTCTGGAAGATGGTAGCAGCTGAATGAATCCCAAAAGGGCATCTGTGGTATATAAACAACCCTTTGTCCGTGTTGATGCACGTCAAACTTTGCGAAGATTCAGCCAGCTCCTGTGTCATGTAGGTGGAGGTTAGGTCCAACTTGGTGAACAACTTCCCTCCCGCTAATGTTGTGAACAGGTCATCCGCCTTGGGTAGCGGGTACTGGTCTTGTAACGAGACTCGGTTGAACGCTACCTTGTAGTCTCTACAGATTCTGATCACTTTTCAACACCGGAACAATCGGACTGGCCCACTCATTGAACCCAACTGGCGATATGATTCCCTCTCGTTGAAGTCTGTCCAGTTCGATCTCGTCTTTCTCCCTCATCATATATGGAACCGCCCGAGCCTTGTGATGAACGGCCCTTGCATCAGGGACTAGATGGATCTGCACCTTGGCACCTGTGAAGTTGCCGATGCCTGGTTCAAAGCAACGGAAACTTGCTCAGCACTTGGGCACATTGAAGATAGCGCTTTGATGTCGTCCCAGTTCCACCGAATCTTTCCCAGCCAGCTTCTGCCGAATAGTGTTGGGCCATCGCCTGGTACAATCCACAGTGATAAATCATGCACAGCTCCATCATATGATACCTTCACTGCTGCACTGCCAGTGACTGGTTTGAACTCTTTGGCGCAGCTTTGTCTGAATCGGGTTCAGTTTGGACCTTTGCGCCTTGTTGCCCCACAGTTTCTCAAAAGCCTTCTGGCTCATAATTTGACTTTAAGCATGATAGGAGGGCTATTGGTGGTGAAGGTGTGTACCTCATACACTTCTTCCTCGGGTTGAGTTGCCTCTCTTGTTTGTTCTGGGTGGTCCGCGCCGGATCGATCATCCTCTGCCGACTCTGCCACGTGGTGAGTCACAGCTCTCTTGCACATTCGCTGGAGGTGCCCCATTGTTTCGCAGCCTTTGCACACGTAGTGCTTGAATCGACATTGATGGGCTCAATGATTACCCCCGCAGCGCCAACATGGTGCTAATGGATTCGCATTCACGCCCGATGGCGGACTCTGAGTCATCCTAGGTCTTGCAGCTGCAGGCGTGTAGACCCTGCCATATGCAGTTCTGCCTGCTGGTGACGTTATTTTATGCACAGTACTTGCCGGTGAGCTTCGATGCTGGGAAGATATCTGTCTGGTAATATCGCTCGTGGATATGAATGCCTGGGCTGTCGTGATGGCCTTGCTCAGGTCGAGGGATAAATTGTAAGGTTGCAAATAGGGGGTCAGAATTATGCTGAAGGTAGTGAACTTATAAAGTGCCTATGTATGTAACACTTGTTTGTATAGGTACAGCACACATACACATTAAACTATAGCTTAGCCTTAGTAACACTTAAACAGCCGAAGTCAGCAGTTTTGTTTAAAAGTCCCTGAGGAAGAGATAAAGGAGTCAGTACAGCCACCCTTGGCATCGGATAGACTGGGGTAGAGGGCAAAATCGAACAAGACAACGATGAGAGGTGGACAGTTGCATGTACCACTCGGAGCCTGTCTGATAAGAGTCGACAAATCAGCGTAACTTCACTGATAACAATAGACCTATCGATGATTTTGAAGGAGGATAGCTCCTCTCTGAAACCTGTATAAATTATGCTTGGAAACTCTTGTATTTCGGAGGTTCCACGACTGAACCTTCCCTTGCAATTGCTTGTAATAAAACCCGGTTGAACCTGGGATTTCGTGTGTTCACTTCCGCGGTCGTTATACAACAGGAGAAGGGCGAGGTGTTGATTAACTGTATCAGTTAGTCCACCTCGAAGGAGAGAAGCTGCCTTTTTTACCCCCACACTCAGGTCTAGGGATTCGGCGGATAGCAGCTTGCGAAGAATGACCTCGTGGCCGATGCCATGCACAAGGGTTTGGTGGGGTGCGAGGGGGGTGTTGGGGGGAGGGTGTGGGGAGAGGGTGTGTGTGGGGGGGTGGGTTGTGGGGAGGGAGTGGACAGGGTGTGGGGGGGGTTTGGTGGGGTGCGGGGGGGGTGTGTGGGCTGTGGGGAGGGTGTGGATAGGGTGTGGGGGGGGAGTTTGGTGGGGTGTGGGGGGAGGGTGTGGGGATGGGGTGTGTGTGGGGGAAGGGTGTGGGGAGGGGGTGTGTGTGGTGGGTTGTGGGGAGGGAGTGGACAGGGTGTGGGGAGGGGGTGTGTGTGGGGGGGTGTGGTGGGAAGGGGGTATGTGTGGGAGGAGGGTGTGGGGAGGGGGTGTGTGTGGGGGGGTGGGTGGGTTGTGGGGAGGGAGTGGGCAGGGGGTGGGGAGGGGGTGTGTGTGGTGGGTTGTGGGGAGGGAGTGGACAGGGTGTGGGGAGGGAGTGTGTGTGGGGGGGTGGGTGCATTGTGGGGAGGGAGTGGACAGGGTGTGGGGAGGGGGTGTGTGTGGGGAGGTGTGGTGGGAAGGGGGTGGGGAGGGGGTGTGTGTGGGGGGGTGGGTGGGTTGTGGGGAGGGAGTGGGCAGGGGGTGGGGAGGGGGTGTGTGTGGGGGGGTGTGGTGGGGAGGGGGTGTGTGTGTTGGGTTGTGGGGAGGGAGTGGCCATTTAATACGATCATGGCTGATCCGATCATGGACTCAGCTCCACTTCCCCGCCCGCTCCCCATAACCTGTTATCCCCTTATTGTTTAAGAAACTGTCTATTCCTGCCTTAAATTTATTCAATGTCCCAGCTTCCACAGCTCTCTGAGGCAGCGAATTCCACAGATTTACAACCCTCTGAGAGAAGAAATTTCTCCTCATCTCAGTTTTAAATGGGCAGCCCCTTATTCTAAGATTATGCCCCCTAGTTCTAGTCTCCCCCATCAGTGGAAACATCCTCTCTGCATCCACCTTGTCAAGACCCCTCATAATCTTATACGTTTCTATAATATCAGCTCTCAATCTTCTGAATTCAATGAGTAGAGGCCCAACCTACTCAACCTTTCCTCATAAGTCAACCCCCTCATCCCCGGAATCAATTAGTGAACCTTCTCTGAACTGTCTCCAAAGCAAGGATATCCTTTCGTAAATGCACGCAGTATTCCAGGTGTGGTCTCACCAATACCCTGTGTACCTGTAGCAAGACTTCCCTGCTTTTATACTCCATCCCCTTTGCAATAAAGGCCAAGATTCCATTGGCCTTCCTGATCACTTGTTGATAACACCATATATCACAGGGGCAGTACTGAGGGAGCGTCGCACTGTCAGAGGGGCAGTACTGAGGGAGCGCTGCACAGTTGGAGGGGCAATACTGAGGGAGCGCAGCACTGTCAGAGGGGCAGTACTGAGGGAGCGCCGCACAGTCGGAGGGGCAATACTGAGGGAGCGCAGCACTGTCACAGGGGCAGTACTGAGGGAGCGCCGCACTGTCGGAGGGACAATACTGAGGGAGTGCCGCACAGTTGTAGGGTCAGTGCTGAGGGAGCGCCGCACTATTGGAGGGTCAGTACTGAGGGATCGCTGCACTGTCGGAGGGGCAGTACTGAGGGAGCGCCGCACTGTCGGAGGGTCAGTACTGAGGGAGCGCTGCACTGTCAGAGGGGCAGTACTGAGGGAGCGCTGCACTGTCACAGGGGCAGTACTGAGGGAGCGCCGCACTGTCGGAGGGACAATACTGAGGGAGTGCCGCACAGTTGTAGGGTCAGTGCTGAGGGAGCGCCGCACTATCGGAGGGTCAGTACTGAGGGAGCGCTGCACTGTCGGAGGGGCAGTACTGAGGGAGCGCCGCACTGTCGGAGGGTCAGTACTGAGGGAGCGCTGCACTGTCAGAGGGGCAGTACTGAGGGAGCGCTGCACTGTCGGAGGTGCTGTCTTTTGGATGAGACGTTAAGCCAAGGTCCCATCTGCTCTCTCATGTGGACGTAAAAGATCCCACGGCACTGTTTTGAAGAAGTGCAGGGGAGTTATCCCTGGTGTCTTGGCCAATATTTATCCCTCAAAAACAGATTATCTGGTCATTATGACATTTCTGTTTGTGGGAGCTTGTACGCAAATTGGCTGCCGCGTTTCCTACATTACAACAGTGACTACATTACAAAAAGTACTCCATTGAGTGTAAAGCACTTTGAGACATCTGGAGATTGTGAAAGGCGCTATCTAATTGCAAGTCTTGTTTCTCAACACATTTTATCCGAACCTGTAGCCACAACAACTTCACGCTGGTCGATGACGTCCCGTTCGTGGAAGGATTTTCTTTCTGCGGGCCACTAGGCTTGTAATCAATACCATTTCTTCATAGTTACCGTTGCCAACCACAGAAAAGCAGCACTTCCTACTTGTCAAGCCTGCGTTGGGTGCGCGGAGGGAAAACGAACGTGTGGGCAGCCAAAGCGGGAAGCGGGAATGCACCTACAAGGATACTGGAGCCTGGAGCTGTGTGGAAAGATGGCTGGCCTCCTGGCCATCTCCTGCCTTCACCCTCCATTACCTGCAGCTCATCCAAAACTCTTCTGCTCATATCCTAACTCCCATCAAGTCCCGTTTACCATCACCGCTGGCCTACATTATTGTAATCACGCTATGGCCTCACCCCTCCCTACCTCTAGAACTCTCATCCAGCCCCACAACCCCTCGAGATATCTGCGCTGCTTTCATTCTGGGTATTGTGATTTTAATCGCTCCATCATTGGCGGCCATGGATGGACCCTAAGCTGTAGAACTCCCTCCCTAAACCTCTCTGCCTCTCTCTCTCTGTCTTCCTTTAAGACGCTCCTTCAAACCGACCTCTTTGGCCATCTGTTCCAATATCACCTTATGTGGCTTGGCGCCAGATTTTGTCTGTTAAAGGAGCTATATAAATGCAAGTTTCTGTAATGGATGAGCACAGTGACAGACCTGGCACTCTCACAGAGGTCGGGGAGGCTGAAGACTAGCATTTCCAATCAGCACGTTTCAGCTTGTGACTAATGTTTGGCACATTCCAAGAAAAGGGGCAGAGCTGTGAGAGTGCGTCATGGAGCAAAGTGGCAGGCAGCTCCAGGGGAGAGGAGCCACTGACGTTTCTTACTTTAACCTGCTACAGAGTTCCTCAGTCGGCAAAATATACAAGTGGGCATTTTAGCGGGGAAAGGGGCCTGAGATAGTTCGAGGCCTCTCGGGTCGTACAGAGTGCAGCGTTCCATGCTCTCTTACAGGCTATCTGGTCATTCTGACATTGCTGTGTGTGGGAGCTTGCTGTGCGCAAATTAGCTGCCACGTTTCCCACACTACAACAGTGACTACATTCCAAAAGTACTTCATTGGCTGTAAAGCGCGTTGGGACACCCTGAGGCTGTGAAAGGCGCTATATAAATGCAAGTTTTTCTTTTTCCCACAACCCCAAATCCACCGTAGTTAAACTGGGATTGTGGTCAAGTTCCACATTTTGACTGTTTTGGGAAGAGTAACAATAAACAATCTGTATTTATTGATTGATTTATGTCACACTTTCAGCGCAGTAAAAACCCGTGGTGCTTCACAGGAGCGTTAGCAAACAACGTTTGACATCGAGCCACATAAGGAGATATCAGGACCGATGACCAAAAACTTGATTAAACTGGTAGGTTTGAAGGAGTGTCTTAAAGGGTGGGAGATTGGTAGTGTGGCAGAGAGGTTTAGGGCCCAGGCAGCTGAAGGCACGGCCACCAACAGTGGAGCGATGGAAATTGGGGATGCTGAAGAGGCCAGGATTGGAGGAGGGCAGCGATCTCAGAGAGTTGTTTGGCTGGAGGAGATTACAGAGATAGGAGGGGGTTTTAAAACAAGGATGAGAATTTTTAAATTGAAGAGTTGCTGGACCGGGAGCCAAGGTAGGTCAGCGAGCACAGGGACGATGGGTGAGCGGGACTTCGTAAAATGTAGAGGGTGGAATATGGGGGAGCTTTGGCATAGTGACGTTTTCAGTTATCAAAGGCATCAGAGGGTTTCATCAGCAGATGAGCTGAGGCAGGGGCAGAGGCGGGCGATATTACCGAGGTGGAAATGGACGGTCCTGATGATTGCAAGGAGTAGTGGTCGGCTCATTGTGAGGGATAAATACACCAAGGTTGTGAACAGTGTGGGTCAGCCTTAGACAGTTCCCAGGGTGAGGGATGCAGTCATTGGCTAGGGAACGCAGTTTGTGGCGGGGACCAAAGACAATGGCTTCGGTCTTCCCAATATTTAATTGAAGAAAATTTCTGCTCATCCAGTACTGGATGTCGGACAAGCAGTCTGACAATTTAGAGGCCATGAAGGGGTCGAGAGAAGTGGTGGAGAGGTAGAGCTGGATGTCGTCAGCGGACATGTGGAAACTAACTCTGTGTTTTCGGATGATATCGCCAAGGGGCAACATGTAGATGAGAAATAGGAGGGGACCAAAGATAGATCCTTGGGGGACACCAGAGGTGACGATGTGGGAGTGGGAAGGGAAGCCATTGCAGGAGATTTTCTGGCTACGATTAGATAGATAGGAATGGATCCAGGCGAGTGCAGTCCCTCCCAGCTCTCCTGGCTCAGCAATGGTTGGCCTGGAGTCCCCAGGAATGAAAGATTAATCTCCAGAACAAACCGAGGGAGGAGTATAAGAAGAATTAATTGTGTAATGTTTTCATTTTCTTTAAACAGTCTTGTTGAATAGTTATAAAAATGGGCTGAATATTGGGCCCTTTCTGGCCATACGATCTGCACACACCGGAAGAGGCCTCTCACGTTCTGCTTGCAGTCTGAGCACACGCATCCCCGGGAGGATCTCCACGGGGCTGGGCTCAAGCGATTTGCACAAATACTGCCCAGCGAATGTCCTTCAAACTCTTAAGCTCTTACACCTGGCAAAAGCAGAGGCACAGCCTACTTTTACCAGCGTCAGAGTTTTAAAACATAGAAAAATTAAATGTTATCACTAATTTTTATATTAAAAACCCTGTCCTTTAAGGTAAGTTTGTTTTTAACTCGATTAAAACACATTTTAAAACATTTCAAAAAAATAGTTTTTTTCTAAAACATTCAATTTCAACTAATTTAAAAAATGTGAGGTGTTTTTTTAAATTGATAGTGTTGTGTTTTTTGGGGGGTATTCTCATTGATAGTAATGGCAGCTCATACAAACGGAGCTCCCGCTGTTCTCACTGAGAATACTCCATGTTCATTGGTGGTCCAGGCCCACTCCTGCGATGTGTGGGCCCGTACACTGGGCTGGGCATCTAGGCCTCGGACCGCAGGTATACCTTCCTGCGGGACCACCAGGTACTTTCGAAAAAAGCATTTTGGTCGGAGGCGTTCGCCCGCAGGAAATCTCCGGCTGCAGTTTTCCGAATGATATTGGAGATGGGGAGAAAGCCTATTCGAGCGGGCGGGATGGTTGGAGATGAAACCTCCAGCTTGGTGACCTGATTCCACGCTCCATGTACACACTACGGGATTATTATCGACTACTGTCCCTTACTGATTATTGAATTAGGAGGTGCGGAGGGTTATAGGAACAGGAGGAGGCCATTCAGCCCCTTGAGCCAGTTCGACCATTCAGTTTGATCGCGGCTGATCTGTATCGTAACCCCATCTACCCGCCTTGGTTCCGTATCACTTGTTATCCTTACCCAGCAAAAATCTGTCAATCGAGGTCTTAAAATTTTCAATTGGCGTCCAGTATCCACAGTTTTTTCGGGGGACAGAGTTCCAGATTCCCACCACCCTTTGTGTGAAGAAGTGCTACCTGACATTATCCCTGAACGGCCGGGCTCTAATGTTAAGGTCATGCCCCCTTGTTCTGGAACCCCCTCACCCAGAGGAAAGACATTCTCTCTGTCTATCAAATCCTTTATAATCTTAAACACCTGCATTAGATCACCCCTTAATCTTCTAAACTCAAGGGAATACAAGCCCAGTATATGCAATAACCCTTTTAGCCGCAGTATTGCTCTGGTGAATCTGCGCTGCTGCCCCTCCAAAGCCAATATATCCTTCCTGAACTGAACCCAGTTTCCTGATGGGGTCTGACCAGAGCTCTATACAACTGCAGGATAACTTCCACCCCTCTGTATTCCAGTCCCCGAGATAAAGGCCAACATTCCATGAGCCTTGTCAATTATTTTTTACCTGTCCATTAGCGTTTAGTAATTCTGTACTAAGGTTAGGGCCTGGTTTAGGGTCAGGGTTGGGTTTAGGGTCACAGGGTCAGGGCTGGGTTTAGGGTCACAGGGTCAGGGCTGGGTTTAGGGTCACAGGGTCAGGGCTGGGTTTAGGGTCACAGGGTCAGGGTTGGGTTTAGGGTCACAGGGTCAGGGCTGGGTTTAGGGTTTGCGTTCTCCACAATAGAGTCTCAGCTCCAAGCAGCAAGGTTATGAACAATTTTAGTCACCTTTAATGATGGCCCATCCTGCCCTGAGGGTATTTTATGTGGCAGTGTAGCAGGAGCTAACCCATGCTGTACCTGTACCTGCCCTGGGAGTGTGTGATGGACAGTGTAGGGGTAGCTTTACTCTGTATCTAACCCCCTGTACCTGTACCTGCCCTGGGAGTGTTTGATGGGACAGTGTAGGGGGAGCTTTACTCTGTATCTAACCCCCTGTACCTGCCCTGGGAGTGTTTGATGGGACAGTGTAGGGGGAGCTTTACTCTGTATCTAACCCCCTGTACCTGCCCTGGGAGTGTTTGATGGGACAGTGTAGGGGGAGCTTTACTCTGTATCTAACCCCCTGTACCTGCCCTGGGAGTGTGTGATGGACAGTGTAGGGGTAGCTTTACTCTGTATCTAACCCCCTGTACCTGTACCTGCCCTGGGAGTGTTTGATGGGACAGTGTAGGGGGAGCTTTACTCTGCTTCAGATGTTTGAAATGTTTACAGTACTGCTTCGATGCATTAAAACCAAGAACTGAAATAATTAGAGGGTGTGTTTATTTTACACCGAGATATTAATCAGCAAAAAGTCCCTTGGCTGATAAACAGAGTACTGAGCAAACAGGTTTGAGCCATTCAGGGATTGTTATAAACCAAGGAAACTAGTTCCTGTTCACTGATTAACCCAGAGGTTCCTGCAACTCACTGAGTTCAACGTCTTGTGAAGCTATCTTCGTACTTCCTGAAGTTATAGTCGGGGGGAGCCAGAGTGAGCCGGGTGGGGGGCCAGGGGGGAGCCGAGAGGGTGGGCGGGGGTGGGGGCCGGGGGGAGTCGGGGCCGGGGGTGGTGGGGGCAGGGAGAGCTGGAGCCGGGGTGTGGGGGCCGGGGAGAGTTGGAGCCGGGGGGGGGAGTGGGGGCGGGGCCCGGGGAGAGCCGGACCAGGCTCGGGGGCGGGGGGGGCCGGGGTGGTGGGGGCCGGGGAGAGCTGGAGCCGGGGGGTTGGGGGAGGGGCCCAGGGAGAGCCGGACCAGGCCGGGGCGGGGCGGGGCCGGGGCCGGGGGGGGAGCCGGGGTGGTGGGGGCTGGGGAGAGCTGGAGCCGGGGGGGGGTGGGGACGGGGCCCGGGGAGAGCCAGACCAGGCCCGGGGGCGGGGGGGGGCCAGGGTGGTGGGGGCCGGGGAGAGCTGGAGCCGGGGGGTTGGGGGAGGGGCCCAGGGAGAGCCGGACCAGGTCGGGGCGGGGCAGGGCCGGGTCCGGGGAGGGAGCCGGGGTGGTGGGGGCTGGGGAGAGCTGGAGTTGGGGAGTTGGGGGAGGGGCCCGGGGAGAGCCGGACCAGGCCGGGGTGGGGGCGGGGCCGGGCTGGGGGGGGGTGCTTGCGTGTCCAGGCTCACTGACCCCCCCCCATCCTGTCCCCGGTGCAGTGGGCCGGGCACAGTGCCCTTGCGATGCCCAAGAGGCACAGCCTCCTGCGGCCAAGGCCTGCTGTGGGGCAAATACCCTCGCACGCCATCTGTTTTACATGCTGAGCCTACCTGCTGACTACCTTTTCAAAGAGCTGCAATTAGAATGTGGTTTGCTCAAAGATTATGAAGAAAAATAAATGTGATTGCATAACTGAGTGCTGTTTGTAGCACTTCGCTGAAATATGTTCCCGGTGTTGCAAAACAAGAAGTGAGAACGTGAGCAATGCCTCACATGATGTGGGAAATGTCACACTCTCTTCACATAATAACAACAACTTGTATTTATATAGCACCCTAACATAGAACTTCCCAAGGTGCTTCACAACAGTGTTATACAACAAAATAAAAACATTTGACACTGAGCCACAAAGGGAGATATTAGCGCAGGTGACCAAAAGCTTGGTCAAAGAGGTAGGTTTTAAGGAGGGTCGTGAGGGAGGAAAGAGAGGTAGAGGGGCGGAGAGGTTTAGGGAGGGAGTTCCAGAGCTTGGGGCCCAGGCAACAGAAGGCACGGCCACCGATGGTGGAGCGATTATAATCAGGGATGCTCAGGAGGGCAGAATTAGAGGAGTGCAGATAACTCGAGGGGTTGTGGGGCTGGAGGAAATTACAGAGATAGGGAGGGGCGGGGCCATGGAGGGATTTGTAAACAGGGATGAGAATTTTGAAATTGAGGCGTTGCTTAACCAGGAGCCATAACTCTTTCCCAGACTCGATGGGCTGAATGGCCTCTTTCCGTGTTGTAGCATTCTATCATTGTATGAGCGCATTGCACAACCCCAGTTCCCCTGCACCTCCGTCACACCAGCCAAGGGCCGGACTCGACAGTGCTTCTGCTCACTGGCCGTTGCACTTTCTAACTAACTCCGCTCCCACAAGTCCAAGGGACGCAGACGTGACTGTCTTTGGTGGTCTCATCATCACTTCCCCTCAGTTCTACCCCCACCGCCGATCGAGCCCCGCATTTGCATCTTTCTCCAGTTTCTCCCCGATCCTCCCTCCGGCCCTCTCCAAGCTCCCCTTGTCAATGAGACCCACCTCCTGCTCTCTCGACTCTATTCCCACTAAACTGCTGACCACTCAACTTCCCTCCTTGGTTTCCACGTTAGCTCCTCTCCTCCTTTAAAACCCTCCTCAGAAAACTACCTCTTCACCAATCTGCCCGAATATCTCCTTTTGTGTCTCACTGGCACATGTTGTTTTTGATAGTGCTCCGGTGAAGGGCCTTGGGATGTTTTGTTATGTTAAAGGCGATGTAAGTTGTTAGCATTGAGCAGCACCACCCTCGAACTGGACCTCACCTTTCACATGAGCCTTCTTGAATTCTACACACCAGAGGGCTCCAGCCCCTGGTCTGCGCGAAGTTCGCTAACCCAGGCCCAGACCAGAAGTTGGGTACACAATTAGCCTCAGTACCCGATTGTGTTCCTAACGCAGATGAGGCTGCACACAGGGAGGTTAAAGTAACAGTGACCTCAGTCTTTATTAAGACACTCCAGAGTGGGGAACAGGCCTTAGGGGCCGGCTTATATACAGTGCTTCCAAGGGATGCTGGGATCCCTTGGGGCTTTAGGGGATGAACTCCCTGGTGGCGGAACATGGGAGTGCATGATTTACAGATACACAACATCACTCCCCCCCCAAAGTCAAAGTGAAAACTATTTACAAGGTGAGGCGGTCGGGAGCCTTTCTTTCCCTGGTGGACCGCCTCGGTACAAATGTCTGTTCTGGTGTGTTGGCTGTGCCCTCGCTGGGCTGGTGTGTTGTTGGCCCTGCAGGGCTGCTGGGTGAGCCTGGCCTTGCTGGGCTGTTGGGCGTGATGGGTTCGATTTCCTGGTCTGGCGTGGTGTCGTTGATCCTTTGCGTGTGTGTGTTGTCGGCTCGAAAAAGGTGGTGTCTGCTGTGGGCTGTTCAGGGCAGTCTGTGAACCGCAGCCTCGTTTGGTCCAGGTGCTTTCTGCAAATTTGTCCATTGTCTAGTTTGACAACAAACACACTACTCCCTTCTTTAGCTATCACCGTGCCCGCGATCCACTTGGGACCATGTCCATAGTTTAGCACATACACAGGGTCATTCAGATCAATTTCCCGTGACACAGTGGCGCGACCATCGTTTACATTTTGTTGCTGCCGCCTGCTCTCTACCTGATCATGCAGGTTGGGGTGAACCAGCGAGAGTCTGGTTTTAAGTGTCCTTTTCATGAGTAGCTCAGCCGGGGGCACCCCTGTGAGCGAGTGGGGTCTCATGTGGTAGCTGAGCAGTACTCGGGACAGGCGGGTTTGGAGTGAGCCTTCTGTGACTCGTTTGAGACTCTGTTTGATTGTTTGTACTGCCCGCTCTGCCTGCCCATTGGAGGCTGGTTTAAACGGGGCCGAGGTGACATGTTTGATCTCATTGCAGGTCATAAATTCTTTAAATTCGGCACTGGTGAAACATGGCCCGTTGTCACTGACCAGTATGTTAGGTAGGCCGTGGGTGGCAAACATGGCCCTCAGGCTTTCAATGGTTTGCGGTGGCGGTGCTTCCTGACATTATTTCACATTCAATTCATTGTGAAAAAACATCCACCACCACCAGGAACATTTTACCGAGAAACGGGCCCGCATAGTCGACATGGATCCTCGACCATGGTCTGGAGGGCCAGGACCACAAACTTAGTGGTGCCTCTCTGGGCGCGTTGCTCAACTGAGCACATACGCTGCATTGCCGTACACAGGACTCTAAGTCAGAGTCGATACCAGGCCACCACATGTGGGATCTGGCTATCGCTTTCATCATTACTGTACCCGGGTGTGTGCTGTGGAGATCCGAGATGAACGTCTCCCTGCCCTTTTTGGGTAGCACTACGTGTTTACCCCACAACAGGCAGTCTGCCTGAATGGACAGCTCGTCCTTTCGCCGCTGGAACGGCTTGATTAGCTCTTGCATTTCAACAGGGATGCTGGCCCAGCTCCCATGCAGTACACAGTTTTTTACTAGGGACAGCAGAGGATCTTGGCTGGTCCAAGTCCTAATCTGGCGGGCTGTGACAGGTGATTTATCATTTTCAAACGCTTCCATGACCATCAACAAGTCTGCGGGCTGCGCCACCATCAACAAGTTTGCAGGCTGCGCCATTTCCACCCCCGTGGTGGGCAATGGTAGTCGACTGAGAGCATCCGCACAGTTCTCGGTGCCTGGCCTATGGCGGATGGTATAGTTATACGCTGATAGCGCGAGTGCCCACCTTTGTATGCGGGCTGAGGCATTAGTATTTATCCCCTTGTTTTCAGCGAACAGGGATATGAGGGGCTTGTGATCGGTTTCCAGCTCAAATTTGAGGCCAAACAGATACTGATGCATTTTCTTTACCCCGAACACACACGCTAATGCCTCTTTCTCAATCATGCTATAGGCCCTCTCGGCCTTAGACAAGCTCCTGGAGGCATAAGCAACAGGTTGCAACTTCCCCGCAACGTTAGCTTGTTGTAATACACACCCGACTCCATACGACGACGCATCACATGCTAGCACAAGTCTTTTACACGGGTTATACAATACAAGCAGCTTGTTGGAGCATAAAATGTTTCTGGCTTTCTCAAAAGCAATTACTTGGTTTTTTCCCCATACCCAGTTCTCACCTTTATGCAATAACACATGTAGGGGCTCTAAGAGGGTGCTTAACCTCGGTAGGAAGTTCCCAAAATAGTTGAGGAGTCCCAGGAACGACCGCAGCTCCGTGACGTTCTGTGGCCTGGGCGCGTTCCTGATAGCCTCTGTCTTGGCGTCTGTGGGCCGAATGCCGTCCGCCGCGATCTTTCTCCCCAAAAACTCCACTTCTGTTGCCATGAAGACGCATTTCGACCTCTTCAGCCGCAGCCCTACGCGATCCAGTCGCTGGAGGACCTCCTCCAGGTTTTGTAGGTGCTCGACAGTGTCCCGACCCAAGACCAATATGTCATCCTGAAAAACCACCGTGCGTGGTACCGACTTGAGTAGGCTCTCCATGTTTCTCTGGAAGATCGCTGCAGCCGACCGAATTCCAAATGGGCATCTGTTGTAGATGAACAGTCCCTTGTGTGTGTTGATGCAGGTGAGGCCCTTCGAAGACTCCTCCAGCTCCTGCGTCATGTAGGCCGAAGTCAGGTCGAGCTTGGTGAACGTCTTGCCTCCTGCCAGCGTCACAAATAGGTCGTCTGCTTTAGGTAGCGGGTATTGGTCCTGTAGCGAGAAACAATTAATAGTTACTTTATAATCGCCGCAAATCCTGACCGTGCCATCACTTTTGAGTACTGGAACAATCGGGCTGGCCCACTCGCTGAATTCCACTGGGGAGATGATGCCCTCGCGTTGCAGTCTGTCCAGCTCGATTTCCACTCTCTCCCTCAACATGTGAGGTACCGCTCGCGCCTTGTGGTGAATGGGTCGTGCCTCTGGGACCAAGTGGATCCGCACCTTCACCCCGGAAAAGTTTCCGATGCCTGGCTCAAAAAGGGAAGGAAATTTGTTAAGAACCTGGGGTACATGAGGCCTCATCGACATGTGATAGCGCTCGGATGTCATCCCAGTTCCAGCGGATTTTGCCCAGCCAGCTCCTTCCAAGCAGTGTGGGGCCATCGCCCGGGACAATCCAGAGTGGCAGTTTGTGCACCGTGCTCTCGTAGGTGACCTTGACCATGGCGCTGCCCAGGACAGTGATAAGCTCCTTGGTGTACGTTCTCAGTTTCGTGTGGATGGGGCTCAGGGCTGGTCTGAGTGCCTTGTTGCACCACAGTCTCTCAAACATCTTTTTACTCATGATGGATTGGCTAGCACCAGTGTTCAGTTCCATGGCTATGGGTAAGCCATTCAATTTTACATTTAGTATTATAGGTGGACATTTCGTCGAAAATGTGTGCATCCCGTGTACTTCAGCATCTGCCTCCTCTCTCTGAGGCTCGAAATTGCTTTGATCCATCATGAACCGATCTTCCTCTGCCACATGCTGGTTAGCAGGTTTTGCAGAGCTTGCAGCTCGTCTGCAAGCTCATTGGAGGTTCCCCATTGTTCCACAGCTCTTGCAAACATACCCTTTGAAGCGGCATGAATAGGCTGAATGGAAGCCTCCACAACGCCAACAAGGTGTGAATTGCCTTGC
Organism: Pristiophorus japonicus; assembly: GCF_044704955.1. Classification (NCBI taxonomy): domain Eukaryota; kingdom Metazoa; phylum Chordata; class Chondrichthyes; family Pristiophoridae; genus Pristiophorus; species Pristiophorus japonicus. Next base: position 24,498,239 of record NC_092002.1, read on the forward strand.
ATTCATCCTTTGTTGCGACTCTGAGTCATCTGGGTCACCTGAGGC